>NC_139217.1:373453934-374053934 GCF_055691185.1 Crinia signifera
AAAAAACACAAATAATTTATAAAGAAAATAAATAACCTATAGAGTGCCCATTCCAAAAAGGGAGAGTAGCAATGTTTAGTACAAGATGTCACACACCATAATGCCCTTTACACAACATGCCACACACCGTAATGGCCCAGTACTCCTGCTTATACATATGACACCTACAGTAGTGTCCTTTACACAATGCACTTCATACAATGCCCCCAGTAGTGCCTCTCACTGGTCTGAGTAGGCCACATAGTCCTCTAGGCCATAAATGCGACATCCATGAACACAGTATCTCAGCACAGCAAGATGTCACGTGAAAGAGAAAGCTCATCCTATTTAAATTAAGCTGACTTTTGTCTTTCATGAGTGCAATGGTGACATCAACTCTTCTCCTAGTAAAGCATGAAGGTATGAAAGTGGCCATTCCTGCATTGCCTTATTGCTTGCTAGGACCCAAATTATATGCAAAAAAAGCACAAGCAAGGGGGGATTGGGTTTAGGTACTAGTGATTTAGGGTTAGGCTGTGGAGGGAGATTTGGGGACATGCAAGGCAGGGGTTATGGTCAGGCTTTGGGGCTTGGGAGGTTAGGTTTATACACCGCCCAGTGTATTAAGATTCACACGCAGCACAACAAACAATGGGGTAATTTTACAAAGACGTGAGTTATATTGAACATAGAATGTTGCCCATAGCAACCAATCAGATTCTAGCTTTTATCTTGTAGAATGTGCTAAATAAATAATTAAATAAATAAATAGTAGAACCTGTTTGGTTGATATGGGCATCATTCATAGCACGCCCATCTTAGTAAATGTACCACCATGTGTGCCCAGGTCGCGTGGGTGCATCTGTAGGTGCTGGATTGCATGAATACCTTGGATGAGCTTATTCTTTTGGGACTATATTTATATAAATAAATATATATGATATATATAGATATATGGTACTTATGTAGTATCTGGGCTGCCGATTTTTTGATTGTATGCCTTAAGTTAAGGCATACAATCAGATGCGATGCGATGCGATATCGCATCGCATACGACCATGCGATGCGATGCGATGCGATGACCCGATTTTTCCATAGGATTCAATGTTAAAATGGACTGAGTCCATTTTAACATAGAATTCAATGGGAAAAGGGGTCCTTTTCATACCCCTACTATCCAAGTGGGCATGGAGTTGGATATAAACCTGTGGCGAGCGTAGCGAGCCACCGAGCCCGAAGCGTGGCGAGCGAAGCGAGCCCCGCGAGGGGCCGGTATTCTGTGTCCCCTCGCGGGGCTCGCTACGCTCGCCTCGCTACGCTCGCCACAGGTTTATATCCAACTCCATGCCCACTTGGATAGTAGGGGTATGAAAAGGACCCCTTTTCCCATTGAATTCTATGTTAAAATGGACTCAGTCCATTTTAACATTGAATCCTATGGAAAAATCGGGTCCATCGCATCGCATCGCATCGCATGCGATATGGTCGGGTGCGATGCGATGCAATGGACCCGATTTCAAAATCGGCAGCCCAGTTACTACATAAGTACCAGATATATAGATGATAAATATCAGAAATCTTCAGAGATCCTCACACTTAGTATATTTAAACAAATAAAATAAATGGAAAAAACAGCCCCCATGTACTGTACACACACACAGCAAATAAATACACAAATGATTGCCACACTGACACTCCACATCTACAGTATATTTGACCCTACTTAAGCAATTAACTGTATTATGAAAGTGAAGAGCCTTGCAGGACTCGGAGGCTGGGCTGATGCTGGCTGGGAGGAGACGAGTCAGTGCTGCAGAAGGGAGGTCAGGGGACAGGAAGGGAAGACTTTGTATATCAGCTCTGCTCATTGGTAGCAGGTCCCGGGGGAGGGGCTGGCTCCATAATCAGGACCCAGCAGCAGCTGTGTATCAGGAAGCTGCCTGTGACACTGACACTGCCTCAACTGCTCCAGCCCTGAACCTCTACATCTGAGGACATGCTGGGGCTGCGGGGCAGGTGTCAGACGTTCAGAGCAGCCAGGAGAGCACTCATCATTCCTCCCGGCCGTCCCTTGCCCAGCCCGCACTGACTGCCTGTTTATAGCAGTCAGCCACTCACCCAGCCAGTAAAGGAAAGCCACAGGGAGCCCGGAATAATTAGCAGCGCCAGCGCAGCGTGTAAGGTGGGTGGGCAGCAGGCAGGGTGGAAGGGGAACGCTCTCTGGCTGTCTGTGTGAGGACGCTCAGTGACCCTGTCACTGCGTCCTCACACAGCCAGAGGCGGAGAAGTGGCTGCTGCAGCTCTCTTGCTGCTGGCTCTGTTAGAGAGTGAAACTGCGCCCCCGGGGCCCCTGCTCCCCCCCGCCATCGCTGGGGCTGCGGAGGCTTATTTACGCCACTGGTCCTTAGACTCCTGGGGGGTTTCTGGGTACTCAGAAACCCCCCCTGCGTGCGCTACTGCCTGGCCATCCCAAATTGATTGGGGATGGTAACTGGCCATTTTCTGGGAGGATTCAGTATGAAATCCCGGCGCCGGAATCCCGACCAACGAAATCCCGACAAGGGGGGGACGTGGATCGCCCCCCCCCCCCTTGCGGGCTCGGGCTCGCTGCGCTCGCCACGCAGCGGGCCTGGTGCCTCGCTACACTCGGCACACTAATTTATTCTCCCTCCAGGGGTGTCGTGGACACCCACGGAGGGAGAAACTGTCGGGATTTCGGCGGTCGGGATTCTGAACGCCGGGATCCCGACCGCCAGGATTTAAACTGCATCCCTTCTGGGAGTGTCAGGGAAAACGCAGGCATGCCCAGGCGTCTGAGGGGAAGTCATGTGACGTCAGCTCCAGCCAGATCCTAATGTTTTTATCGCAGCTGCCAAGTAAATCCCGGGCTTCAACTGCACACAGTGGAAAAATAATTTGATGGTAAATGGATTTGCAGGGAATTGCCATTCCAGCAATTTGCAGGCTTGCACGGGGCGGGATTTCACTCAGACAGGGCAGCAGCTATCTAACTGCAGGAAGGTCGCAGGATGCTGCTAAATCGCCCGAACCAATCAGGTCTAAATAACCCCATATGCAAAGGGAAGCAGCCCACACTGCAATGGGGCACATACAAAACAATATTGGAAAAATAAGAGCCCTTTTTATGCAATGTTGTTGAGTAACTAATTGTACAGTGCAGCATGTGGATTCTCTTCCACATGTATGGTTAAGACGCTAAAGCCCCTTATACACTACTGTATGCCATAAAGGCAGACATATGTACAAAAACAATATTGTTAACGATATTATCGTGCATTTTATTAAAGTGTGTACTATCGATAAAGATTCGGGTCCTTGTCAACCCCAGGGAAATAACATGTACTATATAGCCTATGAGAGAGTGAAACACAGAAGGAGGGGGTGGAGGGGAGGGGGGTGGGAGCAGTTGGTGACGGCTTCCTTAGAACAAAAGAAAGTGGAAGCGTTTCTCCCCTCATTCCACGGCCACACAGTCACACGCATCGTGTATATGCAGCACACCCATCAGCCGTTCCTATACACATCACAGAGGGGGCGTTGACAGGGGCCGGTCTGCCTGGCAGCCAATCACGGGCGAAGCTACGCCTTCTCTCTGTGACTGCGGAGATGTGCCTGCTCTCATTGGCAAGGGAATGTGTGACGTCGTTGAGGCCCCTCCGAACCCGGCCTCGTCCGCGGCAGTAGCGCAGAGAGTAGCCCCGAGTGTGTTGACGGGAATGAGCCGGTGCTGGCAGCCGGAAGGATGATGATGATGGCGGCGAAAGCGTTCCCGAGCCGCCTGGCACACGCCGCTGTCATGGTGAAGCAGGAGCCGGACGATGACTCTGACACGGACGAGCCCAACCTGCTGCTTAAGAAGTCGGACAGCACCGAGGCGCAGATCATCCACAGCGGACACTTCATGGTGTCCTCCCCGCACAGCGAGCACCCGCCCAAGAAAGGCTACGACTTCGACACGGTGAACGAGCAGGCCTGCCAGACCTACAGCTTCGGCAAGACCAGCACATGCCATCTGTCCATAGACGCGTCCCTCACCAAGCTGCTGGAGTGCATGACGCTGGCTTACAGGTACCGGCGGCAGGAGGAGAGGGGGTGCCGGCACTGGGGATGCGGTGTCCTTAGGGGAACATACACACTCTCCAGCTGCTCACAGGCACCGTGCTGCTATGTGCAGTATGTGTGTGTCACATAGCCAGCTCTCACCATAGCTTCTTGTATAACGCACACACACTCTGTTTATATGATTACAACACCCTGGGTGATATAAGTTTCAGCAGTGGGGACAACATGAGCATACCATGCTAGTGGGGGCAGGAAAGGGGCCTGTCCTATAACACGACATGGTACACTTATCCTGTGCTGTACATTGACCTCTCCCCATTGCTATGGATCCCTGTTATAATCTAGCCTCGGTCATGTTATAGTATGTGTAGGACATTACTCTCCAGTGACTTTCTTCTGTTCCACGCATAGCTATTCCACATTACCATCCACTGACTGAGGATTGTAGCAGGTTATTTTTAGCAGTTGTATTTGCTGCAGCCCTATAACACACACCAGACCAGTGAATTTACATGACGCACAACCACCTAGCTAAGCCTGGTGTTTTGTCATTTACACTCTGGTTCTAAAATGTGTGTGTGTGTGTGTGTTTTTTTACCCCATTGCTGCTGGCCCCTTTTTGTGTGTGCGCATCTGACTATAAACATGCCACAGCTGCGGTAGTGTCGCCAATATGATGTTCCTGTCTGTCACCCAGATTCTGATATTTTCAAGGCCTGTGTTGTTCAGACTTCTGTTTAATGGGAGACACTCATGTTTGTCTGAATTTATTATTCACAGCTTATTATATAGCACACACATCATTTACTAGGATAGTAGTAACACTTTGGAGATCTAGTTTTGAGTGATATATTTCAACATTGCATATATTAGATACGTACTCATTTATGCAGCAGTCTAAAGTAAATAATTTTACTGATCACAAATTGTAAGTACTGTACCGTAGGTGTAGTAATCTTATTGAAAATGAGTCCTGATTCTACTGTAATGCATGTAACTGAGGCATTCCTATGTGATTTCCCCACTTTTTTGGGGTCTGCTTTGACAAGAAATAGTTCATAATGTAATTTTTTTTCTCATTCCATTCTCTAACAGCATATATGTTGCAACTTCCTCGTCACTCCTGCTCTATAGGAATGATGTAACTTGGGCTTCATGAGAATCCTGTTCAATTATTATTTTATATTTGTTGTTATTCAAATTGCTAAAACAAAATTGCACGGCGGAAACATGTATCTCATTTGCTGTAAATGTACACATGACCAACTGACTCTGGGCCAGATTCTCTAAGCTTCAAAAGTGATAAAAGGGAGAGTGATAAACAGCCAGCCAATCAGCTCCTGTCTGACATTTTTCAAACACAGTCTGCGACATAGCAGGCAGGAGCTGATTGGCTGGCTGTTTATCACTTTCTATTTTATCACTTTGAAGCTTAGAGAATCTGGCCCATTATGTCTACATACAGGGGTAAAAAAATAATACCAAAAGAAACCCTTGAAATTACTGCCTGACAAAATTATGTATGTTGTGTTCTAGGGTTAATAGAACCATTCTGTGCAGAAAAAATTGCTAGGTTCATGAAACCATCACAGTGGAAGTGGTGTGGACTCCTACATTTAAATAATACCTGGGACAAATTTAAGCCTGTAGTTAAACTGTTATTTACTATACTTGCCACAACAGCAACACGTCTCGTCCTTTTGCTTCTGCATTATGTACACAAACATTGCCTCACTTATATTATACCAATGATAGCAGCCTGTACACTGCTAGCAATGGCATGACAGTGGAGGGTCATGGGTGGGAGTGTGCTGTGGAGAAGCCGCTGTCTCCAGACAACATACGTACTAAACTTTGGTATAAATGAATACTTACTCCTCTTTCAAATATCTTAATGGTTATAGCACAGATAATGGAGTAAGTTGATTCTACTATATAGTTTGTTGACGATGCTGTAAAATGAGGCCTCTTATCTCCATAAAACACCCAGGGACTGAGAGATAAAAAGTTGTTGTTCTGGCTCCTATTTCTATGCAGTGTAAGGATGGCCCCTGACCTGTTGTGTCTATGACAGATGCTAATTTTCTTTATCATTCGCTGCTCCACCCTGTTATATAGTTAGTGTGGGGAAAATATGCATTTGCTGCAGGCTGTCTGAGATCGCTGCGGCAATCGGAATGCTGCCTTTGATTGCCATGCAATTTATAACTCCGTTTAGTCAGAAAAGCAATGTGGGCTTAAACCCACCCTTCTGAATGGCACCATGATCCATACCAAGAACAAACCGCATCATTAAAGAAGGTTTTCTATCACTGTATATCTCTTTCTCCACAATAGAAAACTTTTTATATAGCTGCTATTTATCTTTAAAATGTATCGTAGCTACCGGGTATGCCCGGGCAATGTAAGCACGGAATTATCGCTTTGGCAGATGCTTAGGTGTTGGGCTTTTTTACATGTGTAAGCAGTTTTCACATGGGCAACCCATACTTTAGCTTCCAGCATTTTATTGTTTCTGTATCACCTGCTTGCCTGAGATGGCAACGGTGATCAAAGGATTGCTGTGGCTTTTAGCCCTGGATTCCACATGTTTAGTCTGAGGACCTATTCTGAAGGGAACAGTCAGATTGTAAAGGCTTGGAGATTGGTAAATAAGCAGAAGCCCTAATGAGTCTTCTTCTTTATAATAAATTGGGCACTAAAAGTATATATAAAGCGCAATGGAATATAGTGCGCCATATAAGAAACTAAAATGAATATATGCAGAGTATATTGTAGTGGTTTGTACTGGAACAAAGCTATATGTTGCGTTAATCTCTCGCTCTCTCGCTCTCTCGCTCTCGCTCGCTCGCTTTTCTTTTACAAGTGAGGGAATTAAATTCCACATTGAACTGCTGTTCATAGGGGTTACGGAATACAATCTGGTATACCGTTCGGTACTTATGCAATATCTGTGCTCCCGTTTTTCTTATGAGACCGTGTCCCCTCGCGGGGCACGGTGGCTCGCTGCGCTCGCCACACTATATAAAATCAACTCCATGCATAGTTGGATAGTAGGGGTATGAAAATGGGGTGCATTTAACATGGGAGCCCAGATAATACATAAGTACCTACTGTTCTTTATTGTACTACGTTGGACGCTGGTGTTTTTGTCCTTCCCAGATGTTATAATAGTCTCAATCAAATTTCAACTATAATGCAGAAAGATAAACCAGTACGTTCTGGATCCTCTAGTTCTATGTTTGGTTTATAGTGCCCATCACAGCTGTTTCCAGCTCCTGTGTAACACTGTGTTTTTCTCTCTCTGTGGGTTTAGCACAAACAGCAGCGTGTGCCAGGCATGCCTCTCGGGATTAGTGATCTGTCACTCTGGCTCTCCTAGTAAATAGGTTTTCCCATATCTGTGACAGTATAAATCCTTCCCCCAGGGGAGAGCGGCTGTGCATGCTTTTGCCCCTCGTGGCATTAATGCCACATCACCCTCCCTGCTTCGAGGTCATGCCCTGTCAGAAAGCAAGCTAGGCAGAAGTAGCGTTTTCATTCAGCATGAAACACTTTTCCAACTGTAGGTGTCGGGTATGAGTACTTGGCACTCCCTATGTAAACAGGAACCAAATGATGAGAACTTTTTTTTTTTTTTTCTCAGAAAACAAAACATTTAATTAATAAAGGAAACATTTTTCCTTTACGCTTTTAACAATTCCTGAGGCAAATCATGTTTTGTGCACATGGTTAGGACGTCTAATAACAAACCATTGTGTGTCTAGCTCTATGTGCTCATGTTGGCATTGGCGCCTCTCATCCCCCCCCCCCCCCCATAGTAAATATAGTTGCATCAGAAAAGACAACATTTGTCCCCTGTATTTAAATCTCTTATTTATTTTTAAACTGGTATGGGTCCTAGAGTCAACTGTATGAAGGTCGACATGAAATATGTCAACAATCGGGAGGTCGACACAAGCATTAGGTTGACAGTCAAAAGGCTGATCTGACAAAATTCAGGACAAATTTAAAAAACTCATAAGTCGACATGGACACCGTATCAGTATATCGCATGGCTCGCTGCACTCGCCATACTTCAGGCACGGTGCCTCACTGCGCTTGGAACACTATTATATTCTCCCTCACGCCCTAGTGCAGGCATGGGGAACCTTTGGCCCTCCAGCTGTTCTTAAACTACACATCCCAGCATGCCCTGCAACAGGTTTAACATGGCTAAATAGCAAAACTGTAGCGGGGCTTGCTGGAATGTTTAGTTTAACAACAGCTGGATGGCTAAAAGTTCCCCATCTCTGCCCTAGTGGATGGTTGGGTATAAAATCATGTCGACATTTTTACTGTCGACCTTCCCATTGCCAACCTAATGCTTGTGTTGACATTCTGACCCAGTCGACCTTAGCCATGTTTACTTATTTCATGTATCAACCTAAATGTATGACAAAATAGCATCCGGTACTCTTTACCTAGAACGGCGCCCGCGATTGGCATCGCGGGGGTAAAAAATCGCGGGTACATAAAAAACGGGTGCGACGCGATGCCCGCGACTTTCCCATAGGGATCAATGTTAAAACTGTGATTGGACGCGATTTTACTGTTAAATGCCTCAATGCCCGCGATTTGGCCATAGGAAACAATGTTAAATGGGCCACAGAGCCCTAATAGTGGCCTTGAACTGTGAAATGGCCCCCACAATTGTTAACGCCACCCCACGATCAACGTCAACCCGAAGCGTGGCGAGCGCAGCGAGCCCGCGAGGGGCGGCGGTACGCGTCCTCCGACCTCTTCATACCCCCACTATCCATGTCGGCGTGGAGTTGAGAATAGAATAGTGTGGCGAGCGCAGCGAGGCGAGCGCACGCGGATACCTTCACAGGTAAACGCGTCCCTTCGCGGACTTTACAGGCCATGGACACCTGGGAAGCCCGCAAGGGGACGCGTATAACTGTGAAGGTATCCGCGTCCCCTCGCGGGGCTCGCCACGCTTCGGGCTCGGTGGCTCGCTGCGCTCGCCACACTATTCTATTCTCAACTCCACGCCGACGTGGATAGTGGGGGTATGAAAAGGTCGGAGGACGCGTACCGCCGCCCCTCACGGGCTCGCTGCGCTCGCCACGCTTCGGGTTGACGTTGATCGTGGGGTGGCGTTAACAATTGTGGGGGCCATTTCAGACTTCACGGTGACTATTTGGGCTCTGTGGCCCATTTAACATTGTTTCCTATGTAAAAATCGCGGGCATTGAACACTAAAATCGCGTCCAATCTCACTTTTAACATTGATCCCTATGGGAAATCGCGGGCATCGCATCGCACCCGTTTTTTAGTGCATTCGATGGGCGCCGTTCTAGGTAAAGAGTACCCAGCATCCATATCCTCCGGGCCGGACTGGGACCAGAAATCAGCCCTGGCATTTTGAGTACACAGGCCCACCCGCCACAGGTGGGACCCTTGCGTGGCGAAAAGGGGGGTGTGGTTTCATGGAAAGGAAGCGTGGCATCAGATAAAGGAGGCATTACACATTATGGAACACACCATAATGCCCATTACAGAATATGGCACAATCTGGACCCCACAGGCTGCTCCCCCTGTATAATAACAGGAAACCACAGGCTGCCCCCCTGCACAATAACAGAACTGAGGAGACCGGACACTACAGGCTTCTCTCAGAAAAGTTATCTGGGAGAAGCCTGTAGTGTCCTGACTCCTCAGTCATGTTCTCCCCCTGTACAGATGAGGCTGTGAAGCTGATTTAATAAAAAGCATTCTTCTGTCTCCCACTCATAAAAATGATTAATCTCCCCTTGCCCACCAATTCTTATAGATCCTTCCTCTCCCCTCTCCAGCCTTCCACTCTGCTGCTGCTTCATAAAAATTGTTATACACACACACACACACACACACACACACACACACACACACACACACACACACACACACACACACACACACACACACACACACACACACACACACACACACACACACACACACACACACCCCCCCCCCCCCCCCCCCCTGGACTGTAAGCGGCAAGTTACCTTTTACCCATTGAATTATCCTTTGATGTTCACCATTCACCCATACCATTGCTTCCTATTACAGAATGATGTTCCTGAGTGCAGCATATACAGACTCCATCTATATGAAGTTCAAATATGTCTCATTCTGATTTGATTAGTATAACTTGGGGGCAGATTTACTAAGCTCGGTGAAGTGATAAAGTGTCTGGTTTTTATCACCGGCCAATCAGCTTCTAACCGTGTAGTTACAGGCTTGGTTTGAACAATGAGGGGTAGGAGCTGATTGATCAGTGACAAAAACCAGACACTTGATCACTTCACCGAGCTTAATAAATCTGCCCCTCAGTGAGGGGAGAGCACCAGGACCACACCCAGCAGGAACATTTTCCTTTGAACTTGAGTGTGTTTCCAAAGTGCTGGGAAATGGTGCTGATGATTCAATGTCATTTTATCTATCTCTCATTCCTTTTATCCCAAAAAATGTAACAGTGTAATGTGGGCTAGGTGAAATGAGGGAGATTGCTGGACTAATGAGGGAGAAAGGGAGATTGCTGTTAGGATAAATACATTATTCCTCTAATACATTTATTTTTTTCTACCTAGTGGGTACACTCATACGTAATAATAGGTGTGATGTGGAAAATCCCATTTGAATGCACAAACGGATCACTTTTTGTGTATTTGAGCTTGCTGCTGCCTCATTGTCAGGGTTATTCCCAGGGCTGTAATTTTTATGGGCTGTGGTGTGAAACGGTGAAGGGGGCCCCAAGTTACTTGACCCATGTTCTGTATAAAAGATGTTCATTGGTGCACACTTTTAATGCATCCTTTTTATGAGCCTGTACAAATCCTACACTGACTTGCTGAGTTTTGCAGGCAATTGGGTGCGGTGTGAAAGGTTACGGCTCGTGATAACCAGAGTCCAATATGCAGTGAGTAAGGGGTTCATATTGGTTCATCGAGCAGCATCCGCATCCCATTACAAAAGTATGGGGACTGCGGGCAGGACAGGAGAGATCGCAGCAGGTATTGGAGATTCCTGCTGCAGCCCCTCCGTCTTACATGTCGGTGGTACTTTAATATTTGCAGCAAAAATTAAATAACTGGGCACCTTAGTCCTCTGGTTTAAGTATTGGTAACCCTAAGTGAACTATAAAAATAGTTATGCATCAGAATATTTATCCATGGTCATTCAGGCCGTGCCAACTGCCTTGCCTCCCTGACGTGGGAATAATGGGAGGCAGTCTCGGACAAGGACAGAGCACTGATAGAGAAGTAGTTTAGGGAAAAGTGTTGGCAGATGGGAAGATCTATCTTATTTAAAATATTTTTGTGGGTGTTTGGAACTTACAAGTAATAACTTTTTTTTTATTTATTTATTTATTTATTTATTTATTTTTTCGCTAGTTTAAGTTGTAGTTATGTTTGATTTGTGGAAAAAATAATAAAAATTACTCAATTTAAAAAACAAGTAATAACTTCAGAACAAGTTGAGTCCTTATTGCTGTTTTGGTATGACTTTGCACACAATTAAGTTTTCCTTTAAAATGTTCTTTCCTGGGGCATTAAATATATAATATGGGTGAATTTTAGGATGAGAGATTTGGTAAGAAATCTCCAGATTTTTTTGTTTTTTTTAAAGCGGCAATCATTTACACGGCAAAGTCTAACTGGTTTTGCAGTGTAAATGATTGCCGCTTTAAAAAAATCTGGAGATTTCTTACCAAATCGCTTTCTGAATCTCTCATCCTATTACATTTCCCCCATAGTTTCTGCTGTTATCTTACCACACTCTGTATGTAAGCTATATCATTAGTAACTGATATAGTGAATTAGTTACTAATACTATACATTAGAAGAACTGTAAACAGCTGCTTTGTGTCTGTCACATGAGTGTCAGCATTATTCGGTTGTTACACATGGCTTATTGATGTTTGCTGAGTCAGGTGTACCGGGTTGTGACCTCCTGACTGGAACACAAACGTGTGGTATGTGTACAGAAATACATCCCCCCCCTCAAACCATAGTACCGCAGCTCTGCTTCATGTATACGGGTTACTTCAGTTAGGAGAGAGTCTGTAGCATGGATGCACGCACCTGAGAAATGTGTGATTCAATTATGTCAATTTGCAGGACAATGGGGTTCCTTTCCTTTTCTACAAAAGTATACTGGAAGAAGTACATGAACAATTGTGGGAAACATTATGAACCCCAAAAATGTGGTGCAGACAGGTGCGCAGCGGAACACTTTGATGGTGTCCATGCCGACTATGTTGTAGTGTTCCTTCTAGGAACCAAATGGGGCAGGGCACTGGAGGGGCTGACCGGGCACGCCGACGTCACTATAAGCACCGTGATCTACGGCGGCGCTGGGCTTCACCGGTGCACTCCGGCGGGACAGGCAGCAGGCTGTTTTAGCAGGGCGCTGCTAGAGGGGCAGGACACATTTTACCCTTTAAAAATCAGGCAGGGCGCAGCACCTCACTAAAACAGCCTAGCGGGAACTCTGTTGACCATAGGAACAAAAAAAAGTGAAAAACCCATGTCGACCTAGCCATTGTTGACCAAATGCTTGTGTTGACCTTCCAACCATGTCGACCTATTTCATGTGTTGACCTTCAGTGGTCAACCCAATGCATGTCTACCTAGTATTGGTCGACCCAATGACTTTAGTACGGTGTGTACATTGATTCACAAGGTGGGATTTGACTTTAGTAGGGCACCATCTACTTTATCGCTGGCCAATCACATTCATAGCCATGCGATCAGGTCTGAATGTCATCCGTCTCTAACCATCGCTTATATGTACAGTCTGACAGACAATGTGCATTTAGCAAGCTGCACTTTCACTTGGAGATGCATTTAAAGGGTTGAGACAGCAAGTAGGGGCATGGTGTGGTGATGTGACCACGCGGCCCGGCTAACGACCTCCACTGTCTGTGGAGAAGGTGTCCCGGCATGCGACGGCATTTCCAGAACCCAGCAGCCACACGAAAGATGCTATTGCTGAGAGTGCCAAGGTGGATCTTCTGTTTTAATCGTGGTTTTAACTCCACAGTGATGAAATACTGGGTACAAATATGATCTTTGTGGGTACAAATGTCCTTTCACATCTTTAATGAATAAATTGAGCTGCACTAGGTCCTTTCTTGGGATATTTGTACCTGCACACACTGTCTTTGCTGCCCTTTTTTTTTGTGTACTGGACAAAAGGGCAGCTAAAGACAGTGCGCAGGTACAAATATACCAATCTATGAACAATGCATCTCCTTTTCCATAAGGATTTTGAACCTAGCTGCACCACATCTAAGCCCCCGGTGTTCATCACAAATACTTCACCTCCATAGGTGTAAACCTCCCTGTGATTAATGGTCCAGGTACAAAAAAAAGACCCAAGATGTATTTGTGCAGACAATGAAAAGAAACAGACATTCAAATTGGAATAAGAGAACTTGCCTTCAATTATCAACTTTATTTAAAATAAGTTCTCAAATCCCATATGAGTGTGTTCTGCTTTTCTTTATCTTTATATCTTTCTATATTTGTTTCTGTCCTGACATTGAAAGATTCCTGAGATTTTCTGGTATGTGCTCCCCGCAGTTAATGTTTAGCTAGCGTGTGCCCTTGTAGCTATTTACCCTTTCAGTTGTAAGATGTCCAGGTTTCTTCATATTACATGGGCAGGCACATTTGGCAGGTGTGAGTAGGGTGGTTCATTTTGCTCCTGATGTAGATTACGTTTGTGTCGTACAACAGTGCATTGTTCGGATTTATCTTATGAATGTCCTTGTGAGCTTGTTACATGGATATGGCACGTACGGGTGTGCTGTATTACATTGACACATATTGCCCATAAATATACAACCTATTTGGTGTTCTCCAGAATTACATTTTTTTTTTTTTTTTGTATTTAAAAATTTACATTTGTTTTTGTGGTGATTAATTGTTCCTTCAAGAAGGAATAAACCTGTCTGGATAAACCTTGCCCTCCTCCGCATTAAATTCCATCTGATTTGTGTTTGGCTGTAGGATACAAACGAAAATGCTTCACACAGTATGTTCTTTGTAACTAATGTTAGAAGATAAAATGCATGTAATAAAACTACAAGACACATACTTTAAATGTATTTTTCTTCATTAACGTTCTGTACTAACTAGACACAAAAGTAGACCTTTATCAAAGATTGTATTGGGTTGCAAAGCATGCTGGGCCTAAATCTTGTCCTGTCAGATCTGAGGCACATAGTGCAAACTACCAGTGTTCAGTACTTTGCCTTGCCCATGTGCAGTACGGGTCCTGTGTCGATGGACACTACAGATGTCAAGAGATTGACAGTCTGCAGCGGTCGAGAGAAGAGGGTGATGTTGCCGCTGTTTGTGAGGAAGTCCTACCACACACTCACCCCTTCTTTACTCCAGTTTCCAAGTTATCAACCAGTCAGGCCACCAGTGTAACAGGGAGATCAGGTCTTGGGTTCCCATTAGAAAAGGTAATAACTAACCAGTCTGGTCACTGCAGAGCTGTTGCTTCTGTAGTACAATGGCCAACACAAAAACAGAACAATGGCACACCACCCTTTCAGAGGCTAGCCGTTCTACAATGAAATGTATTGCACCTCTGGCTCCTACACTAAACAAGCTACGGCAGCCAAGGAAACTAAATGTTGTTTTTTTATTTATTTATTTTTGCATGTGTGTTTGTTTTCCCTGTAGCAATATTTATTTTTCATTTTTGTAATAACAAAGTAAAATTAATATGTGCATATCTGCTAATAGGCTCCTCATCAAATTAGTGCATCCATATTTCCTAACGTGACCACATATGTGTTCATGTAAAACCCACCTGCCTAGCTACCCATAGAAATTGTGCTGCAGCATCTCTCTGGGTTGTGGGGTTGGCGCAGGGACAGAAATCTTGGCAGTGTATTGAAGTGATGAGTGATAACTAATTGTTCTGTAGCGCTCACACTGTGAGACCACTTGAATGGTCCTCAGTGCTTGTTATGAAGTCTTCACTAAACATTCCGCACGATTATAGCCAGTAATGAGTAAGTCTCGACATAAGCTTATCATTATTTAACTGTTCATGTATACTTCCATGGTGTGCTCCTAGTGAATACAAAAACATATATGATGTGTATTCATTTGTGAATTTTAAATGACCGCTGGGAGAGGTTGGTTGGGTAAGAAAAATAGAGACTGATGGAAACCAGGCCTAGAAGGGATTTGACCAAAATTAAAATAAACCGATTTTGTATGTGTGATTTTATGTAACATGAGATTTCTGCTTGGCTTTTTCCAAATAAAAACCAAAACACCCTGTAATCATCATCGCAAACAAGGGCCATGCTGCGGAAGATAACATGTCACGTCCCATTGCTCCATCGCTACGGCATCGCCAAGTCTGTTGGTTTGGAAGACTCCTTAGCATGCTTGTTCGCTGCACCACTTTCCATCCTTTGCCTCAGTCTCAGGGAAGGAATGCTATGGCTTCCAGCCCTTTATTTCCCACCTAGGCACTTGATCCATATATCTAGGTACACCAGTTGCAGTGGCAGCACAAAAAAATACATGCCATCACAGCTGCAGTAGGATTCCGGCTTAACGGAGCCACCCAAACGCTAGGTCACCAACCTGGGTGAATCATGGGTGAGCCTGCAGACTGCAGTGGTGTGAAGGGAGGGTATCAGTCATTGTATTCTCCTAATAAGGGTTTCATGTATGCACTAAGCTGTAGGGAGAGATAAAGTACCAGCAAATCCGCTTCTAACTGCCATTTTACACACTGTGGGCCAGATGTACTAAGCTTGAAAAGTGATAAAGTATAAAGTAATAAACAACCAATCACCTCTTACCTGCCATTTTTCAAACACAGCCAGTAGCAGGCAGGTAGGAGCTGATTGGAGCTTTTTAAAGCTTGATACATCTGGCCCTGTGTTTGAGAAATGACAGGAGTCGGTTGGTTGGCACTTTCTCCTTTTTGCCACTCTCCAAGGCTTGGTGCATCTGCCCCTAAGTAGTATAGAGTTGTTAAAGCAATTTTATTTTATTAAAGCAAATGTCAGAAATGTCTAATTCATACATGTAGGACCATAGTAATCGCTGGTGCATCGCATGTGTGCTGAGCTACATCGATTGGCACAGAGGGGCTTCAGTCGCCCTGTGTGTATGCTGCATTAGACTGATCCCTTAAGGTGGCCATACATCAGAAAGATATTGTACCCAAACATACAATCTCAATTGATTGTAAGATGGATTGTATGCAGATTGTGTACACAATCATACAGCAGATGGATTGTATGACTGATTGTAAGATCGATTGTATGCAGATTGTGTGCACAACTTGTGTACACAATCATACAATCAATCAGCAGATGGATTGTATGATGGATTGTATGCAGATTGTGTGCACAATCATGCAGCAGATGGATTGTATGACTGATTGTATGATGGATTGGGAGTAGATTGTGTGTCCAAAAACCACCAAGGACTGCCGGGGATTTCAAGGGAAATTGTACACAATCATGAGCGCAATCTATCTTAAGATCGATCTTTCTGATGTATGGCCAGCTTTACTCACAGAACAGTGCTGCATTTTACATTGTCTGCGCTAGATACCACCCTGTATACTTATATAGGAGCTCAGTAGGAATTGGGGTTATCTAGTGTTAATTACCAGTTTGCCTTGTTAGCGGGAGACCTGGTACTATGGGTCAGATATCTCAGAGAGGAGAAGATAAAAGTACCAACCAATCATTTTGATTCTTAACTGTCATTTTACTAGCTGTTTTGAAAGATGACTGGTCTTGGTCTGGTCTGGACTCACAACTGACTTGCCTTCTAGTCCCCATCCCTGTATAACTAACAGACAGAGATGACTCTAGAGACAGGTGGATTTTTATCCTGTACAAAATGCAATCCTTCCTCTCTAGCTATAGATAGAACACAAGTCACATTGGATATTTCTCATCTTCTCATTCCGTTTTCTGCACCTGGCCAGTATTCCAGTACAATAGCTGAAGGATAAATAATTAACAGTAATTATGTTAGATGGTCCATACGCTCAACTGCTAAGAACTAAGCTAAGGTTAACAATTGTGTAATATCTATCTACAAGACTTGACCTGTGGTAAAACATTATCCATGGGGCTGAGTATAGAGAAAAAGGTAATTTTCAGTCCTTGGACTGTGTGTGAGAGTCCAGGGTCCTGCATCATTCAGCAAATAGGCTCTTGACTGCACTTTATTCATTTGATATTATTGCATTTGGTTTCTTATTTACTAACATCATTAGATTTTGATAAAGCAAATTTCTCTAAATTACATCACCTCACAAGACCCTTGTAATACTAACCATTACTCCATCCGTACTGCCCACACCGCCCAGGGCTCAAGGACCGATCTGCCTGCTGACATCTGTATTTGTAGTGCTGTATGTAGTAATTGTCCTTGTAACATCTTCTCCTGCTTTACAAGTGTAACGTCTAAAATCAGCATTCCAATTACCAAGGACCGCTATTGGCACTGAACCTATACCTATTGCACTTTGACATTATTATATACAGAATAGACCTCTGTAGAGTTGTGCACATATACTTATTGCTGCAAAGGGGGAGTCAGGTTTAGAATATAACGTTCTAAAGAGTTTTAATTAGTTTTCTATACAATCTGGTCTGGCTTTAGTATGTGTAATGGGTTGGTTTATAATTGTGTGAATTACATTGTCTGACAGAGTGAATTGTGTGCACAGTAATTCATGTGATTATACCTCTTGTTTATTTTTGGATTTGAACAGGAGGTTTGAAGAACATGATCCTTGAGGAGAGTTGGCTGCAGTTATGAGTTTGGATGGTAATTCTAGTTGTGACTGTTCCTAAAAAAATGACAGAACCCTCTCTCGTAACAGAATAGCACTTTATTTATTTATTTCATTCATTTGTTTTAAGTTGGTAAATAACAGACCGCTGTAAGGCTATATTATACTGTGGCTATGACCGTATAGTGTACAGTATGTACATCATGTGATCTGAGCGGAGTGTTTATTCTGTTACCCTGCTTCTTGGGAACAGTAGCTTTCTTTTATTTGTTTCTTCCTTTCATGTTTGACATTTCCACTGCTGGAAAAAAAATCCCTGAATTTAATTTTATTCCTAAATCTAACATTTTATTTTTTAAGCTGGACTGTGTAAACGATGTGCCCCAGCAGATAGATGGAACTGTGTTGTAAAGAATATTATTGCACATGCATCGCAGTCATTCCATTTTATGTTCTGAGAGGAGGTCGGATCTCTGCAGGAGGATGCCATTGATGCAGCTGAAGTTTGTATGGTGACCACCCAGCAGTTTTGAGAGATCTTTTTCTAGTACCAATTGCAAGACTGGGCTGGGCTGCATAATGACCCAGAGGTGTGAGATACAGGGAGGGGGCGGCTAGTGGTTTCAGGGTGTGGTATGACGCTCAAACAGTTGGGATTCCCACTGTCATCAGTCCCACATTGGAATCCCCGCTGCCGGCATTTCGATAGTGGGGCGAGCGCTACAAAGCCCTTTATCTCGCCACGCTGCAGGCTCGGAGGCTCACTGCTCACCACAGGTTCTAGTCTCCCTCTATGGGGGTCGTGGACTGCCATGAGGGAGAATTGCCCCTGTCAGTTGGGATCCTAACTGTCAGGCATTTAACAGTCGGGATTCTGATGTCTGCTTAATAACAGTCAGAATCCCGACTGACGGAGTGTCATTCGGCACCTGTGGTTTCATTTCTTACTTGGCTAGTGAAGGAGTTTCTTTTTGCATTTGCAGCCTATAGCCTTCTATACTTACAAAAGACCGTAATGAGGAATCTTTTGTTTAATTTTAGTATTGCTTTGATGCAGGATAGCTATTCAGGAAACAATAAAAATCAATAATTTTAAAATTTTTTCCTGAATAAATGTAATTTTTAGAAGTTGTTTATTGAATTTACAAATTGGTAAAATAAACAATATTGAGTGACAAATAACTTACTGAAGAACTTCCTGCTAATTTGTGAATCTTTTTTTTTTTTTTTTTTTATTCAAATAACGGTGTAAAAATATTCGTTGTTAAAGGGGTATACACACGTAGAGATGTGTGCTAAGCTATTTAGGATAGGCGAGTTCTGAAATGATTAATGAATCTCACAAGCACACACAATTGAGACCAAGATGGAATAGTGATGATGGAGAGGGTAATAAAGGTTTAATGTACTATCTGAGATTCCTTAAAGTATAGAGATTTGCATTGGACCACTAGCTTTTATTGGAAGCATGTTGAGAGAAGGTGGAGTCTGGCTTACTAGATGTCTGTCCAAGTTGGATAAAGGTCAGTGGTTGCAGCATGTACTCATTTAGTTTTAGTCAATACTTGGGGCCAGATGCACTAAGCTTCAATAAGTGATAAAGTGGAGAGTGGAAAACAACTGGCCAAAAAGCTCCTGCCTGTCACGTTACAGGCTGGGTTTGAAAAATGACAGGTACAGTAGGAGCTGATTGGCCGGTTGTTTTTCAATCTCCACTCTATCACTTTTTGAAGCTTGATACATGTGGCCCTTATTGATTTGAATGGTAACAGTTTGTTCTATCAATAACCCTGACACACATTTGTGATTGGAAAATTTTTGTTTGTATTTTTCAACATTTCCTCTCTTCTCAAGTACCTACATTATTATATGGCACCATCCATGTTGTCAATGCCTTGGGTTATATCCTTTATGTGGCTGCGAAGGCGGACCGGTATGAAGGGTGGCAGGCGGCAAGCAGGTGTGACCGCTTATACCTCTCACCTCATACAGGGAGGGAGAGGCGTGATTTAATTCTACAGCTGCCTCTCCCCCCAGCTCAACACACAGCAGTGTCTTCCAGGCTGGGGAAAGGGCCTGCTGCAGTGCAGCAGCAGTCACTCCCTATCTCCTCAAGTGCAGCTGTCTACAAATTAGGAAGGAGTTTGGCCCTTCAACAGGCCCTGACCAGGATGAAGAGTACTGATCTACTACCCCTTAGTGCCACTAGCCACGTGTGTCGTCGCCACCCACTTTTAGCTCAGTAGGACAGCCTGGGGGTTACTGCTGCTACTTGTTGCAGAGTATACGGAATATGACGGGAGCTGTATATGGACATGTAACTGGTACCAAATATGTGCAAGGACATGATTGCTTGGCATTTAAATTCAGTGTCTGAGATTGTACACAAACTTTGTTTCATGCACAATATAATATATTTGTGTATTTCATGTGTTTGATGTGCTTATACATCATAAATTCAAGATACCTCGTTTAAATATAAAAATATTCCAAAATACGGAATAATCCATTATCCAAAATGCTTCTGGTCCTGAGTATTTTGGATAAGGGATACTCAGCCTCAAATCGGTGCCATCGCATACCTTAATTAGTGGGATGCGATGCGATGGGCGCCGTGATAATACACAAGTACCCCAACTTCTGTCATTGGATATTCTTTAGACCACCTTTTCATATACATGGTGCAAACCCCGCCCCTATTTTTATTGTTGAGTGGAACCAATTATGTTATATACTGTACACCAGTCCCCAATGGGTTCAAAATATTATGTTGGAACTATGTCTATTTGCACTGCAGGGTGATTTATTACTCAAAATCTATTTACTTTCAAGTGATTGAGGGATCTGGAGGGTCTGTGTGTGATTCAAGCAAGGCTTATGTAACATTGCGTCATAGTGTTGTGTAAAGGACCAGTACAGCGCTGCAGTTCTACCAGGTAACAATCTGTGTGAACTCTGATATCCAGGTGGAATAGATGAATGTGATAGTGATTTTTGATAGATTATCCTGCGTTTTTCAGTGCAGTTGTAATTAATGGACCTTCATGTGGAAATATATGCAACACAGGCTTTCTCTCATGTAATCTTAATTCTTTGTATTTTGAAGATCTGAATCCTGTCAATTAAATGTATAATTCTGAGAACATATGTGAGCTGGTTCCATTCAGTCCAATGCTGAGCCTCTAGGGCTGGGATAGCCAACCCTAGCCCTCGAGAGCTACCAACAGTGCATGTTTTCCAGGTCTCCTCACAGAATCACAAGTGAGCTAATTAGCTCCATCTGTAGATCTTTTAAAATGTGTCAGTGATTAATGAGTGCAGCAGCTAGGTTGTGCACTGTTGGTAGCTCTTGAGGGCTAGGGTTGGCTACCACTGCTCTAGGGCATATTTAGGACCTTATTCAGATCCCTTTCGTCTGCGCAGGCGAGTTTCTGCGCATGTGCAGACACACAGAACTTTTGGTTCCCCGGGTGCACGCACCCTACACGCCGAGCGGGGGCGCCGGGCAGCCCCATTAGCATATAGGAATGCCCACTGGCCACGCTCGGCGTTCTCGGGCTAACGAGGCCGTGACAAACATGCGGGGGGGTAGGCAGCTGACATCACTAGATGTCAGCCGCCCGCCCTGTCCTTGCACAGAGCTCCTGCAGTTTAGAGTGGCTATATAGGTCTCTCTGAACTGTGTGCGCGGGAGAAATCATTCGATGGTCGGCGATCATCGAATGATTTCTCCCCGCCTGGGAATGAATGATTATGTAAAGCATCCATTTGCAGCTGTGCGGGGGGTGCTGCGTGGGTGGGGGAGGGGGGGGGCTGGCGGCACTTCGTCCATAGGGTGGCATCTGATGGACTTGCAAGGCTGCGAATTTTGCAGCATTGTGAGTTAATCAAAATAAGGTCCTTAGTGTAAAAAAGAAATTGTTTCCATGGTCAACGTCTTCCAGATATCGATCTTCATAAATGTACCCTAGAGGCCTCTGCTGCCTTTTGGCTAAAATAACATATCTGGCTAATGTTCATTTCCATTCTCTGTGCCATGTTTTATTCGGTTCTACAATAATGCAAAGTTTGTGTGATTTTAAGGCAAGCAGCAGTTCAGCGTTCCATGTTGGGGCTACTTTATAGCCACTGGTGTTTTAATCTATGTCCTAATGTCACTTACAGCAATAGAAAAGGAGGAGAGCCTTATTTCCAGAACAAAATGAGATATGAGCGCACTCCTTGCTTATACAGTTAACTGATTTACATAGAGTAAACATAGAGCGTGTTTGGTGCCAGTTTTCTATGTGATTCTGCCAACAGGTGTTTGGGCACACAGCATTTGGAAAATAGAGTTTGTGAACAGAGGTGGATTTTCCACAAGGCAACCTAGGCCCAATAGGTCCTAAGGGAGCCCATAAAGATACCCTTGCCGTCCAAAACATTTCCAAAGGAGCATTGCACAACTATTACGTGACATCATGACATCACATGGACCTTTTCACACACCCAAAGTCCTTCTGATGTTCTTTTTATAGGATAAATAAATGCTTGGATACACAAAATGGTTTTGTCCACTGTATGTGGGCAGCCCGTTTAGCGTAAATGTGACATTGGCATTGTGTGAATATCTGAATACCTATGTTCACACAGCTAAGTATTTATCAGTAGTCTGCACATACACCAAGGTACTATATCAATGCCACCTGCAATTCGCAGCAAAAATATAGTGCTGCAGATTGTTTGAGCAAGGAGGGCCCCAAACTAAAATTTTGCTTAGGGCCTAATGAAGACTAAATCCACATCGTGCCTATGAAATAGAGCTTGGTGTAAAACAGCTTCCTCTGATTGAAATAATTTACTGGACTGATTACTGACCAAGAAAACACAACTTGTACTAGAATGTCAACTAGCAAGCTACAATAATTCATTGTAATTTAAGAGTTATTAAGCGTTTAATATTTTTTTGCATTTATTCACTGAAGTAAGGCTTGCTCCAGTTTACCTGATACATGAGGTGCACTATTGACAAACATTGGTACTTCACCTTGTGTATACAGGGTGGTTTAAGAAGATGGACACAATAGCAAAGCAATATACATTAGTTCACAATGGCAACATTTTACAATTACTCTGAATATTTGGGTTAGATGAGTTGGGTTATTTGAAAGGTTTAATGAGTTTCAAAGTTTTACTAACCATTTTTATAAATTCTTTATGTGCTCTCAACCTGCTGTAAGAACAACATATAGATGGTACTGTAGTTGAATTTGTCCCAAATGCATCTCGGTGTCTATTACCACTGCCAGGACTTGTTCTGATAATTTGCTAATGGTGGCCCAAAAAGACCCGTCTTTGATATATCACCAAGAAAAAATTGGAGAGTTTTTAATGTGGAGAAATTTTAGGGAAGTGTAGCACCAACTCCTGGTGTCCCATGCGGACTAGACAATATTAAGTCAGCGTGTCCTTTAGAAAACCTGCAGGTATCTACTGTATGTGGCGGTGCTTTGTCTTGCTGATAAAGTTGTGGAAAGAACCAGTTGTGCAGCATTTTGAGCTCTGTTTGGCCCATAACTATGTTTATATTGAAAAATAAATGGGCCTTTCTCTGATCCCCATATGTGAAGGTTTACTTTTGCACTTCAAATGAAACATGATAAGAATTTGTCTTCCATAATATGTATCATTGCATCACTAAATTCTACACACTTTCCTTTGTCACCTGTACCAGTTGCATCTGGTATGGCCCCATGACTAAACGTCACCTTAACACGCAGTCATATGAGAGATTGCAAGTTCCCAGCTAACATGACGAATGGACTTGTGCGGGCTATGCAGAAACCACTTAACTGTTTCTTACTTTAATTCTTCTAACTTTCTTCTGATGTGAGTGGTCAACCTGTGCTCTGCCCCTTACATAAGCGGTTCATTTCCTCAAAGTAGGGGAGCCAATAACGAGTGTTTATTACCGAAATGCACACTACAGTGCCTATACGGATTCAGTCTTGCTGAACTGCAGACAACAGTCATAGCTGATATCTTGAGAAAGGGTCGCATGATGACTCGAAATGTTGACTGTGCTTGAAAAAAAAATTTCATGGAGAAATAAAAGTTTTACAATTTATTGGATCACAAAGAAGTCTGGGGAGTGCCCTCATTGAAAGAAATTTCATTCTGGATATAGTTTGGCACACTTGGATAATACCTGTAATCAGTACTAATTTTCTGGAAAAATAGGTTCAGGAACTGCAGGTCTGGGGGTGGATCAATTATTAACAAAAAAACATATATAATAGAGAGAGGGAGGGAGAGAGAGATAGATGTATATATTGTATTTAGAAACAAAGGCACTCACAGGTGACTTTAAAATAAAACTAAACTTCTGAAAAGTACATTTTCATTTCCTGATGATGTCATATTTAATTAGAGGTTCAGGAACTGAGTTCCTGCTGGTTCCTGCTGAAAAATAGCACTGCCTGTAATGCTTGAACCTATTGCACCCCAGCAATGAATAATCATGAGTTTTGAGAGTGCTGTTTTCTAAAAAAACAACAAATATATATATATATATATATATATTTTTCTTTAAAGTGCTGCTGTGTGTGTGTGTGTGTGTGTGTGTGTGTGTGTGTGATAATCTGTATATCAGGGGTAGATTAAGGTCTGTGGGGGCCCCCCAGGGGAGGTTGGTACCTGGGCAGCGCAGGTGGGCAGGGGGTCCCTTCAGTGGTCTGAGCAGTCAGTGCTGTGGTCCCTGCAGCATATGGCAAATCAGCGGCGGGTTCCCTACAGCAGATGTGAACTAGTACCGGCATTTGCTACTAGTTCCCATCCGCCGCAGGGACCCCGCTGCTGACTTCTCATCCGTGGCAGGGACCCCCTGCCCAAGCAAGGGGCGATGTATATATGTATATAACAATATATCAGTATTTTGTTGAGTATCCTTTTATTTTTCAAGACCGCAGCACAGCGACGTGGCATTGAGCCAACCAATGTTTGGAGCTCTTATTTCTTTATTATGTGGCGCCACGAGACAATTATAGCCTCAATTAATTATCTTTTATTGGATGGATGCCTCAGATGTACCAGTTTTTTTTCAAACTGAACCACAAATGTTCTATTCGGTTCAGGTCTGGGCTGTTTCTTGGCCATCCCAGCACCTGTATGTCATTCTCTGTGAACCACTGTTCACATATCAGTGCACTGTAGCAGGGAGCTGAATCCTGCTGGGGAAAAAATGGGGCATTATCTGGAAAAAGATCTCTGATAGAAGGTAGACGTTTTGGTTGTAGGATGGTGTCAATGTACTTTCTGCTGTTCAGTGTGCCATCTATGACATGAAGGCGGCCTACAGCATCTGCTGTCATACATGCCCAGATCATAACACTTGCAGGATTCTTTGTTGTCGCTTGAATGCAATCTGGATGTAATTCTTCCCCGATGCTACATCTCACATATTTTCTCCCATCACTACCAAATATCGATATCTTAGTTTCGTCACTCCATATCACTTGTTTCCACTGACCTTCTGTCCATGCAATGTGTTCTTTTGCCCACTGTATTCGTTTCTGCTGCTGCTTTTTATTCAGCAATGGCTTTTTTCAGGGAATCCTACCTTTTAGGCCAACCTCCATTAATCTTCTCTCTATCGTTCTTACACTGACAAAAACACAAGTTGCATTCAGTTCACTGCTAATGGCCGCAGATTACATCCATCTGGCCCTGACACAAATGTGTCAACAGCTGTGGTGCACTTTTTCCGGCCTTTTCCTTCTTTGTTTTGTATAGATTGTGTTTCCTGATAGCATAAACAAAACTTTCGTACTCCTGATGGCATCACATTCCCACCAACTTCTCTTGCAATTGCTGCATACGAAAGATAATTTTCACGTAAAACAATAATCCTGGATCTCTTCCTGGGTGACCAGTCACCACTTTGCCTGGATGACATTGTTTTTTATTTATTTTTTTACACTGTCAATAGCACTAAACAATACTCACAAACATCCAAATGTAATTGCACTTTAGTAACCAACTTTATTCTGCAAAATGAAACAGTCAAACTGACCTTTCCCACCTTTGAACATGACCTTGCACCTGCTCATCTATGACAGTTGATCATTGGTCCTCAGAACAACAATTCCGATTGGCTGGTAGTAGCTGTTACTCAGTGCCGGTGCTAGTGATTACAACGCCTTAGGCAGGGGCGCCACTCACCCACCCCTCACCCGCTGCCGGGCTATGCATTCACCGCCGCCGTCGGGTCACTCCAGGGGTGTGTGTGATGCGTCCGCCTCCACCGGGTCACTCCAGGAGGCGGGGGGGGAACACTCTCCCGGGCGGCGATTGACAGCGGGGGCTCAGGAAGCGCTTCTCTGCTATGATGGTGCCAGGGGAGAAGCTTGTGCTGATAGTGAGACAGCACAAGTTCAGTGTCCCCATGCGCTGTGTGTCCGATGGCACCATCATAGCAGAGCAGCGCTTCATGAGCCCCCGCTGTCAATCACCGCCTGGGAGAGTTCCTGCACAGAGCCACCGGGAATTTCTGTAGGGTAGGGGTGCGGGCGCCGCTGCAGCTCACCTCACCTGGCTCCAGGGTGGGAAGGGGGGTACACTGTGACCTACTCCGTACCAAGTTCCGCCCTCCAGTGGCCGGCGCCCTAGGCAAATGCCTAAAGCTGCCTAGTGGTGGCGCCGGCCCTGCTGTTACTACAATCTGCTTACTGAATCTCACGCATCTGTGCTTCTTTGTCTGACTTGAAAATAACATAACTTCTCTTCTGTTTATTGTGTTGAATTCAGCATTAAATTTTCTTTCATTTGATATATGAATCATTGCACTGCATGAAGTGCAACAGTTTTTATATGCATTCAAATTTGAAAAACATCAAAATTTCAAAAAGTGTCCGCATTTTTTTCCGTGTGTATGTGTATGTGTATGTATGTGTGTGTGTGTGTGTGTGTGTGTGTGTGTATATATATATATGTGTGTGTGTGTGTGTGTATGTATATATATATATGTATGTATATATATATATATATATATATATATATATATATATATATATATATATATATATATATATATATATATATATATATATATATATATATATATATATATATATATATTACTTATCCAAGGCCAAGGAGCATTCACTAACCAAGTTGCAGTCAGCAAAAATCGTTTCGACCCTGTAGGGGTCTTTATCAAGACGGCAGTGACAATGACATCAGCCAGAATATAGGCATATCCTTGTTTACACCTCATGGTGTGTATAATTCCGATAGCAACAGTTAGCTGTAGAGATTCAGCATTTGTGCTCCTGTATGTGTCCCCTGACTATTCCCACGTTTGTAATCATTCAGAATGCTTTCCCAAAGTACATCTGTGTATTTATAGATGCTTGGGGAATCTCCCCTAACTGAAGATCCTGCTGTTGGGGGTTACTGTAACATGAAGCTATTGTGAATAACGCTGGTTATCTGGCACAGTGTGGCCCCAGAGGCGGCCTGTGCTCTCAGTTCTGAGAAATGGATTCTAGGCTGAGAGCCAAGGTCAGAGCTTAGATACATAATTACTATTCATATCGAGAAATCTTGTTACTGGCATCTACTTTTGTGTCCCTGTCTAACATTAATGTTTTTTTTTAGAAAATAATGTCTTAGATTTGGATACGGTCACTAGGTCTACAAGCATCTAGCATTTTGTCGACAAGAAAAAAGGTGGACAGGAATTTTTTATTTAATCGAACAGTGGTTTTTTTATACTCTACTATCCAAGTGGGCATAGAGTGATAATATAATAGTGTGCCGAGCACAGCGAGGCACCTCCTTCCGAAGCATGGCGAGTGAAGCGCTACACCTATACGCTGTCCATGCCGACTTAAGTTAACAAAGACACCAAAAAAAAAAACATGACTTTTTCCATGTCGACACATAATGCTTGTGTCAACCTAGTGACTGTCGACCTATAGTGATCAACCTAATGACTGTGACCCATACTCCCTAGAATTTGGTGCCATTATGACCACTTAGTACCTGGATATGTATAAACCCATTTCACTACACATTAAAATAACAAAACCCTAGGTACTTGTTTCCTAGCATGGCGCCCATCGCATTGCATACCAAAAGGCATACGATGGTATGCGATGCGATGGCAGCTGATGTTATACAATTTTAAATTGTATACCATCGCATTGTATGCCATATACACTGGTATACGATTTAAAATTGTATAAGCACCCTAATGGGTGTTTTCAATGTTAAAAGCGCCCCCACTATCAACGCCAACCCAAAGCGTGGCGAGCGCAGTGGTACGCGTCCTCCGACCTTTTCATACCCCCACTATCCACGCCGGCGCGGAGTTGATTTTATATAGTGTGGCGAGCGCAGCAGAATACATGTAAAGTAATACACGTCCCCTCGCTGCGCTCACCACGCTTCGGGTTGGCGTTTATAGTGTGGGTGGCGTGGGGGTGCATTTAACATTGTAAGCACCCATTAGGGTGCTTATACAATTAAAAATCGTTTAGGGGCGTATACAATTTAAAATCGCATTGCATGCGATGCGATGTCATACAACTTAATATCGTGGGCGCCGTGCTAGTAAACAAGTACCAAACCCTACTTACTGTTTTGTATTTTGTTTTCTTCTCTTTTTAGCGGAAAGCTGGTTTCTCCGAAATGGAAGAACTTTAAGGGCCTAAAGCTTCAGTGGCGAGACAAAATCCGTCTGAACAACGCCATTTGGCGCGCGTGGTACATGCAGTGTAAGTACAGCTGCTATCTGACACTGATCCACGATCCAGAGAAATGTTGCAATAAGCAGTTTCTCTGGCCGTGCTCGCAGTGTACTCTGTATTGTGTAATTGCACAACTTAACCACAGACTTGGCAGGTTTTTTTGTCTTTTTAGGTTTAGATTTTTTTTTTTCCAAGGGGAAACGTTTAGTCACTTTTAAAAGGAGTGCACATGGAACGTCAACATGTCCAAATCATTGCACACGTGTGATGAAAACCATGCTACTTACAGACAAAGACTTAGGGCCAGATTCTAAGCTTCAAAAGTGATAAAATGGAGAGTGATAAACAGCCAGCCAATCAGCTCCTTCCTACCTGCCATGTCACAGACTGTGTTTGAAAAATGTCAGGCAGAAGCTGATTGGCTGGCTGTTTATCACTCTCCATTTTATCACTTTTTAAGCTTAGAATCTGGCCCTTAACCTTTAATATTGTCCTCTTGTAAAAACATGTGTGAAAACATGCTGTGTGGCTGAGGGTCCCATTCACAGATGTATGTAAACTTGATGGTATATGTACATATATTGGTTGCAAATTGTGGTCCTGTGTCCTCATACGCAGAACCATCAGGCTGCAGCATTATAGTAGTGTTCATTCTAGCACCCGCTATCTTTGAAAACCCATGCAGTTCCTCTTCCCTGCCTGGGGTGTCACTGTCTGCTGTGTTGTTTCTAGCACAGGTCTGGTTTGCATATCAGTGCTGATATACAGACCACACTGTGCTAGAAGCACTACAGCAGACGGCGGCACCCCAGGCAGGGATGAGGAACTGCATGGGTTTTCAAAGATAGTGGTTGCTTGAATGAACACTATTATAGCGCACCTGTCAAATGTGCCAATACCGCTTCTGCTGGAACAGACATTTTAATTTAAATCCCTGGTAAGACTTATTGTCAATCAGCGCCTGAATGAGCCCAATACCCTCCCTCCCCCATCTTCGCTCTCTTTCAGAGAGAAGAGAATAAGAGGTATCCTTACTTTTTTATCTTTAATTTATCATTCTAGCCCAGCAGATTTGCTTGCAGCAGGACCAGTAAGCTGGAACCGCGACAACTTGCTGGGCACAAGTACTGAGGCATGTGTATGTATTTAGTGGTTTGTCTTCCGGCACTGCACAATGTGCAGGATCTCTTGTGAGCACTGATTGAATCAGTCAGGTATGTTGGAAGATCACCAGCAGCCTCTGCAGAAAGTGTCTGTAAACCACCTGTACACAAAGCATGATGTGCTTCTATATCTGCAGATAATATCTGCCTTTGGCTGTGCAGCAGGGCTGATGCAATATGTCTGAACAACGGTCAGACATATGGGCATACACACCTACTAACACATCCACTGTATGTCGGCCGTTCAGTTGAACAACCAATATATTAACGTGTGTACCCAGTGGCAATTCCCACCAGGTCTTCACATTGATGGCCCCAATCTGGCAGCAATGGAATCTATATTGTGCTTGCTTGCAGAACGACGACTATAGTTTTTTTTTTTTTTTTTTTTTGTAATTGTATTTTTTTTTTTTTTGTAATTGTATTTTTTTTTTTTATTCAGATATCGAGAAGCGACAAAACCCAGTGTGCCATTTTGTGACACCATTGGATGCTTCAATTGACTTTGATGAGCATAGAAGACCAGAGGTATGTGAATGTCAATGGGGTCTCCCATCTTTATTTTATTGGGGCGGTAAATATTGTGAAGTATGCAAAAGAAAAGCTGAAGAGGCCACATTTTACAGTTTACCCAGTTGTCTTAGCATACACACAGGGCAGTATTCAATGCTCCTGATTCAAAGTTTTTTGGCGAATCGGGCTGTTTTCACTCCTTGCGGTGAATCTTTTTCACTGAAAATCTGATTCACCCTATCAATCTTCACGGAAAGCGAACAGTGAATGCCGGCCAGTTTCATGCTCGCTGCAATTCGCTGGTGTATTTCAATGGGGTTTTCACTGTGATTCACCGAGAGTGTATTCAATGCTAGGATGGAGAACTGCTTTCACCATGATTTTCACCATGATTCACCGTTTTGCATTCGCCATCTTTTTAAGGTGAACTGGAAAGTGTTCTTTTAAAATAAAGGGTATTTTTTTTTGGGGGGGGGGGGTGTAAAAAAATCAGTAATTTTATTATATGAAGGGGCATGCTATTAGGATTCATGTGCTTGCAGCACATGAATATATATTTCATTTTTAATTTTTACACATGATGTCATAGGGGGGCAGACAGCCGCTCATTAGATAATCACTGCGCCTGGTCCTGCTCATTACATATGCTCCCTCCACCACCTCCCCTGCCAGCACTCCCGGGGCGGCAGCTGCTGCTGCCTGTGTCTCCGCCAGCCCTCCTTCTCCCCCACACCTTGGTATAGAGCCCGGGTTGGAGGAAAAAAAAAAGCTCTCTCAAATTTTTTTTAATGTGTCAGTGAATAATAAGTGCAGCTGTGCACCTGCCAAATGACCTGGAAAACGTGCACTGGTGGGGGTCCCGAGGACCGAGGTTGAGAACCACTGTTCTAGAAGGTTCTAAATAAATAAGTAGAATCTGATTGGTTGCTATGGGCAACATCCCATCTGCAATAAAACTCCCATCTTAGTAAAGTTGCCCCTAGCAGTCAAAAGTAATTAGGCTTTGATATGATTTATTGAAATATTTTCAATAAACCAATTTTAGACTAAAAAAATGCAAAAACACACAAAAATAGTTTTAGTTGAGCATTAGAACTGGATATGTCACTGGCATAAACGTTTTGAATAAAAACACTATCTTAGATGACCTCAGTTCCCTGTCTGTTTTCAAAGCTTCCAATGAACTAACCGAAAAAAGAAAATTTTTCTACACTAGCTGAAGATGATTCAGCAGTTAGAAGTTGTTCAATAATGGGAAATACATTCGGATTATAGAATGTTAGGGGAGAAGATTGATGCTAGGCAGGTTTAGCACCTCTTATCTGAATCACATCTTGATTTACTGCATTGGTTCAGCTTACTTAAAGTCCACAAGCAATAAGAATGTGGAATAACACCAGGGATTCCCAATCTTTTTTTCATCAGAATTTTTTTACTGTACCCCTAGGCCCCCCCAAAATTTATAAAATTAAGTAGATTGTGTTTATATGTGCTTCTTAGGGTTCAGTTATGTGTTAAAGGGTATGATTTGCTTCTGATTGTACACATATTTTATGATTGGCAGCCACCAGCACTGGTTTTGTCCATAAATAATTGATCATTAATAATTTGAATTGGTCCTGGACCAACAATCCGTGTCACCCCTGCAAGTGTCCCGAGGCACCTAGGGGAGCCACGGCACACAGTTTGGGAACCACTGCAATAGGCTTTTTTAAAGATGTTCGTGTTGCGCCTCACGGGCTCGCTGCCCCTGACAGCGATTTCAACGCCTGTTCAACGCCTGTTCAACGCCTCACGGGCTCGCTGCCCCTGACAGCGATTTGAGCCGGGGGACGGTGGCAGGCAGGGAGATGGAAGCATCCCTGCCTGCCCCAGAATGTGTAGGAGAGAAGAAGGGCTCCCTGGGACACAGGCAGCAGAAGCTGCCCCCCAGGAGTGCTGGCAGGGAACGCGGGTAGGGAGCCGCTGCACTGGTCCCACTCGTGCATATGTAATGAGCGGGACCAGTGTGCAGTGAATATTTAATGAGCGACTCCCCTGCTGGTGAAAGTGTAAAGAAAAAAAAATTTAAATATACATTCATGTGCTGCAAGCACATGAATAAAACAGAATTAATAAATTACTGATTTTTTTTTTTACAAAAAACAAAACACCTTTTATTTTAAAAGATCACATTCCAGTTCACCTTTTAAAATATGTTGAATGTAAAATGGTGAATCATGACTGAAAGCAGTTCTCCATCCAAAACCGTGAATCGGGAGCATTGAATACTGCCCTTTAAGTAAAGGTGGCCATACATCTACAGATCGATTGTCAGATTGGGCTGGTTGGAACTAAAACTTGGTAATATCTGAATGACAGATTTTGGCAGTTTTCCAGTATTTCAAAGCAAATGGTCAACTGTCATTTACTCTCATCCACTACCAGGTTTTTGTTCCAACCAGCCAGATCTGACAATCGATCTTTAGATGTATGGCAGCCTTAAGACTACAGCAAAATATAGATTCTTCTAAAGGGTCAATTAAAAGTCTGACATTTTTATAAAGAATCTCTATATCTGGAAAGAGGAGAACATACAGTAGGAGACCCTTGCCCCAATATACATGTAGTTGTCTTAACCGCTTATAGCAGATTGTTATAAATCTGGCTGGGCCCAGGCATCTGTCTCCTGTTGGGTCCCTGAGACCTTGTTTAGTCTCTTCCATACTGATGTTTTATGCAGATTGTCAGGACATAATGGGAAGATTTACATCTGGCCAGCAGTTTGTAATGTGAACCGCAGTGGTTTTGGGATTAGGTGTATGCTTTAAAATGTGTTTGTTTTTTTAAAAGATATCCTGCAGTTGTTTCCTTAAGTTATCATTATGCAGAAGTGATGTGTTATGTTCACTGCTAGGAGAGGACAGTCTGCTACATAGGACCATAATTTAACCACACAATTGATAAAACATGCAGTCACATACAAGGTATAGGCATGCCATATGCTGTTTTAATCAGCAAAAGCTGCTTGTGCATCCTACTTGCTCCACTTTGAAAATACGCCTCTATTAGAAAAAGTTTTGGTTTTTGAAATCCGCCTGGTGCTACAGAGTCACACGGAGCTCACGTGATATGTATAATGTGACTTATATAACACTGGAGGATAGATGTATGTGGACACATCTGTAGCTTAATGGTAGGATTGTGGCTGAGCAGAAACAAGTCTGTCATGTCAGTAATGTTCACTGTGGAATTAGAATTCCCTTGTGTGTGCAGTTTTCTAACCATCAAGCTAATATAAATGAAGCTAGAAAAGTTAGTTAGGATTTGGATATGTTAAAACTCTACTTTTCCAAATATATGAGCCAGTGGAGGCTCCGTGCAGCATATTTGTTCTTCTTGACCCCAAACAGAATAGATGTATGTTGCAGAAAGTTTTGTAGTGAACAGTAGGGATCCCATTTACTATGGATCCCTTGTTCAATGGGATCTGGGAAAGAAACAGAAAAGGATTGTCTTTTTGGCTGGCGCACTGAAGAAAGTGCGCCAGCCAAAAAGACAATCCTTTTCTGTTTCTTTCCTTGTACCATACCCATTGTCTTTGGCAGCACCCCCACTCATGTATCTATTGCAATTTTAGCATAGCAACATCAAATTGGGGAACCAATCAATATTTAACTAATAATCTTGTGCAGAACTAATTCCCCCTACCCCTGCTCCCCTTTTTGACTCAATGGGATCTGGGCAGGATGTTACTGACCAGGATCGCATTGCAATATGCGATCCCATTGGTGGCATATAACATGGAGCACAGGCAGAGAGACCAGGGCACCAAATGGAGCCCATCCCTGTGATCCACTCTGCTGGGTGCCGGGGGTCTGAGCGATCAGCGGCTGGGCAGTGCGGGGTGTAGGCCATAGGCTAAAATAGGCTACCGCCATTCTGCGATGGGCGTAGCTGCAGGGCTGATATATCGATGACAGTATCGCATCTCTCATAGAAACCTATGGGGATGCAGCTGCGGGCCGCAATAAAGGGATTGCTGCGATTTATTTTACATAAATTCAGGGGGCACAGGAATTTACGCTGGGTATGAGAGGAGGTAGCAGAGCGTGCACCAAAGGGTTACAAATATGTACCCAGCATGCTCCCTACCTCCCTTTTCCGCCATACCCCGCCCCCTGACCCAGGGTCACCAGTTTTTTATTTGGTGCCAAGGAGAGAGCAGGCGCCATTAACGCTGGCTGTTAGAACAGCCTTGGGTTACAGAGCTGCTGCGGCGGGTGCTCTTTTAGTGAGTGGACTGTGGACTTCTGTCCCAGGACCCTCACTCTGAAGGCTCCCGCTGGCCGCGCTCCTTCCCCAGGCAGATAAGCGGCGGTTCCCTGCATGCAGGGAGCCACGTCTAGTGGCAGGTTCCCCCCTGTGTTTGGGAGTCAGCGGAGGGGGACAGGCAGTGTTGGTCTGGCGGGTCCATCCTTCCACTAGACCACCAGGGACAGTTATTCAGGCTATGTCCCGGGGGCTGATGCATGAGGGGGGGGGAGTGAATGACGGCCTGAGGTCCCTCCCCCACCCCTGGGGACGTGCTGGGAGCTTGCTCTCTGATCACCCCAGTTGTCCTAGCTCCTCCTTATCTACCTAATCAGCAGCCATGCTGGGTATAGAGATGGAGGCTGCTTGGATTTCTCCCCCACACCTTGCTGGAGCCTGGTTTTTGATAGTTTTCTCCTCTTCTGCTGCTGTCTGGACTGTTGAGTTTTGCTACCTTCTCCTTTCCTGTTTTATTGGAAAGTTGAGCTGTAACATGCATTGTATATGCTTATGCATATACTTTGTCTCCTGTTCAGCTTGCTGAATTGTTGAGTGCCTTTGCCCTAGCCAAATTGCTTTGCTAAGCTTTCTGTGTAAGGCTGCACGTGTACTAGTGGCCTTGGGCTTTATCAAGTTTTATGCTTTTGATACCGTTGCATCGGCTGATGCACAGTTTGGTAGACATGTTCTTTCCGCAGTCCAGGAGTGTCCCCCACCCATGAGGGGACAGCTTTAGGACATCCCAGCGTGAATTCCTGTGCCCCCTAGTGGACGAATAAGTCCACTATAGTCTTACCTTGATAAATCCCTTTCTTTGAGTCCATAGGGGGCACAGGACGCCCTCCCAGACGCACCTGGTAGCGGGGCTTCCTATATAGTGAAGTCTCTGTTCCATGGCTCAAGGGCCTGTATGCTATGTGTACGTGTGCTCTTCCTTCTCTGGCTCTGCTCCTACCTTGGGCTTGCTACCGAAACTGGTGGGTCAGGGGGCGGGGTATGGGGTAGAAGGGAGGCAGGGAGCATGCTGGGTACATTTTTGTAAACCTTTGGTGCACGCTCTGCTACCTCACCTCTCATACCCAGCGTGAATTCCTGTGCCCCCTATGGACTCAAAGAAAGGGATTTATCAAGGTAAGACCATAAATCCTATTTTTTTTGGGGGGGGGGGGGGGGGGGGGGTTTGAAATTAGCCACAAATATTAAATGCTAAATTGGCCACGATGTCTCCTTAAGTGTTTTAGGCAAGCAATTTATTTGTAGATTTATCTGAAAATATTCTAAGGCTCATGGGTACATGATGTGAGACTCTGTGTAGTTCAGGCATGGGTGTGCAGAGATTACAAGTCTGTGTGAGGGGACATGGGCTAGGGTTAGCTGTTATTGGGAGGACTGCGGGCAGTCAGACAATACTCCCCATCACAGGGGTGCTTGTTAGGGGATATAGTCTCTGCCTTTGGAATGCTGACACATAACTTTATGATGTTTACTGTGTGAGATATAATAATGTAGGGCATATGTTTACATTAGATGTGCAGATTGGCATGAAGTGGTGTGATAAATATCCCAAATTGTAAAATAAATATTTTTCTTGCAACCATAAAGGATAGTGATAAACTTCAGTAGAAGTAACCATGCTTTCAAGCAATATAATTCTTACTCCATTAATTAATTTTTTTTTAGGGGGGTGAAACTTTGAGAGAGCTAAAATGGGGGAGTTCTTATGATAATGCTTATGGATATTACATAAACTGTGTGGTGCGCTGGTTTCTGTGCACTACAAGAAGGTGCGGCGTTTCATTGTAGAGTTTCTGCAGTAAATTCTTTAATCCGTGTTTAGTACCTGTATTACCCGTAATCAGAATAGAAGTATGTTGGGGAGCTCAGATGGGGGAAGGTTCATAATTATCTGCTTCCTCCATCTGTTATATAGATGCATAAAATACCTATTGACATCCCACAAAAAGGGGAAGGGAAGGGTCAGGTGATGGTTTTCAGATAGAGGTGTGGAGTGTCCACCAACAGTGCGCTCAGCTGCCAATCAAATATACGTATAGATGGTGTTTCCCTTAACCCTTAAAATGCAACAGTGTTTAAAAGAATTTATACATATCTCTGTATCAGGCGCTGAATGGTTCAATAACAGATATCCATTCCCCTTCGTTTGGATATGGTACATATGAAAAATAAATGGGTGAATATAGTGAAGTACAGTTATGTACAGAAATGCTTTAATTCACACCAGTTAAAAGACAAATAGTGCCTGGCAGGTCACAATCAGACCCTCCCAGCACATACACAGTGACAGTACAATGTTAAAAAGAGTCCATGTAGAGCCTTTCTAGCTGGCTCAGAAGGAATAACAATTACCGGATGGTTTGAACTGATTGCCAGTTCAAAATAGGCACAGGTGAATAAGTCCCGGGGCAAACTCACGAGTCTCAGTCTCTCACCGCTCCGGCGTGTCTCTTCCGGGTCAGGCAGATGGCGTTCAAGTAGATTGACCGCCGGAATGAAAGCCCCTGAATCTGTTGGCTTAGTGAAATTTTTCATTGGCAATGTACACTGTCAAATCTAAAAAGTTCACCTCTGTATTGCAGCAGGAGAAGGTAAATTCAATGTTCAAATGATTGTTGTTTAAAAAAGTATAAAATTCTTTTAAAATGGATTCCTCCCCCTTCCAAATAAAAAATACATCATCTATGTATCTACGCCATGACACCAGGTTCGCTCCGAATGGATTGTGGGTCCATATGTTGTCTTTCTCCCACTGACCCATAAAAATATTGGCGTAACTCGGAGCAAACCTGGTGCCCATGGCGGTGCCTCTCTGTTGTAGATAAAATTGTTCCTTATATAAAAAATAATTATTATATAAAATCAATTTGACACCCTCTATATTAAAATTTTGTAGTGCGTGAGGTAGATTACTTTTTCTTAGGTAAATTTCTGTAGCTTTGATGCCTTCTTCATGGGCAATTATAGTGTATAGTGCATGTATATCCGCTGTTACTAGTAACATGTCTAAGGTCCATTCGATGGTTTTTAGATAGGAGATAAATTCTTTCGTATCTTTTAAGTGGGAAATGTTAGTCCCTACCAGTGGCTGTAGATGATAATCTATAAAAGCCGAAAGGTTGGCCGTCACTGAATCGATTCCGGCCACAATTGGCCGTCCTGGAGGATTTTGGCTATCCTTATGAACCTTTGGCAGGATGTATATTACTGGCGTTACAGGTTCTTTATTTATCAGGAAGGCTGCCTCTTTTTCTGTTATGGTGTCATTCACCTCGAACCTGTTAACTACTGTTATAAGTTCATTTAGTATCCTTTCTGTTGGGTCCTTTTTAAGGAGACTGTACGTGCTGGAGTCATCCAGTTGGCATTGGATTTCTGCCTCGTACATCTCTTTGGACATAATCACCACCCCCCCGCCTTTATCGGCGGGTTTAATCACTATGGTGGTGTCCTCTTGTAGTTCTTTAAGGGCTTTTCTTTCTTTCGAGGTTAGGTTCTTTTTAGGGATTTTCTGATCTATTTTCTCTAAATCTTCCATAACCAGTTTCATAAAAGTTTCTATAAAGTTCCCTCTTACGTGGGTGGGGTTAAAAATGGATTTAGGTCTGAAGCCCGATTTGGACCATCGGTTCCTCAGACCTTTCCTCCCCTTCCCTCATCAAAAAGAACTTTTTCAAACTCAATTTCCTTATATATTTGTTGACGTCTATAAAGACGTTAAATCGATTAATGGATGTAGATGGTGCGTATTTTAAGCCCTTTTCTAATAAGGATCGCTCTGCTTCCAAAAGGATGTGATTGCTTAAGTTGAATATCTTGGTGGTGCCAGATTTTGATGTATTCATGTTTCCCCCATTATTATCTTCTCCTGTTTCTATAATGTTAGAATTGGTTTTTTTACGTGACTTTTTATTTTTTCGTTTATGTTGGCCATTTAGTTTTCTCCTAATCTGTCTATTCTTTTTATTTCCTGCTCTGCAACCTCGTTTTTTTCGGATTATTTTATTCTGCTGTGCTCTCTCCTGTGAAAAGGAGTACCTACATTCTCCAATGGACCATATTTATTGAATGTTCTTATTGGTGATCTTTCTCTATCGTTCCTATATATATATTGGGGTATTGGCCTGTTATGTGGGCTGTTTCTATCTCTGTTGTAAGGGGTTTTTCTCCCCCTAGACACGCCGGAGCGGTGAGAGACTGAGACTCGTGAGTTTGCCCCGGGACTTATTCACCTGTGCCTATTTTGAACTGGCAATCAGTTCAAACCATCCGGTAATTGTTATTCCTTCTGAGCCAGCTAGAAAGGCTCTACATGGACTCTTTTTAACATTGTACTGTCACTGTGTATGTGCTGGGAGGATCTGATTGTGACCTGCCAGGCACTATTTGTCTTTTAACTGGTGTGAATTAAAGCATTTCTGTACATAACTGTACTTCACTATATTCACCCATTTATTTTTCATATGTACCATATCCAAACGAAGGGGAATGGATATCTGTTGTTGAACCATTCAGCGCCTGATCATGAGATATGTATAAATTCTTTTAAACACAGGTGATGGTTTTCCACCAGAGAGATGAGCCAATCTTCTTGCTTAGCGTGTGCATCTGCATTTTCTTTTTCTGCATGGCAGTCACTACAAGTTAAAGTATACAGTCCAGGCCACCATCTGACTTTAACATTGTACTTCTGCTCTGTTGGAAGATTTGGTGAAGTCCTATAGACAAATGATTGGTGTTATTCTTTTGACATATTTGTGCAAACAAGAATAGATTCACTGAAGGTGTATGTGGCTGATTGTAGATGTCAATTGGCTGTTTAGTCCGATGTACAGAACTTAATTTAGTTAAGAAAGGGCTTCTGGGGGAGATTCTCTAAACTAAAAATGCGGTTAAAAACCCTGTTATCAGGGTTTGTACTGCATTTTGGGATGCTCTAAGCATCCCCCACCAGGTTACCGAGACGGGGGGGCATCACCAGAAAAATCTGGCAATGCCCCATAGAAGTCTATGGGCAGCTGTGCTGCCCGGACCTGTGACCACCTCCTCCTCCCTGCACTGTACATCCTCTTCCGGGTGCAGGGAGGAGGAGGAGAGCCAGCCTCCCCTGCACCAGCAAAATTAGCCAGGTGAGAGGGAGGTGGGAGCCACCAGCACTCGTCACTCATCGCCAGGCCACTGCAAAAGACAGCTCTTAACGCAAGAGCTGTCTCTTGTCATAATTATCGCATATGTTAGATCATATGCGATAATTATGTTAGCGGTAGCTGGCGATGGGCGGCAGTAAGGGGGTGCGGATGTTAGAGCATCCCCCCTCAGAGATATCTTTCACAATATCTTCTAGTGTGTACACTCAATATTGTTAACAATGCGCTCTCCCACACAACAATGATGTCTTCTGAGCATGTAGGTCAATTTGGCTATATAACCAAACAACCTGCATATTTAGCAGGTCACATTGACTTCACTGAACAATATATCAGTAGACAATAGTCATCGAAAAATCTATAGACATGGGGCGATGTGTGTTTTGACTTTTTCTGTGGAGTGACCTAGTTAGCACAGATCACTTAGCACACGTCGCCCTACACACACCAATGTGTGCTGTTTGATCTGTGCTAAACAGTGTTTTCTTTAGCGCATGCAGGTGATCTAGATCAGTGGTTCCCAACCTGGGGTATTCATACCTTTTGGGGTACACTGCAGACCCATTAGGGGTACTTGAAAATAATTTTGGTAATGGAGGAAGAAGTCTCCCATTGCCATGGAGACAAACCATGTTGCGTCACTTCCGGTTCCACCTGTAGTGTCGTCATATTCTCCTCATGTTTTTGCCTGACCATCAATGCTTCCCGCGCTGCCCTTACACATTAGCAGTCATGTACCACATGCTGACAGGGGTGTAGGAAGCAGCAGGATTAATATTGCCGTTAGCGGGAACCCCGGTGACAGTACACAGCCAGCAGCCAGACACAGAGAGAGGTAATTTAGAGGTGGTTTCAGTTAGACATGAATCGTATTCTAGGTGTGTGCACAAATCTGTTCTATTGCTGCAAAGCCAAAGTACCAGATATGGCAGAAACACGCACTTCCTCATCACCGACGACATGATTGCTACAGTAACTAAACTGAGCCAGACACTGTATATGTTGGTGATTTTGCAAATGTCCAAAACTAATTTTATTTTTTACCCTTAAATGATCTACATTTAGAAGTCAATATTCAAAAAATGACCACTTCTGAAATGGTGCCAGGTATTAAGAATATTCCATTTTGGTCTTTGCATGTTTCCCCAGTGTGACTTTGCTCTCTTGGTTTGTAGGCCATTGCCACAGAAGGAAAATATTGGAAGAGGAGAATAGAGATAGTGGTGCGAGAATACCACAAGTGGAGGACATATTTTAAGAAAAGGGTAAGACTGTCTGTAATTGGACTTTATTTTTTTAGTTCGTTACTAAGAAATCTAAATGTATGCCTACTTTTATATAAACAGACGTTTCTTTGCTCAGCTTTCGCGACCGAGGGATACATAAAAATATCGACTCAATTAAGGATACAGGAAACTCACTCACACACCACTGCAGGGTTCTGTTAAGGAGTAAACGACCCCCCCCCCCCCCCCCTCCAAAAAAACTCTGAAAAACAAATAACCTTACATAGAATATGTTTTCCTCCACCACATGGGTACGCTGTGGTCCAGTACCAATTACTTATTGTCAGATACCTTCATTTTGCCAATGCATTATCCACCCCAAATGACCAGGACCCAACATTCCACCAGTGCATAGATCCTGAAGCACCATTTACTGACACCCACACTACCACTGAGATGCTTAGCAGGCGTCATTAGAGCAAGTATTTAGTGTTTTACTTAGAATTACTACATCCTACAGTCCTATTAACTGCAATGTGTAATAATTGTACTTGAGAATAAGACAAGCACATGAGAAGAGCGGGTCCTGCTCTTGAGAGATTATATTCCACATTTTCAGCATAGCCTGAGAAAGAAACACACTAGAACCAAAATGTCGCTACTGCAGCTCAAATAAACTAGTATGTTTATTGTTACCTGGAGGGCTGTTTATCTATCTGGCTTCCCGCACAGCTCTTTAGGCTTCAGTCCCAGGCTGCGAAGTAGGAGGGGTCAGAGAAGAATGTGCTGATTCCTGCTTAGAGGAACTTGGCACCTGCCTCTCTGACCCCTGTGATTGGATGACAATACTATAGGGCAGGGGTCTTCAACCTTTTAGACCGTGTGGGCCACATAAAAAAATTCAACGAAGCCTGAGGGCCACTAAGCTCTACTGTGATATTACACATTACACATTATGCCACACACCATGATGCCCATTACACATTATGCCACACACCATGATGCCCATTACACATTATGCCACACACCATGATGCCCATTACAAATTATGCCACACACCATGATGCCCATTGCACCTTGCACTATAATGCCCCCAATACTCCTGCTTATACATATGATGCCCCCAGCAGTGCCTCTCACAAAATGCCACCAGTAGTGTCCCTCACAAAATGCCACCAGTAGCGTCCCCCTCACAAAATGCCACCAGTAGCGTCCCCCTCACAAAATGCCACCAGTAGCGTCCCCCTCACGAAATGCCACCAGTATTGCCCTTTTATACAGCCTGCCAGCCCTCCCATAGTCAGCACCACATTGCACTGCCAGCCCCACCATAGTCAGCACTTCATAGCCAGGCAGCCACCTCCCCATAGACAGGACCACATTGTACTGCCAGCTCCCCCGCATGGTCAGCACTGCACAGCCAGACAGCCTCCACTCCATAGTCAGCACCACATTACACCCCCAGCTCCCCCATGGTTAGCACAGTCAGCCAGCCCCCCCCCCCCCATAGTCAGCACCCAGCCAGCCTCCCCCCACCCCATAGTCAGCACCACATTGCAGCCCCCCCCCCCCTCCCCTGTAGTTAGCACTGCATTTAACCAGCTTCCCCTTCCCTAAGAAACCTGCCTGAATCTTCTGCAATGTCCCTGGCAGAGGTCTCAGGAAACACAGCAGCTCCGTCAGAGGGCTGGCGGCGGCTGTCACTCGCGGCTGTCTTCACTGAAAGGATGCGGGCGGGACAGGTGCGCAGCATCAGGAAATACACAATGCGCATGTCCGCGCACAGTCCCTCCCACCCCAGCCACTGCACATCCACCTCTGCCACATCCCACATGCAAAGGGGACTAGCGAAAGTTTATTTATTTTTCTACATTGCATTGACAGGTGGCAGGCGGCGGGTCACTCAAAACAACTCAGCGGGCCACGGGTTGAAGACCCCTGCTATAGGGCATGCAGCCTGCCAGTCACCCTTAATGTTGCCCAGGCCCAGCGTAACTCATAGTCCAGGTCCTCTGTTCCATTTTTTAATAAGTAAAAGCTTTTGCCATTTAGGTAACTGCTGTGCCTCCCTATGGAACACAGGGTTCTTGTCTGCCACCAGGGCGGCCTTATTTATATTCCACCCCTGTTTGTATTGCAGCTACTATGTGAAGCCTAATAATCCTACTACTATCCTACATTGCCTATCTCCTGTGTGAAATCAAAACTATTCTGTAACATAATTAGTTTTTTCTGAAGCAGTCTGAATAAAATGTGTGGGTTTAAAACAGTTGGATATAATGCGTGTACATCGGCTGCATACGGATTGCTTTGTAAGGTGTCCTTATGGGAAATCAAAAACTTGATGTCTGTTACGAGTTTATTGTTGTAACATTTTAATTTGAGGTATTTGTCAATTTTAATTTGCTAACAATGTTCTAATGGCTTGCCCAAAAGAATAGAATCATTAGGACTAATATGGTGTTGGCATTGATCCTCGTTGCCAGTAAAGCATGTTAGAAGATAATATGCCTCCCAGATCCTCGGCTCATTATGTGTGGGTGTCCTGGCAGAAATCGCAGCCTGTTCTTTACAAGAGGTTGGTTGTCTTGGTGCCAAGAAAGTTTCCTAGCCATGGAAAATGCCAAAGGAACCGAGACCTTTTGATAACATTTGTGACTCTCTTTCAACAGTTACAGAAGCACAGAGATGAAGATCTCTCCAGTCTGGTTAAAGTGAGTTTATTTCTTGTAATACTCAGGCAAAATGTGAGCGTGCTGTGCAAATGTGTGACTAGGCATGGAGACTGGAACATTTTGCCATCACAATCCTCCTTTTTAAGGCAGATGCCAAAACCTTTTCCAAGTCTATTCAATTTAGCTGAGGAGCTTTCCAATCATATGCTATAATTAATTTGCTCCTATTACTTTTTATTCATTATAGTTTTTCTTTTTTTAATTAAGCTTTTGTTTATTTTAGAGCACTTAATTTTTTATTTATTTTTTGAGTTTAGTTATGGAGCAATTTTATTACATTAGTGGTTTACTATTCAGGTCCATACACACTGGGCGACTATGCCCAGTGTGTATGGACAGCGATGATGGCGTTCATCGCTGCGGGGAAAGCCACTCAGTGCATACACACTGAGCGGCTTTCCCCCTGCCCGGCGCCGACGGAGGAAGGGAGAACGGTGTTGCATAGTGGAGCGCTATGCAAAGCTGTCCTGAAAGCCACTCATGTGCTGGTATAACCAGCAGATGAACGGCTTTCCCGGCGATGTTGGGGGAGCGCGCAGCAGCGCTCATCGCTGGGCCATACACACTGGTCGGCTTTAAGCTGAAAGACACTTAAACCTGCTGTTTTGCACGACTATCAGCTCAATGTCGCCCAGTATGTATGGGCCTTTACTCTTGATGCTTCATTCCTGCAGAGATAATCTGCTTAAAAACCTGTTGCAATAGGTATTTTTGGGTTATTGTAAAGTACCTCAAATGGCCTAAAACAACAATTTAATTGGGTATAACCGCTGCGCTTGGTAAAAGATTAATTTAATTAGTTCATAAAAAATAATCTTCCTGCATTTTGACATGTAAAATTAGGAGGTCTCTATTAACTGAATGCATTTAGCAATGCATTATAATAGTACAGCAGAGGTAGCCAACTCCAGTCCTGAAGAGCTTCCAACAGTTCATGTTTTCCAGATCACCTAGCAGATGCACAGGTGTAGTCATTACTAGTCACTGACCACAGGTGGAGCTGATTACTTCACTTTTGATCCTGTGAAGTTTTTTGCGGATTTTTGACAATTTTTAAAAATAATAATAATAAGAAATCACATGTGCATAAGTATTTACAGCCTTTGCCATGAAGCTCAAAATTGAGCTCAGGTGCATCCTGTTTCCACTGATCATCCTTGAGATGTTCCTACAGCTTTGGAGTCCACCTGTGGTAAATTCAATAGATTGGACATGATTTGGAAAGGCACACACCTGTCTATATAAGGTCCCACACTTGACAGTGCATGTCAGAGCCCAAACCAAGCATGAAGTCAAAGGAATTGTTTGTAGACCTCCTAGAGAGGATTGTCTGGAGGTATAAACCTGGGGAAAGGTACAGAAAATGATCTGCTGCTTTGAAGGTCCCAATGAGTACAGTGGCTTCCATCAGTAAATGGAAGATGTTCGGAATCACCAGGACTCTTCCTACAGCTGGCCGGCCATCTAAACTGAGCAATCAGGGGGAGAAGGGCCCTAGTCAGGGAGGTAACCAAGAACCTGATGGTCACTGTGTCAAAGCTACAGCATTCCTCTGTGGGGAGAGGAGGACCTTCCAGAAGGACAACAAACTCTGCAGCAATCCACCAATGATGCCTGTATGGTGGAGGGGCCAGACGGAAGCCACTCCTTAGTAAAAAAGCACAAGGCAGCCTGTCTGGAGTTTGACAGAATGCACCTAAAGGTTTCTCAGACCATGAGAAACAAAATTCTCTGGTCTGATGAGACAAAGATTGAATGCTTTGGCATGAATGCCAGGCATCCTGTTTGGACCAGACCAGGCACCGCTAATCACCAGGGCAATACCATCCCAACAGTGAAGCTTGGCGGTGGCAGCATCATACTATGGGGAATTTTTTCAGGAGCAGGAACTGAGAGATTAGAGGGAAAGATTAATGCAGCAGGGAGGGAAAGATGCATGCAGCAATATACAGAGACATCTTGGATGAAAACCTGCACCAGACCTCAGGCTGGGGGGACATTTCATCTTTTAGCAAGACAACGACCCTAAGCACACAGCCAAGATATCAAAGGAGTGGCTTCAGGACAACTCTGTGAATGTCTCTGAGTGGCCCAGCCAGAGTCCAGACGTGAATCCAATTGAACATCTCTGGAGAGATCTGAAAATGTGGAAAAAGTGAAGTGCTGTGAATACTTTCAGGATGCACTCTATATGGCAGACAGATGTAATTTTTATTAACTAATTAATTTCATCAGCTTATACCAAGTGACGTGATTATCACTATTTGCATTTAAAGGCGTAATTGATAATAGCTGGTTTTCTGATGATCTATAACTTCCATTTATGAGAAACGTTGTTCATGCAACCAGTGCATGGGATTGTGTACCCAAACTTTGTGCAGTATCTTGTCAGCCATGCCTGGAACATCACTATGGGGCATATGTAGTAAGACTTGGCGAGTGATAAAATACCAGCCTATCCGCTCCCGTCATCTTAAAAACACAGCTTTTAACATGGCAGTTGACTGGCTGGTACTTTCTCTCTCCACTTTATGACTTCTCCAATGCTTAGTACATCTCCTCTTATATATTTTAGAGGCACTTTGTATTTAGTGTGAAGCTGCAGTAGATTAAGTCCTCCTCTTTGGTTGTCTTGTAGGATGATGATGTTATCCCTTGGTATACCTGTATGGATGGCAGAGAAACCCCGGTGCCGATGGAGGAAGAAGAAGAGCCTCTATTGGATATGGAGATGCTTATGGCGGAGTTCAGTGACACTTTATTTTCTACTATTTATTCACATCAGCACAACCCAAAAGAAATTGGTAAGTATTTTTCCCATTATGCTGAACAGTACATATTTGTTAGACCTCCAATTGGGGACACTTCTGATATGTTGGGCCATAGAAGATGCAGGAAGAGCATGGGCACTTCAAATTTGTAACCCATGGCTGCCAGGAGCACGTTCAATTACTTAAAGTTCCTCTGCAGCCTTGGGGCTTCTCTGTCCTGCTAAGCATTCTTTAATTTTATTTGTAATTATTTTTGTATTCCATGCTCTTTTTTTCTCCTTGCTCTGGACTGGAGCCTGGTGCTTACTACATGCTTGTTGCACCATAGTCATTCCTATGCATACGGGCCCTTTACTCTAAGTGACGGAGACTCCAGGGAGCATGGCCATTAATGGAGAAGGCTGTGGCCTCCAGTCATTACACACCTCTGCTCACTGAAGGGTATGGCTGGAAGGTAGGAATACCCTCTTCCACATTCTGGTGTACCCATCTTCTAGATTTTTTTTGAGAAGGCTTTCAGGTAAATCTCTAGTTGGTTTTGGTCCGGAGCCTTTTTGGTTCTGAAAGAGCAGGCCTCTCTGCTGGGTCCTATCGATGACTTTGCAATTATCGTTGAATGTCAATGATACTTTGTGTAGCTGGAGTCTTTGGGTGAGTCACGAGCTGTTGCCTAATCCCATGAGGGGGCAAAATGAACAATTTAGGATTAGAGGGTACCGGTCAGACACGTCAGAGGTTTGCAATGCTTTGTTTCATGCTTTAGCAGGTCACAAGGGACATCAGTAAATGCTCATAGACCTAGATCTACCAGGTTTCTGCTTCACTCCTGAGGTAGCATGAGGGTTAGTCCTGCCAATGTCCGCTTCTCATCCTGTGATGGACTACAGGTGCATGGTTAGAGTTGTAGTAAATATAGTAAACAGATGTGTAAGAAAGTAACCAGTGAAAGATAGACACAGCAATCGGTGTGTACGATATCTGCTGTTCCTCCTCTGGCTTCCAAGGTATGTACAGCGGAGTGATTGAGAATACCAGAACAACGCACACGCTGTGTATAATAGATCCCTCCTGCTATCTGCTTGAATGTTTATGTGCATGAAGGATGGTAAGGGTGAGTCTAGTACAGTGACCTTAATTGCAGAGTTGGGAATAGCATAGGCTAGGTCCACAGTTTGTGGGTTCCAATGTGTGCAAAGCAGAAACCCCAGGAACTGACTCATTTTGAATGTTACTGGCTTGGGCAGGATAAAAACCCCAAGTCACCCTTTTGACTCTCGACCTACCCCATGTCGACCGAATTAAGTTGTCGACCTAATGATCCTGTCGAACCCATGTTGAACTTCCTGCATGTCGACCTAATGACTGTCTAATAACTTGCTGGTGATCCAATGACCGTATCCCGTTGAGGCTCCCAGTTCATATATGGGGCCACACCATATTGAAGGGGTGATATTGTTGATAAATATTCTGATTTGGTACACAATGAGCCCATCTGACTTAAATATTCTTCAGTGTTGGCTGCCTATGCATAATGTTTTTATATATAATATGATATATCTCTTCATGCGGAGAGTCCTTTAAGGTGCCTTTCTCAGATGGAGCACCAGACACTGCTGCATGCTGCTTTTTCTTTTTCTCTGATTGTTGTTGGTTCTGTTTCTTATTTCTTCAGTAAAGAACATGCAAATCATTTCTTAAATATACAGTAATCCATGGATACAAATGAAAGATTATGAAGATTAGTATGGTATTAATATAAGGGATGATGAAATTATTTATTAGAATAAGTCAAGCTTTTAATATAATGTCCATTTTAAACCCTTGACTGTCTGTCCTGGTTATTACAGCACATGCAGGGAATGCAGATATGATCCAACCAGAGCTATTTCCTCTGCAGCCCAACCTGGACTTAATGGACACTTTTGAATCCTTTCCAGGTGAGTAGACCCCTGAGTAATTACAACGTTAATGGCTGAATTACCAGGCATGGGGTGTTGTCTGTCTGGAAGGGTTAGGTTACTTGTTCTTTGGTATGGGGAACAGATCTAAAAGTAGTAGTCATCTACGTGGTGTGATGCAACGAAACCCTATGGGGGATATTCAGTCCCGAGTCATGACCCTGTCCTGTTCTCGGCCAGCCCAACTAGCAATCCACAGGCGGAATTCAATGCCTCGCCTGCCGAACGCCATAAAGGGGGTGTGGACACGAGATACAGCCGTGGATCGTCAAGCTGCAGCCAGGAGCTCAACAATCCACAGCTGTTCTCGGCAGAACGGGCCCGACTGCTTCTAAAGTCAGGCCCATTCTGCCGAGATCCCTGTTCAATGCTGTCGGGAAAGACAGCATTGAATAGGGCCCCGCTGCTATTTCCCCCTTCGAGAATAGAGGCGGGAGATTGAATACCCCCTATGTCTGGTGACCGTCAACACTATAAGCCTTTACTGCTTCTGTTCTAAATGAAACCGTCTTCCATTTAAGGGGGTATCCAGTTAATCCTAATAAGTCAGTTTTTCGCTATTTTTCCTAATGTTTTACAGATTTTATTTATCAGCCAATCTAACTAGATAACCTGATAAAGAACATATGTGAAACTTCAGGAAAAATAGCGTTAAAAATACATTTCACTGCAAAAAAGTTCAGTGAAATTGGGGCTACTTTTGGGTCTTTTCTTCTCCTGCTTGGGTCAGGTAGAACAAAATCCCTGCTAAGCTGCAGCACACCCAAGTTTATCAGGGCTAATTAGATAAGCGATCACAGGTAATTGTATACAACCCTTTCAGGTTCTGTATAACCACATTTACATTTTAATTCACGGTAAACAAAAAGTGCTGACCGATATTTGCAAAAAAAAAAAGAACTCTGAACAGGGAGCAGAAATGACTACACAGTATGTTACAGGTGCAGAGCTGTTTATTGTATATGTTTTTATACAATTAAAGGACTGCGCCTAAAAATAAAACTGGTTTGTTTACCCATGACTAATGCTTACGTGATTAAAATGTAGTTGCGTATCAAAGTAGTGGCTTGTATAGGAGATTTGCAGAATGATCGTGTTTATTGGAACGTTATAATTATGGGGCAATGATGCAAGATGTTGTGGCCAAGAAATTTTAAAGCTGTGTACACACAGTGCAAGAAGTGCTTAAGCCAGGTATTTCTCGGTCCTCGATGCACCCTAACAGACCAAAGTTTGACAGTGGCATTTATATTGTGCCTGGCTGGTAGAGTTTGGATCATTTTTGATCATAAGTCGAAGCTTCTCTGCTGAAGAGGTGCACAGAAAATATCCATGACTAAAAAACTAAGCAGTAGCGCAGGTGTTTGTAGCTGGGTTGGGCTGTTTATTGCAACAATTAAGTGTCTTTTTAAATCAAATAAAAAAAACTAAGAATTATTTTGCACAGATTGAAAAATGTTGGGCTGGGATCTGTGAGTTACATCAGCCAAACAGGCATGTGGGGTTAATGACTCCCTCTGATGATCCCATTTTGAGGAGTATGATCCATCAGCTTACTATGGCCAGAGAGTTACAGCGGAGCACCAGGCACTCTTACAGGCATTCCGTGAGCAATGTGTATAACCGGTGTTGGCTTTGTACTTGATTTGTACCTCCATGAACTATAGGCTACAGTGAATTTTTAGTTTTGATGGCATACAACCCAGGCATGTCCAACGTTGGCCCTCCAGATGTTGTGAAACTACACATCCCAGCATGCTTTCCACAGTTTTGCTATTAGAGAATGCTAAAACTATTGCAAAGCATGCTGGGATGTGTAGTTTCAAAACATCTGGAGGGCCAACGTTGGACATTCCTGATATAGCCTTTGTAAATAAGAGGTTTTGTCAACATAATATAGGTGGGGTGCTGTAATCCTATATTTACCCCTAAGTCATTTTAATAGTTTTGTTGTATTTCTTTTTACAGATATATTCTCTTCAAAAAGTCTGTCCTCTACTTTATTCAGTTCTGCTTCTACTGTACCTGCCGTCCCTCTGGCTGACCCAGCTTTGCGTTCCTGTAATCATACATTGGCGGTAAGATGCAAATCGTTTCAGTTGCTATATAAACCATAGGGACAGTGTATTTTTTGGGTTTTCATTCTTGATAACTTCAGGGTCCATGGGAGTTTAGGCTCACTGTCCGTGACCGAGGAATCGCCCAGCACATTTGTGAATGGGAATTGGTTAAAACATAACACGCAAACCGCGTGAAAGTCAGGCCCTTGTGGCATTATTTGGGCCTAGAACCAATGAATCTGGTTAAAGGATGAATAATTGAATTGTCTTTGAAGACTTCCTAATATTTAATTGTATTTACTTGTCTTTATACAGGTTATAAAAGTATGGAGGTTTGACAGTTCATTTAATATCATGGGAAAGCTTTTCCTATGTGGTGTATTTATTATATACACCAAATAGGTATTGTTCCTTTTTTATTGCGGTTTATATAGGTAGCAGTTAGTAAATGCTAGTATACTACTTTCAGTTAGGACAGTAGTATACTGATTAGTTTCATTCTGGCTTCAGCAACTAAATGACTGGGTGAGTGTTTTATACTAGCAGACAATTACATGGTGTGTCTCAACAACTAGCCCCCAATAACTAAAAACATTTTTGGTCACCACTATCAAATCGCTGCTGAATGGAGGTGTGACTACAAAGGCCAGTGTTGGTGATTTCAGCTGCTCATTGGTCCCCCTTACTCACACCCACCTACAAAGCGCCACTCCTTGTTGGTGCAGGATTAACAGAAGCTCTTGCATGTAAATTTCATGTTTGTTTGACAAATTATTTTAGATGCTCGTTGTTACTGCTTCTCACACAAATCGCTGGTTTATTTTGTTACAGCCTATTTTGCCAACAAGCAACCTTGCACCTGTGAATCTTGATGAGGAGTTAATCCCGTCCCCAGGTCCTCCCTCCATCCTTCCACGAGTACCAGAAGTGAGAAGAGAGAGAGCTTCCAGTGTGGGCAGCATCTCCACAGCTCATGGGCCAGTCAAGTTTAACTCAGAAACTTCTATAAGCAGCCAGCAAGGTTTTAGCACCATTTTCCCCCGTCCGGTGACTATCTTTCATACCCCTTCTGCTCCACCATCCGTGCCTCCAAATGCCTGCTTGGCACCCCAGACTTCCTTTGTTAGCGCGGACACTAATAAATTTTCACTTTGCAATGCCTCCGTTATCACGCACACAGCCTCTGCAACCCTTACCCATAATCCTTCTGCAACTACCTTCAGCCAGAGCCAGAACCTCATTCTTACTACGCAGCAAGTGCCTTGCAACATTTCACTGCAAACCGCTGGGGTCTCCCAACACCCTCGGCCCCACACATACTTTGCACTCTCCAGCTCTGGAGCCAAGCAGAAAAAACAACCTAAAAAAATTGTGCCTGGTCCCCAGCCAGAGACATTATCTTTGCTTTTTACACCTGGTAAGCTTCTATTGTTTTACAACCAAGAAGAGATTTTTTGGGGAATCTGCCCTGCTTTCGGGACGGACCGACGGTCGTGTTAAGGGATTGCATACCCCCCTTAGAATGTTTGAAATGTAGCCACAGGGAATATACAGTATTTGTTTTAGGTGTTATACATATATTATGTATTTTGTCTTATGTGCTTTAAGCAATTCTGAATTTTTTTCAAGGTTTTGCTAATTTTTTATTTTTGTGTTTTCTTACTTTTTTTCAGATTTTTTTTTTCTTGTTCTATGTGCCTGCTTTTTTTTATTTCTTTGTACATACCTATCAGTGCTGCTCTTAGGCTGGGTACACACCTACAGATACAGCTGCAGATCAGTTGCTCTGCAGATATATTTCTTTAGATTGCTAAGGCAGCAGGCCCCTCCTCAACCATTCTCTGCCCCACCCTTCTCTTGTGCTCAGCAACTGGTGCTGGCAGGATGCTGGGCACACACAACTGCTCGGCTGGCTCAGGGCTCCTCCTTAGCAGTGCCAGTAGCAAGAGATAGGGTGGGGAGAGCCTGCATCGTGTCACCACCAGAGCGGACCGAATGATATGAAGGGGGGGGGGGGGGATACAGCCAGAGATTTAATTAGTTGAGGTAATTGGCGAACAGGCTTTCAGGCAATAAATTGAATCATTTCCAGATTATTTATATATCTGATTATCGGGGGAGCTTCTGGCCCCACTGCCCGGCGGGGGTGTTTCCTTTGAATCATCCCCCCCCTTGTCATCAGACCACTATACGTGCTGCCTGAACAGTTGTTCCATCACAACGGAGCAGTTATTTCCTGATACATATTGGCCAATGGACCAGCTTACATATCAGCCATTCAACTGAACTCCTAATATATCGACCTGCATGTACCCAGGGTTAGACTATTATATCAAGTAACGGACAAACATTAAATCATTGGGACCATACCATTTAAATCTAAATGAACAACTCTTCAACTGGAAATAAGGTTGAGATGTTGGTGAAACCAGATAATACAGGGACATCTAGTGGTAAATGTCTGTTATGACTATGGTGGTGTAATCGAAACAAGGGAAAAAAAATAGATTTTATTTTGGTAATGCCACCTGCTGCAAGAAGCTTCTACAGCAATCAGGTTGATTATATATAAATTGTATAGTGAGACTTAATCTACTCGTGAAGTCCTATATCTATACCAGGGATTTTCAACCTTTTTACCTTGCGGCACACTAAATAAGATTTTAAAATTGCCAAGGCACACCATGAGATCCCCACAGGACAAAACACATTGCACCCCACAGGAAAAATAACAAACCTATTGGCCCCATATAAAAAAAAACAATCACACTGGTCCCTACAGGTAACAAAAATAAAATATATTGGCCCTTTACATGAAAAGAAGAGACCAGTAAATAACAGTTGACCTGGAGGTGGCTGTAAACTGGTTTGAGCATCTCTAGATCTGGGTGCACACTTGAGAGCAGCTCAAGGCACACTAGTGTGCCACGGCACAGTGGTTGAAAAACACTGATCTATACATTTGTCTGTTCCTGTTCCTTTTGTCGAAGTCCTTTTTTTCCAAATCAGCCGATGGGTGTCTGCAATCATACTGTCTTTTAAGCTGGGTACACATGGAGCGATATACCGTCCAGTCAGGCTGATCAGATCAGTACATCGCTTATATCAATTATTGTGTATATGCGATATGAGTGCTCCTGCAGTCGTATGGCACGATGTCAGGTTTGATGTGCTGCACATAAAAGCTAACAAAATGTTTAGCGACACCATGCATTCTAATGCAGCTCGGAACAGTGGAGCAATTAATAATGGAGGCCGAAACAATCAGTGTGTATGGGAAATCTGGGTGATTTGTTCAGATGTCAGAATGAATCTCCGACATCCAGTGTATACCCAGCTTCAGACTTAACCAAACTGAAGACCTGACCTGGATTCTTTCCTGTCACAACCCGGCTTTTTTATACCCATGCCAAGTGGATGTTCATGCAGTCCCTGTCACACTATATACTATAATACAGGTTACCTGGTTCTATGGAAATCAAAGGTTTAAGGTGAATTTCTCCTCATGCATATATACTCATAAACTTCATTGCTGTATCAAGCAGGATAAAATTATGTAGTGAATATGGAATAATCTTTGCCCCTTCTATAGTTTTTATGTGAAATCTGCTACCTTCTTTTTTTCTTAAGATATAAGATCAGATCAATGCAGTACTTTAAGCTTGCATGTATAAATGCAACAGCCCATAACTTCATGAGACCAATGGCCATGCTGGAAAGAGATGAACAGTTGGTCTGCTTGGACGTTAGGAAATTTAGACTATTCTTCAACTGAGCGTGACTGATTTTAAATGACTCTGTACAGTCCCTGGTAAATAGATGGCACTATATAAACACTATTTATAGTGTCATGTGACGCAACATAGTAGTAAGTGGAAGCAGAGTGGCTGGTGGCGGGAGAGTACAGGGAAAGCCAGTAAAGGAAATTCATAGGTACTTGTTTCCTATCTGGGCGCCCAGGTTTTCTACGTACGGCACCGTAATGAAATCGGATCGCATCGCATCGTACACATACACGATATTGAACGATGCGATGCGATCCGATTCGATTTCCCATAGGAAACAATGTGAAATGGCTCAATTTAGCCAATTTCTCATAGGAACAATAGTAAATGGGCCAAAAACACCCCTGAACATTGAAATGTCCCCCCAAAAGTAGTTGACGCCACCCCGCCATCAACGTGAACCCGAAGCGTGGCGAGCGCAGCGAGCCCGCGAGGGGCGGCGGTACGCGTCCTCCGACCTTTTCATGCCCTACTATCCACGTCGGCGTGGAGTGAGAATATAATAGTGTGGCGAGCGCAGCGAGCCACCGAGCCCGAAGCGTGGCGAGCGCAGCGAGCCCCGCGAGGGGACGCGGATACCTTCACAGTTATACGCGTCCCCTCGCGGGCTTCCCAGGTGTCCATGGCGACGCAAACACCTGGGAAGCCCGCGAAGGGACGCGTTTACCTGTGAAGGTATCCGCGTCCCCTCGCGGGGCTCGCTGCGCTCGCCACGCTTCGGGCTCGGTGGCTCGCTGCGCTCGCCACACTATTCTATTCTCACTCCACGCCGACGTGGATAGTAGGGCATGAAAAGGTCGGAGGACGCGTACCGCCGCCCCTCGCGGGCTCGCTGCGCTCGCCACGCTTCGGGTTCACGTTGATGGCGGGGTGGCGTCAACTACTTTTGGGGGGACATTTCAATGTTCAGGGGTGTTTTTGGCCCATTTACTATTGTTCCTATGAGAATTTGGCTAAATTGAGCCATTTAACATTGTTTCCTATGGGAAATCGAATCGGATCGCATCGCATCGCATCGTTCAATATCGTGTATGTGTACGATGCGATGCGATCCGATTTCTCTACGGAGAATAGCATGGTGCGCAATTAACTTAGTGGGCGCCCAGATAGGAAACAAGTACCAATTCATAAGTATTCTGGCATGGGTAAAGGAAAGATCCAATTGAGCTCACATTATAGAATGAATAAACAGGACATCAAACAAATGATGGTTGGAAATGGAAAGTCCTCGGTTGGAACGTCTTGGAAAATATTAACCCTTTCCACAAAATAGGTGTGACCATTGCCAAGCAAACTTTTTTATTCATCAAAATGACGTGTAATGTTTATCTTTATCTAAGAAATATAAAAAAAATTTTTTTTACACAAAATATATATATATATTTTTACTTTTATATGACAAATGTGAGTGACGCTGGGATTTTTAGCCAATATTTTGCACATCTCTCACCAAATGTTGACACTCAAAGGTTTAAAGATGAATTTTGAAGAGTGCTAGACACAAACATTCTATATAGACATAATTTGTATCTTTTTTTTTTTTTTTTTTAACTTTATGGGTCTTTTTCTTTGCTTGTCATTATGTACCATGAAATGGAAATTTATTGCAGCCTATGGTTGTAGTTTTTTTTTATATGTATTCGTCTTTATTCTGTAAACCTACTTCTGACCGGACACCTGATTATCTGTTTCAGCACCCTTTTCAGGTCAGACTCAAGCTGTGATCGTATCTCCTGCCTCACGTAAGACAAATACCATGCTGGCGCCAAGAATTCCCCAACCTAACGTGGTCATTGCACCAGCTGGACTTGCAGGAGTAAGAAACAAACTCTTAAATTCAAATTATCTTTTGCATTAATGTAATTCCTCTGTCTAAAGCCTTGTAGTTTTCTGTTGATTCATATAGAGTTTATACAATTATTTTTTTTGTAACAGTATGGTTTTGTAGAACTTGGTCAGTGTTGCTATTCTCACACAATGTCAACTAATCCAGTTGACGTTGCCTTATTATAACTATATCCATTTATTGACAGTTGACATAATTCTGTGCATGCCATTGAACACTTATTAGTTTTGCTTATCTAACAGACCTCTGGAGAGTTTCACGGCAGTATACTTGTTGGAACAGCTCCGCAATCTCAGGGCAGCCAGAAGACCCAGTCTGCTGTAACTCGAATCTATCCGAACACGGCGGATGAGAATTCGGTGAAGAGAGAAATGACCCCCTCACAGAATTGCAGTACTGTGCCTTCTCCTTCATCCTGTGAGCTCAGAGGGAGCATACACCATGCTTTGATGTATTTCATTGTAGCATATTATATTAGTTATTTCTGTCTTTTTTTTTATGGTTTATTGATATTTGCAGAGTATGTTGGTTTTACGGGTGTCCTGAAGCACTTGAGAAATAATTGGCAAATCTTTAATTTGCCTTTTTGTAAGTAATCTGTATGTGTTGGCTATTATGGGAAGTCTGAAAACTAGATGACCCTGCATGATTGTCATGAATGAGTAGATAGAACTATTTGTTATGACCTGTGTTTTAATGCACACTGCAACATTCTAAACCAGGCATGTCCAAAAGATGGCCCTCCAGCTGTTGTGAAACTACTTGTCCCAACATGCCAACATGAGACCACTTATGACCTTATTAATTGAATGATATACACTGTCTCACAACAATGGTGCAACATTATTTGCTTGCAGCTGTTGAATGCAGAAGATACAGAAAGGTTTAAACCAGGCATGTCCAACCTGCGGCCCTCCAGATGTTGTGAAACTACACATCCCAGCATGCCTTGCCATAGTATTGCTATTAGGGAATGCTAAAACTATTGCAAGGCATGCTGGGATTTGTAGTTTCACAACAGCTGGAGGGCCGCAGGTTGGACATGCCTGGTTTAAAGCATGGGTCTTCAAACTGTGGCCCTCCCAGATGTTGTGAAACTATATGTCCCAGCATGATTTGCCACATTTCTTCCTATAACAGCATGCCAAAACTGTCAGGGCATGCTGGGACATGTTCCACAACATCTGGAGGGCCGCAGTTTGAAGACCCATGGTTTAAAGTCATGTGAATGAGACGTGTCAAATCAGTATGGCCAGGTTACTGAATTTGAGAGCGCAAAAGCATGTTGGGTGTCCAAGGTCATCCTTGCTGATTGCATGACAGTGGTCTGAGGAGGGAAAAGCCACACACCACTGACATGATGTTGGGTGTTCAAGACTCAACAATGCAAAGAGGCCAACAAAGTGTATACACCACATAATACCATCCAACAAAAGGGCACAAATGAAATAACATTCTAATGATGGTAATAGGAGAAATGTGTCACAATTTACAGCTCATTAAGCAAACAAGCTGGCAGAGGGAATTTGATGCTTTCAGCACTGTTTTCCTGATGATCCCTTGGTCATTCATGTGGCTATTAATTTGATACTTGCCATTAGCCAAAATAAGTCTAATTAGCAGCAGTGTCACCTTGCCAATTACATTAAGTCCATACCTTGATGTGTTTGTGCTATTTTGATGGCACATGGAGCAGATTAGGCAGGTGGTCAAGATGTTTTTGTCTCATCAGTGTAAATAGTACAGTATAATGCACTACCTAGTGTGTGTGTGTGTGTATATGCATGAATGAATACAATAAAATAAACATTGAGAGTCAGGAGTTCAGAGACAGATAGCTGTGGGTAATGCATTTTTATTCAGTGGTCATACTCCAGGTAACTAATAATATCTAGGGCAGGCATGTCCAAACTATGGCCCTCCAGCTGTTATGAAACTACAAGTCCCATTGTGCATTGCCACTGTTTTGCTATTAGGGAATGCGAAAACTATGGCAAGGCATGCTGGGATGTGTAGTTTCACAACAGCTGGTGGGCCACAGTTTGGACATGCCTGATCTAGGGTAATGTGTACAAAGTGATTCCTTTATTCTGTATAACATAAGTTTTTGTTAAAAAAAAAAAAAAAAAGCCGTGAAAAGTCATCACATAGAGAGTGTAAAATGAAAGTTCTTGGTTGTTTACAGACTGTGACATGGCAGGTAGGAGCTGTTTGGTTGTTTTTTTTATCACTCTCCATTTTATCACTTCTCAAGCTTAGTACATCTGACCCTATGTGTGTTTTATACTTGTACATTTTATTTTAAAGAGGCACTTGTTCATATACATTTTTACTTGTGTTTCCAAACTTTTCTTGATGATGCTAATTTTAAAAATGTTATAGCTATCCTTATTGGTTATATGTATGTGTAATTAATTTAAAAAAAAAAATATGTTGTAACATGAACATTTTCTTTGGTGTTTCAACATTGAATATATTGTGTTTTAACTTAAGGCCGGGACTGTCAGAATTCAAGGCAGGGATCACCTTGTGCATCTGAACACAGCCTCAGCCCCCCACGAAGCTCAGGAAAAACCACAGTGGAGTCTCATAGTTTTGTTACCAAGGTACAGTCTCACCCTGAGCAACACAGGGATAGAACAACCGCTACCTCATATGGGTGATTTCTCTCTCAATATTGGGTTTGTGCTGATTAATGCGTAACAAATGTATCTGTATAATGGACATAACATTCTAATACATAACCATGATATGTGGTTGGGAAAGCCTCACACACTTATGCCTTTTGTATTCATATCAATCTAGTGGATTTACGTTTTTGTAAAAGCTGTTGCCTCGAGATACTAAATACATGGATTTAATTATGCAGTGTTCAAATTCTTACATAGTACAGCTAATGTCACACTCCACCAACTTGATAATGTCTTATGCAATTCTGTAACTTAATCACCATTATATCTTAATATATTTCAAGGTAGATTTTAAATCAATTTCCTTCTAGTTAATGTAACAATACTTTTGGAGGAGGCGCCTTGCTCTGATGAACTGTCTTTAGTAGGAGTCCTAAACGGACATAGAACTGTGACAGCTACATTTCTTTTCCAGTACTTTACACTCCCAATACAAATTTGTGAGGTCCAGTGCATCCACTCTAATAGGGTGTACACACTGTTCAATTTAGTCTATTTTTCTATTTGATTTAGCTTATAAAAAGTAAAATTAAATCTAAATCAAACGCATTTGATTCTATCCTGATGGACAGCATCAAAGTCAAATAGAAAAGTAGACTGTACAGGCAAGACTATACAGTACAGATCTGTGCTATACAGTCTACACTGAATGTGTTCACGTGTGATTCGATCCTGTTCGAATCGGGATTGAATAGAAAAGGAATCACACCGTGTATACACCCCTTAAGTCAGGCATGTCCAACCTGCGGCCCTCCAGCTGTTGTGAAACTACACATCCCAGCATGCCTTGCCGTAGTTTTAGCATTCCCTAATATCAAAACTATGGCAAGGCCTTCTGGGATGTGTAGTTTCACAACAGCTGGAGGGCCACAGGTTGGACATGCCAGCCTTAAGTCTTTCCGTGAGAATCTCCTGTTAGATCCTGATATGGCGAGAGCAGGGTAATGATTACATACTCCACTAAGATTTCTTATGTGGGCCATACATTACCCAGACAACAAAATACATTGGTTTCCGAATATAAATAAATAGGGAATCGGCAAAATCCAGCATGCTAAAAATCCAAGACTCGCCAATCCAGATAATTAGTCTGAATCATTGAATTGAGGATTTCCAACATGTCCATTTAAGACTTATAATAATGGCACCGGTCATGGCTTGACTGTTGGTAGATCTGTGTGGTGTTGTCACAGTAGGGCAATAGTGAACCAAAGTCACTGGTGTGTGTGTGTGTGCTCTTGGGAAAGACCACAGAAGTTTTGTGATTTGATATTTATAGGGGTTTCATGGGCAACAGTGAGCACATATTAGTTTTCCTTGAAATCTGAGGGGACATTGCGTAGAGTAGACTTGATGTCTTCAAATGGAGAGACACCTTTCAAAATAGTGTTGTTGGTATCAAAAGGTTGAGTTAGGAGAAAATGTGTATATTAACGTAATGTCTTTGTTTCAGAACCAGCGACTGAAGCATATTTCTGCAGAACAGAAGAGGAGATTTAATATAAAAACTGCCTTCAGCACACTTAACAGTTTTGTGTCCTCAAACACCAAACAGGTAACTAACTTCACTCCGATCTACTGTACTCATGTGTAGTGCTGCATCACTGGATGTTGCTAGATTATGTTCTCAATGTGGTGATCTCATTCTCCAGCACACAACCTGTGGTCAGGGTGTTTGCAGCTACACAGTTGTGCTGCTATCCATATTTTGCAATATACAATAATGTTCAAAGGGTAGTTTAGTAAATGGAGTGTTCTTCTGAATCAGATCAGCCATGCCATCACACTACAGAAGACAGTGGAGCATATTGCGAAGCTGCAACAAGAAAGGGCTCATGTGTTGGAAGAAATGAAGCGACTCAGGGAAGAGGTGGAAGGATTGAACATTGCTATCAGGTACGTGACTTCGTAGTATTCAGGTTTTCCAGAAACGAGGCTTAAAGCTCTGCAGTAGGGATGATCGTTGCACCATGTTTACCAATCACAGCACGGTACAGCACTCCTGATTGTTTTGCTGTTCTGCTCATACTAAAACTAACTTGTTGCTGTTTACAGTTCTTGTCAGCAGCAACTTCCAGTGACAGGGGTACCAATAACGCCACAACCCAGTCGCATGCGGGAACTATTCGATAAGTATGTGAAAACCAGAACAATTCAAAACTGGAGATTCTGGATCGTATCCTTTTTGGACAAAGATTTATTGTATTTATTGATCTGCTTGGTCAAGTATTTTATTGTATTTATTGATCTGCTTGGTCAAGTATTTTAGCTTCTAAGATACTAAATGACAAAAGAACTGGCTTATATGCAGTTATTTGCTATTGCTGTACTTGCAGAGAAAGCGTTGCTTAATAGCACAGGATGTATTAAAATTCCCCACCCATGGAATGACTGCTGCTGACTGATAACACTGGGGTCACCTGTCTGGATAAGTAAATGTGATGTACACTTTTCAAAATGGCCAATGCAAAGTATGCAAACCTGTTTAGTATAGGGCTTCCACTTTAGTTTTATGGGAGGTGTCACAGCAGAGCAAATGCATAAGATCACAATTGTACATATAATAAACCTGACATTAGTTTGTCATCCTCCCATCTTCACACAGGTTCCGCCTCTCTGATTAAATAATATGGCTGCTCCTGGAAATGGTAGGGCTGGATGTTTGTGTGCCCCTGGTCAGATTGCAGGTTTCACTAAGGGTAGATGTATGAAGCAGTGAGAAGAAATGAGCCAGATGAGAAGTGGCCCATTTCAACCAATCAACTGCTCTATATCATTTTAGTTTATGCAAATTATAAAAATTACTTCAGTGCTGATTGGTTACCACTGCTTCATACATCTACCCCATCATTTCTAGGTGGAACAATGTGACAACACTCTTTGTGGGGTACAATGGGCCTGATTCAGGTACCGACACAGTTGTGGCTACCAGCACAATCTACCAATGTTCAGAACATTGTGCATGTGCTGGACCTGTACTCGTCACGTCGATGGACGTAATAAAGCAGCAGTGGATTCACAGTCTGCAGCTGATTGGGGGGCGGGGGCGGCCTCCATTTTGTTGGGAATGCCAAAACCAGAATCTCAGTCTTCCAACGGTGATTTCATAGCCTCAGCAACGGAGCTGTGGCGACTGGTCTGCGTAAACTCATGGGTTACTCAGCCTGCTGGTGTCGCAGGTGATCTAATGCTTAATCCCAGATGCGTCCCGCTGCATTACCATATCTGTGCATGACTACAGCCACATGGGAATCTCCCCCATCGGCACACTTTTAACAAAAAAATAATAAGATCTTGCAAGTGATGCCCATAAACTAACCACCCCGTCAGTCAGTATTCCCTACCTCCTCCCAGCATAATCCTTTTTATTTAAGCCATGAAAGGCTTTTTATTTTTTTTTTTATATTTTATTGAAGAACTGTCTAATACAATGAAAGTCTTTTAAGTCATGTTTTCATGTGTTCCTGCTTTTCCTAGCACAACTTGTTATTTTCTTGTACTGTATTGTTGCTTTATGAACGTGTCCCGTACTGGTCCAAATAATTCATCATTTACCTTGTTTAGTAACTTTGGCAACTAGTAATTGTGCAGAATATGGAATGTGATTTTCCCTGTACTAATTTCTCATTAATGAATGCAGCTGTGTCATTCCTTAACTTTGTTTCTAAACTCAGTTCAGCATTATCATTAAACCGTTGTTTGACTCTTTCAATGACATGGTATCAACAAACAGCATCGATGAGTTGTGCAGAACGACCCTTGACTGGCTGGATCTGCACTGCTCTCTCCCCGTCCTGAGGCCCAGTAAGTACTTCCACCCACCCACGGCAATATGTCTAAACGTATACAAACTGGCTATACACTTTAGAGCCTATTAGTTGTACAGTTTTCATGTTATACAAACTGCTCTATCACAGACATTGTCATTTCATTTTTCCCCTTAGTGGTGCTGAGCACACTTCGCTATTTGAGCACGACAACATCCATCCTGTCTGATCCAGCAAGCCTGCCAGAGCAAGCCAAAAAGGCTGTTAATAAGAACAGTAAGAGTGGCGGAGGAACATAAATGAAAAACTTGTCCATAAATGGAATAAAACGCTTGTGCTGTTACCTTGCATTGCTCTGTGAGCCGTGATCCTACACTCCACCCGAGTATCTGTGCTGAAGCAATCGATGTATGGCCATCAGGGAATCCCCATCTTGGTGAATTTCCAAGGTGTTTTGCTACAGTGAAGAGCGGAAATAACTGACGTTTTTCTGCGCTATTAACCTCAGCAAGAAAAGCTATAGCCGATTCCAGATGAAGAGTCAAAGGGAAATACATTTCTGTGATGTAAACTATTAGGATTCGTTGTCAACAAATACAGCCTTTTCATTTTAAATGTTTTATCCAACTTCTGTAGGCTTTTACAAGACTTTTAGCATTGATCTAATGGCATTTGTAAACTGTAAGCAAAAATAGGTCTGTATAAAGATGATCCTTTCATCCTTTCATTTATTTTATGGACACCTTATTCCTCTCAGGTTTTTCTGTTTTGCAATGCTACACTGAGGCATCATCCCAGAGATTAAGTTGTTACCATTTGTAAACTTCATTTATAGATCGAAGCAACTTGAGAGTGGCAGGAAGTGACGTTGGTATCTGCACTCTTGCAGAATCTTTAAGTTTTTCTACAATCCGTTAGTAGACACTGCAGGCTGTGATAAAAGTATTGCTATCGATAGCTAGGTATATGTTTTGTGTATGAAAGTGTGTGTGTGTGTGTGTGTGTGTGTTAAATATATATTTTGTGTGTGGACATAGGTATATATCAACTTCCTATTGACTGTTGCAAAGCGAACATTGGGTAAGCACTATGCGATGTATCCGACCAATCAGTACGACTTTTGTATAGTGTCCACCGATCCTATCCTTTTCACACGTTGTGCTGCACCTGGGATAGGACGATTCCACGGAAGATGTGGTGGTACATTTAAGCATTGTGTTATGTACTTTTCAGTCGTATTGTTATGCTGCCCAGCCACACCGCTGGGTTGCACAGTCGTTCAGGTATTTACCTAGCTTTAGAAGAGTAAAGGACTTTTAGGGCAGAAGTATTGTTCTTCTCAATTAAAAGGTGACATTATTTTTTATTAGCATGGTTTTTTAAAAAAAAAAAAAAAAAAACATAACTTGGGTAAGATGTCTCAGTTTTCATTAATATCTTACACTGAAGAAGTTTCAGAGAAAACTTTTCTTTTCCCTTTTATAAATCCATTTAATGTGTATATTGGCACATATAAGTCTACTAGACAAGCCAGGGATCAAAGTTCTTATTCCAGTAGATTCTGGCTTCTAGATCTAGTTAAACTATTTAGACTGGTCTTCAAATGGTTAATTTAGGTACTTGTGTATTATCATGGTGCCGATGCGCGCCACGTAGTTGGCGTAGTAAGAGCTACATAGTCAGCGTCAACCAGCATAGTCGTAGTAAGGCAGCATAGCAAGCGTAGTGTAAAGTAACGAGTAAAGCTGCTGGCCTCCACAGGGTTGGGTGTGCTGGCAGAGAACCGAACAGCATCAGAGGACGCCCTTTACATACAGCGCCGGAAACCACCAGATCCCCAACCCTGGCGGACGCCAGCAGAGTGGCGCTCCATGTTAATTGAACGCGCGAGCGTCCCAGACACTCTGCGGCTGTGGACGTAAGCCCTGCCCATCTCTTCAGTGAGTCGGACAGGGTTAGGGGATGTGGCGCACGTGAGTCTTGTTCACAAAAAAGGATGCATTTGCCAGTGCTCCGTGTAAAATTCTGGCAAATTCCTCCATTTCAATCCCCCACTATCCATGTCAGGGACACATTATGTGTCCTCCCGACCTGTTCATACCCCCACTATCCACGCTGGCATGGATTTGATTTTATACAGCGCAGCAAGCCACCGAGCCCAAAGCGTGGCGAGCACATGCGGAAAACGAGCCCGAAGCGTGGCGAGCGCAGAGGATAACTTCACATGTGTTCCGCATCCCCTACGCTTGCCACACTCTATAAAATCAACTCCACGCTGACGTGGATAGTGGGGGTATGAAAAGGTTGGGAGGATGCATAGCGCTGCGCTTCGGGCGTATGCTGATAGCGTAAGCGTTCTGAATGACTACGCTGACTGCGTAAAGCTCGTGCTGAATAGACCGTACATAAACTACTTATTGGGCGCTGTGATAATACACAAGTACCGTTCCATACAATGATCTATTGAATTTTACAGTAAAAGATACTGATGTATGCAGCAAGCTGCAAACCCCGGTGTATGAACAACCTGTCTTAATGCTGAAAAAAAGTATTTACTTTTCAAAAAGTTTTACTACAGGTTTTGAAAACCTGCACATACATAATTGTATCTTACTTAAATATGCCCTGTAAGCTTTCACATTTTCCAAAAGCTTGTTCTGCTTACTGCCAGACACAATGTAAATATAGTAACTTGTAATATAAGGCTATACTATGACACTTTGAAATCTTTTATGTTCGTTTCTTTTGAGCTTTGCATGAGTGTTATACAAAGAATTAGTGTTCAGAGACAATACATTGGTCAATATGTATGTAGTATATGTGTGGATGGATATACTATATCAGTGGTGTCAAACGCATGGCTGTCCAGCTGTTGTGGAACTACACATCCCAGCATGCCCTGCCACAGATTTTATATAACGGATAGCTAAAACTGTGGCAGGGCATGCTGGGACATGTAGTTCCACAACAGCTGGAGGGCCATGAGTTTGACATCACTGTACTATATCCTAGAATGCGTGTAGTATAGAAGTATGTGTGTGTTTTTGTATCTTTGTCCATTCAGTATTGTAGGAGACAAGATAAGGTAATGGTGGCATAGGTGCTAATTTCTGGAAAGGCAATAAATCAATTCCAGGGTATCTTTTTTTTTGTATTTTTTTTTTAAGCAACGCAAACTTTGTAAATAAGAGGTATCGATAGGTCTTCATTAAATTAGCTCATACCTGCCCAACAACTTGTTCAATACACCAAAACATTTTGGATATGTTTAAATAGAAAACTGGCACTCAAGGGGAAGTTTAAAATCTGAAATGGGATCAGTATATTAATCAAAGTTTCAGATCCATTCAATGGGTCTTGATCGAGTGCTCAGCATTAGTGCATGAAGATGATTCTGGTTCAATGACCAGAATCCCTTGAGTGTCCATTTTTCTATTTTTGTTACCACCTTGTCAGATTGTTTTGCAATCCTGGTCAGTGATGGCAGCAAGAGAGGGTGCCGGTCGGGATCCTGACTGTCAAAACATCGACAGCCGGGTTCCCGACGGCCACCTGCTGTTCTCCATCATGGGGGTCCACGACCCCCATAGAGGGAGAATAGAATAGGTGACGAGCGTAGCAAGCCACCATGCCCGCAGCGACCCCGCATGGGGCTTTGTTTCGCTCACCATGCTGTCTGAGTTCTGGCCAGTCGGGCTAATGACTGTCGGACCCCTACACCACACCCGCAAAGAGACTCCTGGGCTTATTTTCTAAATGGCAGTTTTACATTGCTGTATATTGCCTTTAAACATAAATTGCAACTTTAAATCCTATCACATAACTGACATAAATCAGTGGTTTGTATAGCCATTTACTACATTTCCCCCTAGATTTTCTATTGCATTATCACTGAACGGCCGTAATTCTCTGGTTTTATATCATATAATAATTATATTTGCTGATGGCATTTATTGTCTGTGCATGGGTTTAATGTTTACCAGCGAAAAAAATAAAGCAATAATATTTGACATCCTCTCTGCTCTTGTTTGTGGTCAATCTGTTTCCAGGAATATTGCTGCCAACATGATGTGCACAACGTGTTGTATGTAGAAAGATAGGATACAGCATATTTGAAAATATATTCATACATGTACCTTTATTTTAGGCCTGTGACCCGGCAATTACCTGGTGTTTTACAGTGCGGGGTCATATTTACAGGTGCAGTCTGACCCATTTTTACACTGAGCAGCAAATTTCTGGGTTAAACATGTCAACCCTGTAATGCTGCTTTCACATTGCAAAAACCTGCTTTCAACCCGATTTTCTAAACGTTTCTTAAAACTGGTCAAAAGCCAGTTAAACCCCTTTCATATTGCATGATGTAAAGGTATATTGCAGTTTAAATACCGTTTTGTACCTTTCAGATTCAACCCGTTTCACCCATAGAAAGTCATACAATGTCTTTTTAAATGTTTTTTTCCTGCTTGTGGGCGGGGATCAAGTGTGGTTATCATTTGTAGCAAATACCGCTTCTGAGCTGTTCAGACTGCAGGGAAAACGGCTCAGAAACGTGTAGGATCCTGCTTTTAACACGTGTCAAAATACCGGTTTTCTGTAACCGGTAAATTGACAATGTAGCTTTCACATTGCAGCTGGAACCGTTTTAAAGCACTAAAAAAATATACTGTGTTACAGCTGCAATGTGAAAGGGGTATAATTTGCTGAATTACACAGGTATTTGTTCAATGTAAAAGAGTCAACACGGGTCACAGACCCTGGGGGAAAGAGCACTCTCCAGGCAGAAATATATTTCTTAAAAGATTATTAGTTTAATCCAGATTTGATATATTCATTAGCAAGAAAGAAATACTGAACCTGTGGGGTTCGCCCAACGTTTCAGTCCCACACCAAGGACCTTTTGTAACGGGATAGACAACAAGAGAAAAAAACGGCATCTGAATTAACAATACACTGTAGCCACCGAATCAAACTAACCAGGGAACTCCAATTCCCTCCATCTTTTATAAAAATGCCTTTAATAAAGTGAAGCAAACTTTTTTTGAGGAACCCTGCATTAAATCTGTTTAGTCATTGTGAGGAAGTCTTAAAATATAGGGCACTTGTGCTTGTTATACAGCTTGTTGGAAAATAAACCTCACCTGTAAGAATTTGTACATGTCTGTAATATACTGTTGCCAAGACAAGTTTGGGGTAGATGTATTGTGAGTCATGACTGGGTATGGTGGTATTACACACATTGGGCCAGATGTATCAAGCTTCAAAAGTGATACAATGGAGAGTGATAAACAGCCAACCAATCAGCTCCTACCTGCCATGTCACAGGCTGGGTTTGAAAAATAACAGGTAGGAGCTGATTGGCTGGGGGTTTATCACTACATTTTATCACTTTTGAAGCTTGATACATCTGGCCCATTATTAGCTGCAGATACCACATCCCTGGATGTATTATGCCCACAATCAGGGTTGAAAGTGAGGAGGAACGGGTTGGAACTGAGTTTCACCACCTCTAATGGTGAGGTGGAACATTTTAACATCCACATTAGCCCTGCACAGTAATTCTCACAGAAAGCAGGTGATGCAGGGGGATGCCAAAAACCCTACAACTGTTCCTGTCTCTGCCTAATAGGGGGAGTGGAGGAGGAATAATTAGGTAGCATAGTGAAATGAGCCCCCCCCCCCCAGCTCTGCATGACCACATTAAGCCCTGCCCACAATGCATGTTCATTGCCTTGGGCATTATGTGGTAGGTGTATGAAGCAGTGATAAGGGAGGAGAAGTGATAAAGTCCCTGGTACTTTATTACCGGCCAATCAGCTACTAACTGTCTATTTTTAAACCCAGCCTGTAGCTTTACAGTCAGGAGCTGATTGGCCGGTAATATAGTACCAGGCACTTTATCATTTCTCCCTTACATTTACCCCTACATGCCCTAGTGTTTATCAGCTCAGGAGGAGGTGCAGACTGAAAATAATTTGTACAGGTCTGCTTAAATTGCGGATCACAGTGATCTGCTGTTATAGGAGAGCTATGCTAACTGCGTCCAGCGAACACCAATTTGAACTGGTAAAATTCCATTCATGCAACAGTCATATTTGAACTAGCATCACTGTGATTAGTATACTGCTTTGTCCTAGGTAAAATTCCATTCATGCAACAGTCATATTTGAACTAGCATCACTGTGATTAGTATACTGCTTTGTCCTAGGTAAAATTCCATTCATGCAACAGTCATATTTGAACTAGCATCACTGTGATTAGTATCTTGCTTTGTCTTAGGTAAAATTCCATTCATGCAACAGTCATATTTGAACTAGCATCACTGTGATTAGTATCTTGCTTTGTCTTAGGTAAATGTACAAATTTATTTTTAAAATTAGATAGTGACTTAAAATTGACTAGTGACTTGGACATGGTCTGTAACATCTCACCATTTGCTTATCTCAGTTTTATTGCTCACTTTCTCTAGTGGGAGAGGGGCATTGGGTGCGGTCTTAATTACTGAAGTTAGAAACAGCTTTTACAGATCTACTTATTAGAGTATTGGAGGCTGACTAAGCCTTGGCTGGCTATAGAAATCTGGCTTTAGAATTTTGTCAGAATTCAAAGTAGGAAGATTCTAAGTAGGAATATACAACCGCACACTGTCGCCTTGACTTAGCCTGGACTTAAACTGGACAGAAACTGAAGGAAACTACAATCAACACAAGTGCAACTCTTAACTGCTAAAACTTTGAATATTACTCTTTCTGATTGCATTTGCACTGTCTGTTTTAAAAATGCCCAGCTGTACCTCTAATGACTTTAGCTCTCCTGCTCTTCCATTGATAATAGGTGTCCCCCAACATTTTATTCTTGGCCCTCTTCTTCTCTGTCTCTACATGTCCTCCCTGGGTGAGCTTATTTGCTCACTTAACTTCCACTACCACCTCTATGCTGATAATACTAAAATCTACCGATCCTTTCCTGATCTCTCTCCCTCTATCCTCACTCATATCTCCAACTGTTTCTCTGCTGTCTACTCTTGGATGACCCAGCACTTTTTTAGACTTAAAATATTAAAGACTAAGCTGACCTATTCCCACCCTCCTGCATAAAACCTGACAATCTCTCAACCTAACCTGTCTAAGCTCACTTCTTCGCCTTCTGTGTCACCCCAGTCTGTCTAACCCTCCCCTTTAGAATGTAAGCTCTCACGAGCAGGGCCCTCTCTCCTCATGTGCCTTTCTTAGAATATATAAACCTCTGCCACCCTGATAATTGCTTCAGTGTCCTGTCCCCTGGTGCACCTATCCATATTAACCATGTACTTGTCCGAAACTGTCTTGTACTGTAATTTGTTATGTGTTTTTGATTATAACTATGCTCTGTAAAGCGCTGCGGAATCTGTGTGCGCTATATAAGAAACTGTTAATAAATAAATAATAAATAAACTGGGTCCCAAGGTTTTTGGCAAAACAGGGGTTCCTTCTTACGGTCAGAAACAGCCTGTTACTGACTCCATTCACTGCCACCATGTCCTACCAGTGGCCCTGGAACCAAATCGCTTACCACTGTGTAAGTGTAGACACACTCCTGCCACATCTCCTGACTGATGTTGGTTGACCCTACTGATCAATAAAAAGGACCAGGTCCTGCATAGTAGATGGAGACTGGCTCAACCCAGAAGTGGTTGGAGAACGGGACAAAATCCTGTTGCTCGCAAGATGAAAAACAGTGTTAAAGGCAAGATATTTTTTTACTCCTATAGTCCTATTAAAGACCCTTGCTGTTTTGCAAGCGGTATATAGCATATATATTACAACAGGTCACTACTTCATGTCACAGACCTTCTCTCAGTCTCTACTATAGCTCTCATTACACAGGAACGCTTCATTTACATTTTTCCTTTGATGTATTTATCACAGAGATTCAAAGTATATAGTTTTATGTAACAATACGGTTTGCATTTGACTTCCTAAACAAATTAATTATTTCTCCCCCGCCCTTCATAACTCTATAACAAATTTACAGGAAATTGTTGATTTTAAACCACCTTGACACATTGGGCCAGATGTATTAAGCCTGACTAAGAGATAAAGTGGAAGGAGATAACGCACCAACCAATCAGCTGTGTTTGAAATATGACAGTTGGTAGTCGATTGGCTGGTGCATTATCTCCTTCCACTTTATGCCCAGTCCAGCATGTACACTTCAACTGGGCCTGTCTGAAGCCGTATACACACGGGGGCGATAGGGGCTGAAATTGCTGGAAATTTGGTTGCAGGCGACCATATTGCCAGTGATGGAAGTGTGCCCCGGCGATAAATCGCCGGGTGCATGCTCCCGTTTTCAGCCCCGTTCTAATCGCTGGTCAGCTGATTACCTCTGCGGCACCGCCGGCAGAGGTTCTTTTTCATCAGCGACCATCTCTGGTCACTGATGAAAAGGAGAAATTGAGCAATATATGTGTGTACGGGGCTTTAGTTTCTTTCCCATGCTTAGAGCAGGGGAAGATAACAAGTTATCATGGGGGTGCTTAAATATAAGCTGTTTTGCCAAGCAGCAGCAGCAGGACTTGGTGGGGAGTCAATCCCACATATAAATAAGCAAAGATGATAGAAGAGGTATGCTGCACTATTTAAATGGTGTGCAATGAATTGATATATATATATATATATATATACACACATACAGAGTACCACAACACTCGCCATCCCTGCGAATGGGGTGCAAACAGCACTCGCCATTCCCAGGTGGGGTGAAAGTGGCCTGTGACTACATGCTCTAATAAATACAAATACAGGGACTCAACACTCTCCATAATTAACTAACTCACCTTAGTATACAATTAATCAAATAAATAATGGGGTTTTAGTTCATGAATAGATCAATGCATTTAAGCTTGCAGCCCATCGCCAAGGGACCCCGTTTCACTGCAAGTCCTACACTAGCAATTATTTCTCAAGAGCCTGCCAACTGCAGTTGGCAACCATGAGTTAATAGTATGGCAAGTGTCTGTTCCAATGGTGTCCATTTTTATGGATCCATCCATAAAAAGGGACACCATTGGAACAGACACTTGCCATACTATTAACTGTGGGCTAAGGGTGACTATACATAGGACCAATGCCCACCTATATACTACTGGTTGTATAAAACATAATTTATTATCCTGGATTTCCCTGGTAATTTATGATTGCCATTACCTGTGGTGAGTTAGTTAATTGATGAGTAAATCAAACTAAGCCGTGTATGGGTAATTAGTACTGTTCAGCTCACTGGCGCTGAATCAGTGGTGACAGGTCTCAGCACAGAGCTGCTGTGTCTTCCGCTCGGAAGCACTGGCAGAGGGTGCAGTGGCATGGGACTGTGGTAACGCCACTGGCAAGGAGATCATGGGACATAGGATGTCAGGAAACCATGTAACATATTGTCTCGCTGAAGGGAAGCATAGGACACCAGCGACACCGCTGGCCGGAATAGCTTGCAAGTTGTGACATAGGGCAGGATTCTCTAATAAACCCCGGTGCACATCGCTGGCATTCGCATTGTTAATAATCGCACATGCTGCAACATATACAATTATTGGTACTTGTATACCTTCACAGCTCCCATCGCATGCCATATGTAGTGGCATGTGATGCGATTTTTCTGGGTTTTTTATGCATTTGTTGTAAAAATTTGCATTCAGAAGGGTGCAGGACGCAGGGGATTGCCACCTATAGCAATTGCATCTCCTGCACCTCCATAGTTACACCACAGCCTGGAAGACGTGCACTGTTGGGGATACTTGAGGACCATGGTCCTAAAATATCTCACTTTAGTAAAGCTTACCATTGAATACCGCCCAAAGTGTATTACTAGAAGGAATAGATGGTGGTGTGTGCATAAAGAAATTGTTGTTCCACTGTCCTTGGAAAACATTTTTGGCTATTTTGTCTTGTAATAAATCTATTATTGTTATTAATTTATAATATTTATTTTAAACAAATGGCTTTGCTATCCCCAGTCCTCCCATGTCTACTAATTAGCAATCATCCAAAGTGATTATACAGAATTAATGCATGTGTGCGTGGCGAGTCTCAGTCTTGTGCCATGTTATGTGCAGAAGCTATTGGACACTAATGATATTAATAACTAGCAGCTGAACGGGTCCAGTCTGTTCGGAGAGGCCTCCTTTGTACACGACTACAGCGACCAGAACGAGAGTGACGGGACGCCGGGCATTGTGTGGTTGCTAAGCAACACGAGGCGGCGTCCAGGAAAACAGACCGAGGTAGTCTCAGTCCAGTCCGGCAGTATGAGGAGCTCCGCTGCTGGGCTCCAGGCTTGGGTCTTCTGGTGGCAGCATGGCAGACATCGCTCTCTCTGAAGTACTGACACGACAGCTGGGCGGCTTGTGTCTGAATTCCTTTCCCTGTGGCAGTGGCTCCTGGGTAACTAAACTCCTTATGAAAGTATACCTCTTGCAGAACAAGAGGGACGAAGTCCGGAATTGCAATGTATGCTGCAGGGAGCGTTCCGGCGTTAACCTAATAGCTAAGCATGCGTCTCCATTAATGTAATGTAGTGCACTGTGCACATACTGTAGCATCATATCACTGCAGCATACTGTAGCATCAGATTACTGCAATAAACATACTCTAGCACATATTGATTGTGGCTTCAGATTCCTGTAATGCACATACTGCGGCTTCAGATTACTGTAATGCACATAGTGTGGCATCGATGGCTTTTAAAGCAGGAATCATTGATGGCTATAAAACCTTCTATCACCAGCCATCGATGGTTCTCGTCATCACTTAGCCATGCATGCGCGCAGAGTAATGGAAGGTGTGCGCAGGCGCAGGAGAAACTTAAACTAGCTTACAGTATACCAATCTAAAATGTAACTTTCCTCTGCACATGCGTGCATCTTCCGGCTGCGTCGCCCAGGCGGTCCGTAGTCCGGTCCCCCGGTATCACTGAGAAGAAATTAGAATCTCAGGGGGGGGGAGGGAGGGGAGGGGAGCGGCAGCCTCCAGACAGCTATGCGCATACGGCTGGCCATACCAACCAGTGGGGAGAAATGAAAAATCAACATCAGATACGTCCATCAATGGCATAAAACTATTCGACCCTCGTCTATTGATGCCCAAAGCATCGAGCAATAGGTCCCGACCATCAATGTTTTGGGAACATCGATAGTCGATGGCCATCTCTACATCAGATTTCTGTAATGCATATACTGCGACATCAGATTGCTATAATACTCATACTGCGGGATCAGATTACTATAATGCACATACTGCGGCATTAAATCACTACAATACACAAACCGTTGCAATGTTATCCCCACTGTAAATAAGAATCACATCAGCAAACCTTATATTTCATGTTATACAACTGCTAACTTTGATGTGCCCTGTGATTTTCTTCAGAACAAGCCTCATGCAGCAGCCAGATCAGCACTGCCCCCAGACACGTACTGGGATAGCGGTGATCCCAATGAGGAGAGGCCAGACACCCTGAGAGATCTCCTGACTCAGCGATGCTCACCATGGGAACTGGATGAGACCTGCAGTCCAGAGTCCCAGCACATAAGGGAGCTGGCAGCCAAACTCCCTGAGATGATCACGGAGCAGTTTGTCTATTCCTACTTCCGTTCTCTCCGAGTGGTAGATCAGAAGGTGGGTAGAAGGGAGTAAAACGGTTGAGGATAATTGATGATTACATTCACCCCTACAGGATTAGCAGCTACTTATGAGTGGAAGTGAATGGCAGGTGGTTACTGCTATTGAAACATAGAAGTGACCAAGAAGGAAGCATTGACATACGCATCTCCAGAAACTGCTTCGGAAATGACTATGTAAAAACCGGACAAGGCCCTGGACCGCCGGACTGGACATCAAAATCTGCAGTCCGGAGCTTGTAGTGTCTAGTCCGGGGGGTGTCTTGTCCAGGGGGGTCCATGTGATAGCTTTCACCAGGGACATGGGGAAGAGGAGATTACAGCCTCCCTGTGTGGTCCGGACCGTCCAGTTTTTGCTACATGCCCGCATGCCCGGACCATACAGTGAGGCTTTATTCTCCCCCTCTTCCTCTCCCTGGTGACAGGTATCCCCCCTATACCCCAACCAGAGTTTGATGTCTGGTCCGGTTTTTACCCATACCCCAAAATATTGGGTATAGGAAGGTGTGTCTGAAAAAATGCTGTTGTGCTCAGGTGTTTTTGAAGATGGTCTATGACGTCAGTGATCAGCACTTTCAGCCTGTCTCAGTCGCAGATTAGTGGAAGCATCAGACCCACTCACAATTGCACAGATGAAAAAAAAAGTTCAATAGTTTGGGAATTGCGTATGGATTTGCGAGCAGATGATGATTAGCGATCCATTCGCAATTCTCTCACAATTTACCAAGGGGCATCTTCTCCTTCTGTCTGGGCGGCACCTTACTCCTCGCAGTCCAATGCCAAGTCTCACATTAGCGGACAAGTCCGAAACGTTGGGATTTCTGTATGTATCTTTTTTTAATGGTTCAGTGTAGATTGCTCGACCCGTTTTATCTGATGTTTGCAGAGGTCCACTTCAAGGGAGCATCTGTGAGTGACATGCAGGGTAAACCCATGTTCAGTTCAAATGGAGCTGTCCAGGGTGCAGTGTAAACAGGGCCTGACCTACAGTAGGTTGAAACCGTGTCCAGAAACTTGGTCTGGACCTGTTTTTTTGGTGGAAAAGTGGTATAAGTTGTGTCACCATGTTCTCTTTTCCTTTATGTTTCACTCCTTAATAACCCCATGTTTGCAATACAATACATAAACACTGTACAATACTACCGAACATATAATACAGACATTCCCAACCATGGTCCTCAAGGCACACCAACGGAGCAGGTTTTGTAGATATCCAGGCTTGAGCACAGATGACTTAATTAGTATCTGAGAGATTCTGATGAAACCATCTGTGCTGAAGCCTGGATATCACTAAAACCTGCACTGTTGGTGTGCCTTGAGATTGCCTGCTATAATATATGATTTTTAATTTTTTTTCTTAAAAAAATGCTAAGCTTCAGTATTTGGTGTGAATGTTTGTCCCAACAGGACAGGAAGACTCTGATATACTATTCTCTCCTAGGTCACCGAAGCAGATGCACAGTTGCTTAGATTTCAGAACCTAGAAGAACTAGTGTTGAGTGCAAATAAATTAAGAACAGTAAATTCTGTTAATCTTCCAAGAACACTGAAGGTGAATATCCAGAATCCTGTGTCTTTATGATTATTGTGCCACGGACTATGAAGTCATCTCCTTCCAACATCCTGTTCTATGTTTCAGGTGTTGGAGCTGTGTTCAAATAATATATCAAGCTTAAAGGATCTTAGTAGTGACCCCCCGCCACTATTACAGCATTTGGGACTGTCCTATAATGGAATTCAGTGCTCCTCAGAGGGGACGTACCTGACTGCAGACCTCTGGTATGAATACTTCACTAACTGCAATTAGTAGAATGAAAGTGCTATTCGAAATATATTAATGGTTAATTAATCTTCTGGGTAACATGCTCAGACTTGCTGTGGTTTGAGTAGTTATTTTGAATGCTTTATGTCAGAGCTGGATGGGCAAGATACATGTTTGCACGCCCCCACCCCATCACCCGTCATGCTGCATACCATCTTATGTGCACTGCAGTGCTGGAGAGACATACCGTTCGTGGCCACCAGTGTCAAGAAAGGGAATACATATGGCAGAAACACAATCATTATGTCAGCAATGCATATGTGTTAGCCAGCTTCCCAGAACCAGTATTCTGACCATATTAACATGCTCAAGCATGTTATATAGGCCACAGGCACATGGAATGTTAGGTACTACACTACTGCACCATTCAACAGCTTATATCTAAAGGGGGCGGGGGGGGAATAAAACCCACACATATGCCAGGCAAAAGACCCATCCTAAGGGCCACATTATAAGTGGTGTGGGGGTGGAATATTATACTGTACTGGACAGTTCCTCGCAGCATTGCAGACAATACAAAATGCGGCAACTCTGCTTGTCAGTGCACTGAAGGCATAGTAGGGTGCCGGACGGGGTCCCGACAGTCATTTACCTGACGTCAGGATCCCGAATGTTAAAACACAGATGGCCGGATTCCCGACGGCCGTCGGCTATTTTCCCTCGTGGGGGTCCACGACCCCCATAGAGGGAGAATAGAATAGGTGGCTCGCATAGCGAGCCACCGTGCCCGCAAGGGGCTTTGTTGCGCTGGCCACGCTGTCTGAGTCCGGGCAGTCGGGATAATGACTGTCGGGATCCCGACTGTCGAAGAAACATACCACACCCGCATAGTAGTGACGTGTCACTGGCTCTCAGGCACTGGGATTGTCAATTTTATTGGTGAGTTTGAGGTGAAGTGCAAGGGGTTACACCTGCTCTTCTATGCTGGTGCACCATCCTGAGGCTATACATACAGATGCTGGTGGACAGAAAACCGACATCGGCATCTCAATTGAGGGAATCCGGACGAGTCAGGTAAGTGTCCCTCTCAGCCTAACCCTTCCCGCTAGTTATTAATCCTATCCCTCGTACCCTGCCTCCTAAATCTACACCCCCCCCCCCCCCACAAGCATACACACACGGCCCGCAGCATAACTCCAACTCTCCCCTCCCCCACAGCCTAACCCTAAGTCCACCCTAGTGCCTAAACCTGTAAAGATGCAAGCTTACGTTCGGGATGACAGCAGTCGGGATGACAGCGCTGGCATTCTCATTGATGTCGGCATTCTGGTGTCCTCCTGGGGTTAGTTGGGATGCTGGCATCGGTATTGTGACAGCAGCATCCCATCCGAAAGGCACACATTGTAGTACAGTGTAGTATTTCTCTTTCTGTGAGCTCCTATTTAAATACCAACAATTGTCCTGGTCACTAGGGGGTAAGCTTACACTGGCACCAGTAGCATAAGTCCTGGTAGCATCCAAGTACCGGTAGGCATATAAGCCTTATGGGAACGTGGCTATTATAGGCAAGAAGACCTGCTGGTGACCTCTGTAAGTTTTACACCTGGGTTTACCAGGGCAACTTGTTGTGTTTACCCTTAGGTAAAGTGGGGGCACCAATGGATCGGGGTGCTGCGTCAGCTGCTCACACACAAAGGGAGGGTCAGTCCCAAACAAAGCAAAGAAAAAGAGTGGGGTATTGGTGGAGCGCTATACAATAATAATGGATCAATAGGGTATTTTATTAATACATAAGGGTTTAATAAATTAATAAAAAGAAGTATAAAATAATTTCATTAAAAATAAAAAAAAACTATTATTAATAATACTGATGCAAATATTGCTAATATCAGGAGTATATCAAATAATAAAATTAACTACAATTTAATTCAACTGATTCAATTGAAAACTGGGAATAAAAGGTATACTTAGAGGTAGTCCAGCTTGTTACTAGAGTGCCCCTTTACTGATGATAATGTGCTCCAATTGGTGTGTCCATGGGATGTTTAACTGGAAATTTGGTGGGTGTCCATAAACCTGACTGGGTTGAAGCCTGTGATGTTGTTACAAGCTTGGATGGATGGCTCTCCCAAAACAATGGGGTCCCAAGATTGAGCAGGTGGTGGTGTCCCGATAGCGTAGTTCCAGATGGAGCCAGGATTTTAAATAGGTGATGGAGCTGGTCCAAGACAGATAAAGTGCAGATAGTCCCAAAGTCCAACAATAAAAAAAAAAAAGAGTATACTTTTGCGTATCGCAATCTGCTGAAAACTTTTTGAAAGGTATGACACTCCTGGAGTCAGGGTTTAAATATCCTGTAACAGGAAATGCGTCATACTTGATTAATACCATTTACCCAATTGTTCCCACATAATTAACAGAAAAAAGCTATATATAGTTATTAGGAAAATTATCCATAAGAGGCAGATCTGAAAAATTATTTATTATCCAAAAACGATAAACATTAAGACCAAAAACAATAATTTTTTAGTAAAGTTCGCCCCATTTCCAGTTGTTTGGAACGCACACCGCGTCCAACTTCCGGTTCATGGAACGCATCACATGTTTGAGACTGGAGTAAAATCTTATTTCATTGGTCAATCTAATTAAGGCAGAGGGGTTCCAGACACATGTGAAGTGTAGGAGCCAATGAAGTGAACAGACACAGCACAATAAGGGTAGAATCTGTTCCTTAATCTCCTCACTCGTTATTCATGAGTTAAATGAGATTTGCCAATTTGCTTAGGCTCATCCAAGAAAGGGAAAGAAGAATGTGCCCTGGATAGAAGGCAATTTATCAGATTTGCTGGTACTTGTTTCCTAGCACGGCACCCATCGAATCACATACCATAAGGCATACGATGGTATGCGATGTTACGCGATGGCAGCCGATGTTATACAATTTAAAATTGTATACCATCGCATTGTACTCCATTGTATGCCATATACAATGGTATACGATTTAAAATTGTATAAGCACCCTAATGGTGTTTTCAATGTTAAATATGCCCCCTATAAGATAATTAATTGTATAAGCACCGTAATGGGTGCTTACAATGTTAAAAGCACCCCCACTATCAACGCCAACCCGAAGCGTGGCGAGCGCAGTGGTACACGTCGTCCGACCTTTTCATACCCCCACTATCCACATCGGCGTGGAGTTGATTTTAGATAGTGTGGCGAGCCCGAAGTGTGTCGAGGGGACGCGGAATATATGTGAAGTAATCCGCATCCGCTCGCCACGCTTCGGGCTCGGTGGCTCGCCACACTATATAAAATCAACTCCACGCCGACGTGGATAGTGGGGGTATGAAAAGGTCGAAGGACGCGTACCGCCGCCCCTTGCGGGCTCGTTGATAGTGGGGGTGGCGTGGGTGTGCATTTAACATTGTAAGCACCCATTAGGGTGCTTATACAATTAAAAAACGTATAGGGGCTTATACAATTTAAAATCGCATCGTATTGCATGCGGGCATATGGCATGCGATGCAATGCGATGCGATGTCATACAACTTAATATCGTGGGCGCCATGCTAGGAAACAAGTACCTAATTGCTCTCTCCCAAGTACGTTGGTCTATCTTGACACATAAGGAGATAAACTACTCCAATTGGTCTGGTAAATCAGGAGTGGCCAGATCATCCTTAATACACCCTGAAACCCCACCCAGAAAGCTGCCACCGGCATGATGTTGTTCCATTTTCCAAGTTCAGACAGGGTTATCATGTCAATCATATGTCATTTATTGCTCTTCTCTCTCCAGCACAATATTCATTTACATCAATTTGCATCAGTTCAGCATTTCCTTTCACTCGCAGCATAAACAATGATGGGACAGCAGTATATTACCAGGGTTTCCAGTAGTGTCACAGCAGCCTACTAGGACCATCCTATTTGGTGTGTTCTCCCCATATTCACTGGGGGCTCTCTGCAGTCTATCTAAACAGGATCTCTGATGGATTTGTCGCTAGGGGCCTTTCATCCTTACATGGTTTCCTACCACTCACCAAGATAGTTCTCTCCTGAGACTCGCATCTCTCGCCTGATAGGGTACCCCTGAAGGTGGGCATTCCCCGTGTTCCTTCCACTGATCTCTACATACTGTTGCCCTGACACTGCAATCTCTCTCCATAATGCCACTGGCTTCTCTGTCCTGGACACTAGCCTTTGTCTTCCATCTTCACTCCTCACCTTACTCTGAACTCCTGCTAGTCCTATGTCCTAGTCCTATGTCCTTTGTTCTAATATCGACTCACCGTATCGCAGTTTGCATGCGTGAGGCCATTCGGCTACTTTTTTCATCGCTGACCATTTTCAAGATGATTGACAGAAAGCTGGCATTTAGGGGTGTGGCAGCTGTCCATTTAATGGGAGTTTCAGGGAAAATGCAGGCATGCCCAGGTGTTTGAATTGAGGGTTTGTGATGTCAGCGTCAGCCCCCATCAGCCTGTTTCTATTGCACCCACCAAGTAAGTCATGGGCTATGCACAGAATGCACACAGTAGAAAAATAATTAGATGGAGACTGAATGTGCATGAATTTACAGCTAATTGCAGACCTGCAACATTTTCCTTGCGAGATTTCACTCTGGCTGGACGGCATATACCTGATCACAGGGCTCTGCAAATTAGCAGCCATGCAATCAGGTCTGAATTAAGCACAATGATAGGTACTAGCAATGGTGCAAGTAAAGATTTAGTGGTACTGATAGCGCCCCAAAAGTGGGTGTGGTAATGTGTGGTGATGGGTTGTGGTCACATGAAACTAGGGTTGTGTCTAGGGGAGTGTACAACAGCGCGCCGGTAAGCAGTGTGGTTTAAGCATCAATTCTTGACATAGGGCTTCATTTAGTAAGCATTGCATATAAGGAGCAGCTTAGCATTTGCGATCCTTAGAAAATGCAAATTTAGGAGGAGGTGCATACCTGCCTGCATTTGCGATCGCATCAAACTGTGATGAAAACACAGTCATAGGCGAATCTAGGGGGTGGTCCGGGGGTGCACAGGACCACCCATTAGCCCATTTTGTAGCTGAGGGATGGAGCTTTCCAACGAGCCCAGCCCCGTGTCTCTAGCCCCCTGGGAACCGGAGATACGGCCAGGCAAAGCTGGAACGTTTTCCCTATAGGATAACATGGGACCCGCTAATTCCGACCCCCACCCAGTTCAACGGCTGCCAGTTCCCCCTTCGGCATCACTGAAGCTCGAGGTTGATCTCAGTCGAATCCAAATCGCTGGGCCTTCAATCTGATACCAGGCTGGATCCATATGAGTTAATTGGTTCCAGGGATATTGAGGTTAAACCGTTTTTTTTTTGTTTTTTTCATTTCTTAAATGTAATTTCATGACTGTTTATGTTCTTTGAGGGCAGATTTCTCTGTAACCAAACAGCCCAGTTTCATGGGAACAAAATCATTCGAAGCCAACTCAAAAGTTCTTCAATATGATACTGGTCTCATGTAAATGGGTCAGTTGGTTCTGAAGATATAGCTGGTTGGTTAAAGGGGGGCAGAGAGAGGGAAGTGGTTGTCTCTCCCCCTCACACCAGAAAATGCTGGTGTATAAGGTGTCAGCCTGGGAATGTCCCTGCATGATCCTGGGACCATATTCCCGGGTAAATCCCTGAATTTTCTGTTGTGAAAGGGGTATTATTTCAAACAGCCATGACCTGCAGTGCTCTGAATACAGCCGGGCAGCCCCCTGCTCACTGCCCAGCTGTCAATGACTGTCACCACTGCAGCTTCCACTCCAATTCTTCTTCCCGCTTTCACCTCAGCCTCCCCCCCCCCCTTTAATCATGTGGTGCCGGCGCCCGGCGTGCTCCCCCGAAATCATGCACATCAACAACAGCGCACACAATATTTCAAATGTCCACTCGGATAGAGGGGACACCAGGAGGGGAGTGTGAGCGTGCTCTGCGCTGCGCTCTGCTCCTCTCCCCATAGAAGCAGCTGCACCGCTCTCCATCTCACCCTGCAGCAGCAGCGAAGGCTCATATAAAAATTTACAGTAAGTGGCACTTTTGGGGGCATTGCTTAAGGGATGCTACAAGTAGCGGTATGTGGGGGCATTATGCATAATGTGTGGCTTAATGTGTAAGGGGCATTATGGTGTGCAGCATCATGTGTAAGCGGCATTATGTGTGCTGCATCATGTGTAAGGGACATTATGTGTGCAGCATCAGGTGTAATGGGTACTATGGTGCGCGGCATCATGTGTAATGGGTACTATGGTGCGCGGCATCATGTGTAATGGGTACTATGGTGTGCGGCATCATGTGTAATGGGTACTATGGTGTGTGGCATCATGTGTAATGGGTACTATGGTGCCATCAAGCAAGAACCCCCTAGCAATGAGCACGTAGGTAAGCAGCACTTATGTGGCAAATATGTAATGGGCATAACGGTTTGTTATATAGTATGTAATGGGCATCATGATGTGTGGCACAATGTTTAATGGGCATTATGGTGTGTGGCCTTATGTGTAAGTGGCATTACGGCGTGTGGCTTTATGTGTAATGGGTATTACAGAGTTTGCTAAAATGTGTTATGGGCATTACTGTGTATGGTCTAAAGTGTAACACCACACCCCTTTTTGTGATGCCACGCCTCCTTCCCATGAGACCACGCCCTTTTTTGGCGCGCGGCTACGCCGCGCTAAGGTCCCCCTACTGTTATGTCTAGATTTGGGACCACCCATTACCATAATTCTAGATTCGCCTATGAACACAGTATAAAGGAACATTGCAATCATAGGTCGTGGAGTCCCTCTGCGACTCCAGCCTGAGTAAGTCTAATAGTGGGTACATATGGTGAGATTTTGTTTTAGAATTGATTCTAGATTCTAGGAAGGAGATCTGAATCGAATAGTGATCGAATCTAATAGTGGATACACACTGTGCAAATTTGCTTGTGATTTGATCCTGATTTGATTGCAAAACGCATTCGATTTAGACTATATACTGTAGTCTTGCCTGCCAAGACTATTTTGTATTTGATTTACACTACACAGGAGCATGCATCGGGATCGAATGTGTAAAAACCATTTGATGTTCATTAGATTTTTCTATTTGATTCTGATTCAATTTGGCTTCTATAAGCCAAATCGAATAGGAAAATAATGCATATCTCACCATGTGTACCCTCTATAAATGTGCGTACACATGGTTAGATCTGGCATTCGAAACAATTTCGATTCAATATGCCGTTCAATTTTTACTTTGTAGTTTGCCTGACTATTTTTCTTTTCAATTTCCACTATACGTGAACGCGCATTGGGATCGAATCTGCATCAAATGCTGCTAAAAACATTTGGTGTTCATTCGCTTTTGATTCGATTTTGCTTCTATAAGCAAAATCGAATAGAAAAATAGTGCATATCTCAGCCATTGAATGATTTCTGTAGCACTTGCTAATCTAAGTCACTCTCTGGTGACATAGATTAGGGACACCCTGCTCCAAGAACAGGAACGGGCAGCTGACCTCCGGTGACGTCAGCTGCCTACCCCCTGAAGGCAGGTGGCCAGCAATGTTCCCAGACTCTTCCTGGGTGCACCCAGCGTTTGAGTGGGTACGCCCCCAATCTCCACCCCCCGTGCCAGGGCCTTGGAGACTATGCAAGTCTCTGAGAGCATCCACAGTAAAGACCTGCACAGGCGCATTTGCGAATATGAGCATGCGCAGATCTTCACCATCAAACTCTCCGTATGATCATACCAGGGAGTTCGGTAACCAGAATGAGGGCCAAGATGTTTTACATCTCATAAGCACAAAATTCAATACTATTGAGTAAGTCACGCTTCCTGCTGCATTACTGATCCATTCAAGTATTGGATCTTCCTGCGTGACCATTCTCCCGCTGCGTGACCTACCTACAGGTAATGAATTATCCATACTCTGAAAGAAATCCTGGCCTTGTCCCTGCCCTGTAAGAGTGGCGGCCCACCAGAGACCATCGGTTCCCCACCTAAATTGAATCAGACGATCATTTACTGACAATCTGATGCTGTGATGTTGCAGACCCATACTACAGATGGACAGTATGGGTCCGGCGCATGTGCAAAGTATCAGACATCGGTACTTTGCTCCATACTCTGCTATATCAAACCACATCTGAATCAGGCCCAGTGAGGCATGTTTTCCATGACACAGTATTTATAAGGTCTACACCATTTTATTGGCTAAACCAATATTTATAAGCAAAAAAGAAATACATTTATATAGATAGTTGTACAGGGAAGAAATAATTTCCCCCCATACAATAGCTACATAATATTAAAATGATAACTGAATAATCTATATATTAATAATATTGATATTAAAAACATTTACAAAACATTGTCATCTGCTGTTATTACAAAATCCGGTTTGAAATATTTTAATATTGTAAGTAAATTTATGATATTATATTTGCGCTATTATAATTTGAATGTATTTGTTTAAACCAATATTTAGCTTTTTGAACAGTTATGTCACTACATTCTAGCAAACTCAGACTTTGCTTATCCAATCTATTACTGGATGTGTTTTTTTCTAGGCCAAATCTGGTTTCCCTTGACCTAAGTTGGAATGATCTCGCCGATCTCTTTGGCCTAGTTCCCACATTGGCCACCTTGCAAAAGCTCCGTATCCTTGTGCTGCAGGGTAATCCTCTGACTTTCATTCCTGCATATCGAGGATACACTATAGACAGCCTACAAAAGCTATGCGTATTGGATGATGTCCCAATATTGCCTGACGAGAAGCATAAGTTCAATGGAGTATCCACACAGACAGGTGAGATAATTGACAGTCTGGCCAAAAAGACTATCCTAGCTTGCACTGACTAATAAGGTTACTCAATTATTGGCGGATTCTCCGGCCACTTTTAGGGCGATTGGATTTGCCTTATTCAATGCTGATTTTTTTGACTGTTCAAAATATTTGGATTTGCCTTATTCAATGCTGATTTTTTTGACTGGACAAAATATTTGTCATGGTTGGAAACCATGTGGATTGGCGAATTGGGCAAACACTTGGGGCATGGTCATGCTAAAACAAAAATGGGTGTTTTAATGGAAAAAAATCTCTACAATATCTTTGTATACTGTAATAATTAGATTTTTCTAAACATCCGGAGACATTTATTTTTCCTTCACAAAGTTTTACTGTTGGCAGTACTCAGGGCCGCCGACAGGGGGGTGCTGTGGGTACAGCTGTCTTGGGCCCTGACTACTGGAGGGGCCCGGGCAGCTGCCCACAGTGACACCCCCCACCCCCACACACCGCCTCCCCCACCCGGTGGCCCTCCAGCCAGGCATGCACGATACACAGTGCAGCCTGCAGAGCGCCGAGCCTAGGACACAGCGGGGCTCGGCGCTCTGCAGGCTGCACTGTGCCTGTGTTGTGGCTTGTGTGTTAACCGAGAGCGAGGTCAGCTGAGGTGAGTTTCCGGGAAGGGGGGTGTGTTGTGTTGCGGGAGTGGATCGGAGCGCGGGGGGGTTTGTTGTGTTGCGGGAGCGAAGCGGAGGGGGGATGTTGTGTTGCGGGAGCGGAGCGAGGGGGGCAGACTGAAGGTCAGTCCCGGAGACCAAAATTACTAGTAACGGCCCTGGCAGTACTCATTCAGACAGACAGCAGCCTCCTGGTGTCTGCCAAACCCAGATTTGTCTATTAGAATGCCAGATGGTGAGACGTTATATGATGCCTCAATGAACTACTGAATAACTCTATGCTAGACAACATTTGGCATTGCGTGTGTTGATCTGAGTGCTATTTGGCTATGAAAATTAAATTGACAAAGTTCACAATGACCAGTCATTGAGCTAATGTTGCCTACTGAAACATGTCTTGATAAAGGGCCATATGCCCGAAACATTGATGCACTAGACCTGTGTCTTGTCTACTTTTACTTTCTTCACTGCCGCCGTTCAGCATTGTAAAATCTCCAGAGTGCCTTCTGCTGTTTTCTGCTATTCATTTCCCTGCTGGGATAGAAAGGCACCAGAGTTGTTGTTTCCATGTTTCAGAGTGCTGGGACCTTCCTTATATATATATAGGTGTGTCTAGTTTTCGTGTGGCTCCGAACACTGCTATCTGTTGACAGCGAGTAAAACTACATCTACTAGCTTTTGAAGCATTTGTTTTGAGCGGGCTTACTAATATTTATTTTTGTGTGTGTGTGTGTGTGTGTGTGTGTGTGTGTAAAAATCACTTTGGAAACACTAGGGTGCACCATTACTCTGGTCCAGAAAAAGACAGCAGTAAATGAATTTGAAAGGTACTAGCTTACACAATTGTTTTTTTATTTTTTATCTGTAACAGGAAAATATCTATACTCCAAATGACTACTTTTCTGTTTGCAGACTCTCTTGAAAATAAGGCAAAGTTATTTGTGCGTATTGGGAAAGTACATGGTGTTCCAAACCCAATTACTCCCACAGAACAGCAGCACCCGGGGGGATATCCAGTCACTACAATCAGTTACCATGTGGACTATGAATTTATCGAGGATCAGTCCGGCACAGAGTCTCAGGTTGGCTGACTACACTGAGCTTCACTTATACCATTGTAATGTAGCTGCTGTGCGTGTGCTGCTGCAAGCTATTACTGTCAATATACTGTATATAAAGTCAATACATCTTATTATAGTGTAGCATATACTTGGGACGTTACACTAAGCTAGAATGCACTATGATGAATAGTGATGTGGCAGGATACTATTGCAAACTCTAATTAATGGAAATTAATTTTGTTTTTTTATAATTGGCAAATCTACTCCATTTCAGAACAGGGCTTTATGCCATTGCCGTCCTGCGACGGCTCTGCTCCCTATACCTGTGAGGTTATGATGACACTCCTAGGTGGAGGGACAGATGGCTCTAGCTGTAGGGTGCCTGCCCAGACGGTCAGTTGGATGCTTCAGGAGGTTTTGCTGAAGGGTGCCATTCTAGGCACCTTGTCAGCCAGATGCAAGTGCCAAGGGGCAGCTCACTAACACTAATTAGTTCCACCAGAATGCAAAGGTTCCTGGTGTGCTGTATGATACGATGACCCAGCAGTCTGGCCAGGGGTCAGGAAGATGGAAAATGTGAAAAAGTTAGTGGCCTGTACTGTGGGGATGTGATTAGATAGAAACAGTATATGAAGTTTAGGTGGCTGGTTCTGGAATTTGATAAGCTTGCCTGAGGAGGTGAGTTTTCAGGGACAATTGTAGGAGACAGGAGGAGAGTCTTATTGTGCATGGGAGGGCATTCCACAGAGTAGGTGCAACCCAACGAAGGTCCTGCAATCGGGAATGTGAGCGAGTAATGAGTGTGGATGAGAGACGTAGATCTTGTGAGGAGCGAAGAGGTCGGGTTAAAGGATATTTTGAGATAAGAGAAGAGAAGAGATGTATGTTATTACCAATGCACAATTAACCACAGGCGTGAAATGCTACCAACTCTGCAGAGGCAGCAAATGTGACTCCCTCCAAATGCAAGTAACAGGATAAACTGAATACACTAGGAGGAGTTGTCATTTAACTTTGAGCACAAAAGATGTTACAAATATCCTATGAGACAATGCATTCACATTGTAGTAAATGGCTGGAGAGCATAATAATAATCATAATAATAAGTACCAAATTTGAGTTTAGCAACGTAAGTTGCTAATCAAATGTGATAGCAAAAGTTTTGAGGCTTTTTTTATTTTTATTTATCATACGACACTAATAAAGATATGGCAATCTTTTTTTTCCCAAACAGATATCAAACATAACTTATTTGTGTCAATATGTCCTGAATGTCAACATTTAGAAATGGACAATATGTCGACACTGGGCATGCTGATAATCACAATATTGAAAGTACATTTTAGTGCCAGTTTTAGGGTTTTAATAATGACAAACTGCTATGTTGACAATGTTACTGACAACAGGGGTGCCGGATGAATTGCAGACTGTCCTGTTTTTTTGGGATGGTCCCGCATCCCACCTGGCGCCAGCAATGTCCCACGGTGGGGTGTGGAAGTTTGAAGTGCTCTGCTGCAGGTGTGTACAACAGATTCCTATACTCCATGTATAACATGCTGCCCGGCGGGGCAGCAGTAGCAGGATTGTGAGCTCCGTCTGTGAGGTGCGCCGCTGGATGTCTGCCATGTAGCGTTAACCTCAAAACCAGCGTGACTGCTCTACCAGATTTATTAAGCTTGGGGAAGTGATAAAGTGTCTGGTTTTTATCACCGGCCAATCAGCTCCTACCTGTGAAGTTACAGGCTTGGTTTGAAAAATGACAGGTAGGAGCTGATTGGCCGGTGATAAAAAAAAACAGCCACTTTATCACATTACCGAGCTTAATAAATCTACCCCTTAGTACGGCTGCTGGGAGGAGACGCTGACTAGTGGTAACGGCGCCTCTCAGACACGGCAGGAGAAGTGTTGTTGACACACCTGCAGGAGCACATCATGCAGGACTTTGCATTTCCCAAAGGAAGTAATAACGTCCATTAAGTTATTGTGGGCTTGTGTAAAATTAATTTACCTGCACCATGCTGTGAAAGTTGGACATACCAATTTCCGAAAAAGGAGGACTATTGGAAACTCCAATTATCGGCCTAGGCTGAATATATGAAATCCAACCTGCTGGTACTTTTATAACAGTCTCCTATACTGTGTATTCTACTTCACATGTGATGTTGCTATGGGCAACCAATCAGATTCTGTATACTATCTTCTAGAGGGTGCTAAATAAATAAGAAGTAGATTCTGATTGGTTGGCCATAGCAACATCACATGTGAAGTAGAATACACATCTTAGTAAATTTCCACCAGAGAGTCTTACAATCACTCCCTGGGAAGTGAATCTATTATATATGTTTCATGGTGTATATCAATATGTCTTTTTAAATAGATTTGCATATTTTACTGTTTAATATAAATATTGTTATTTAATTATTGATTGATTCATTCATTGGTCCACAGTGCTCCAAGTGCCCCACATCTATCTCTATATCACACTATGAGTATAGCACTAAGCACTGATGAGGTGGAGCAGCCTTTTATATTCTATTTATAATAAAGTCCATTTGATCAGTATTGGAGCAGGTTATTAGGGCTTACTTTTAGGGTTTATAATAGGAGTTTGGCATAATGCATTGGTCTGCATGTATGTAAATATTGCAAGTACATTTTGTTTTCATTTCAGTCTTGTGTGACCATTCAGGCCAAGCAGCTGCCTACAGAGGGGAGCGTTCAGCAGTCTCACCCATTGAGGTCTCAGTACAACACTGGTAATAAACCCTTTATTCTTGAAGAGAAGTATGTGTGTAACATCACAAGTACAGTGCTATTTGTTGCTGTGCAAATGTATGCATGCTTATAATATAGGCACTGTAATTGCATACATCTTTTAAAGAACCATGGGGGTGATTCAGCACAATTTGCAATGGGGCAATTTCATCCCCGTTCTGATAGTGGGAGGGCTACAGATGTGCAAGCGCGTATTTGCACATGTGTAGACCCCAGCAATGATCGGCTTAGACGAGATTCACACTTGGTGGCCGTTCATTGTGGGATGGAGGGCCGGGGGCGTAAACGGCTATCGCTCATGGGAATGTTCAATGTTTTATGGGCATCCCCATGAAAATGCTGGGCGCTCCCATGGGAACGCAGGTGGCAGCGGCGTAGCCACTGTGCGGAAAACCCCACAGTGGCGGGGAGGCGATGAGTAATGTGGGTGCCGGGGTCTGCGGGAGCTATGCTGCGTTCGTGGCCGGGAGCCGGGACCTACTTTGTCTGCGTCCCAGCGCTCCTAGCCTCCTCCTTGCTCCTTATGACAAAATGTTCCTCAAAAAATGGCCGTCCCCTATAGCAGACAGCATTTAGGATGCTAGAGGGGGCAGCAGCGGCCTCCTCTAGCATCCTTCAAAATGGTCTGCTGTAAGGGGGCGGCCATTTTTTGAGGGACATTTTGTCATAAGGACTCGGAGCCCAGAGAAGGCTAGGAGTGCAATGTAGGTCTGTGGTCCATACTCCCGGTCACGAACGTGGACAGGTAAGAGAGGGGGGAGAGGGCACCAACATTTTGGGGAGTGCGCAAAATTTGGCGCTACGCCACTGGCAGGTGGGCTGATGACTGCCGGGGGACGTCAGCGCCTTGGGCGATTTGTGGAGGAAATAAATGTCAGTTCAGACTAGGCAGGAGAAATCATTTGATGGTCGGCGACTATGGAAGGATTTCTCCTGCTAGCGGAGGCGTGCGAGGGTATGTGTTAGCAAACAAATCCCCTTGCATGGTACCGGGCGTTCGGCTAGCTCGGTAAGCAGCAAACAGCCGATGCTTACTGAGCGGTGTTGAATCACCCCCCATATGTATATGTATGCTGTATTTTCAGCTACAGTTTCAGTAATACATATAAGACCTTATTGTGATTTGATTGTTCCCCCACGTGTTCGTATGGGGGAGGGATGTTTAGCATCTGCGCATGCGCAGGGTGAGATCGGGTATGGTGAACTGCTACTTCGCCGTACCGGTCGCACCTAGCAGTGCAGGCTGGTGGGCGTGGGGTGTGGAACCATGGTGTTCCCATGAATACAATGGGCGTTCCCATTCTAATGTGGGTGTGACACGGATGAGTGGGGATGGCACCTGATGTCTTTCCGTACAGGCAGCACGCATATCTAAGACACGAGAGAGTGACAGATCTGCGTGCACCTTCCAAATCATTCGATGGTCGCCTAACATCGAATAATTTGGCCCCGCAAATGGATGTTTGTGCTAAAAATAAGTTTGCAGCCGTGCGGGGAAACTCGCAGAATGAGGGGGGCGGGCGGCCGTGCAAGCAGCATTTCATCCACACACAACACTGTGAATTTTGCAGCATTGCATGTGCATACCTCCCAACTTTTGATCTGAAGAAATAGGGACACTCGCGCGGCTTAGTGTCCGAAAAGGGGGCGGGCATATGCAAATGAGGGCGCGGCTTATGCTAATTAGCCGCGACCTCATTTTCATACGAGAATAGATGCTGTGCGCATGCGCACAGCGTCTATTCTACTAGATTGGGGGGTCTCCCAACTGCCACCCCCCGCAGCGGGACAATGCCTGCCGCGGGTGGGACAGCGGGACAGGACCCAAATTCGGGACTGTCCCTCTAAAATCGTGACAGTTGGGAGGTATGCATGTGGACCAGAATAAGGTCCATAGTACAATAATCAAAGGAACCTGCCCTGGGTTCTGCAATGATGGTGAAGGAGCAGGTAAATGGATAGTTAGTAGTGGAGCATTTACAAGTTTCAGCCAGGAGCGATTTGTGAACAGAAAAGTAAAGGATATTTTGTGGGGTTACAATGAATTTTATAAATCCAATCCCCCCTGGCAAACTTACATGCACTGGGAAGTCTGGGGTTTTGTGATGTTTCTGATCATTAATTTTATCACAAATTGTTTTCATGTAGCCTTTTAGTGCATGCCTGTGTTTTCCTTTGTGATGATACACACATGCTGGATTACAGTGTGCAGCTCGCCATTTATGTTGTCTGGCATCTTTTAAAGAAGAGTTTAGGCCCATACACACCAGAAGATTTTCATTTCAAAAGACTTTGAATTAAATTGAATTTAAATCTCTGCTAGATATATCTTTCACCAAAGTAGTGCGTACTCACTGAGCTATTTTCCCAAAGAGTAAGAGGTTTTCAGGAGAAGAAAGACTTTGACGAAAATCTTTTATTATAAAAGGCTATTTACATAATGGGCGGGGTTTGACTTCCAAGGGTGGGAGCAGGGGCCATTTTATTCAGTGCATTTATGATCTTGGGTCCTGATTCAGAACTGATCGCTGTGCTGCATATATTCTGAGCCCAGCGATCAGGTAAACACCACCCCATGCTGACCCGCCCAGGCGAAAATCCCACCCATTTGCACAGCTATGATGTCATTTGCAGCTGTGCACGTAGGGAGAAATCCATTCACCTGCACCAGCAAAGTATGTGTTACCGCCATAATTTACATTGGCAGGCAGTGGCGGCGGTAATGCATATATTGTTGGCCTGCTCCAGCAATGTATGCATTACTGCCATAACATAATATATATTGGCGGGCAGTGGTGATGGTAACGCATATATTGCTGGCCTTCGGCAACAAGGTATGCATTAACGCCATTATATACATTGGTGGGCAGTGGCGGCGGTAACACATACATTGCTGGCCTGTCCTGTGGCAGTAATGTATGTGTTACCGCCATGACACAATATACATTGGCGGGCAGTGGCGGCTGTAACGCATACATTGCTGGCCTGTGGCAGCAATGTATATGTTACAACTATAACACAATATACATTGGCGGGCAGTGGCGGCGGTAACGCATACAGTGCTGGCCTGCGGCAGTAATGTATGCACTACCGCCATAACACAATATACATTGGCGGGCAGTGGCGGTGGTAACGCAGACATTGCTGGCCTGCAGCAGCAATGTATGTGTTACCGCCATAACATAATATACATTGGCGGCAGTAACATATACATTGCTGGCCTGCGGCAGTAATTTATGCGTTCCCACCATATAATATGCAGTTTTGTGTATATTCTGTATAGGATAAAATTTTATAATGTACACAATGGTGGCAGTGTCTACTCAAAGTGAGTTTTTTTTATTTTTCCATTTATTTTTCCATTGGTGGCAGGGGGAGTCCATCGGGGCAGTCCACGGGCTAAAAGTGTATAATCATTCAGTACACACACAGCGATGATGGCTGATAAACCAGCAGATGGGAGACTTTGCTAGAGATCATGCAGGAGCGCGCATCATCGTTAGTCTCCCATCGGGGGCCCATACACACTTGGCGATTTGCATCTGAAAATCAACCAAAATTAGAGATTTTCAGCTGAAAATCGCCTAGTGTGTATGGGCCTTAAGGGTGAAAAACATTCTGAATATGTACTTTGCAGGGCATCACATTCACATGTACTGGGATTTATGTACTCATATTAGGCATGTGCAACTCTTTTTTTGTCCTTATAAAAATGCTATAGCTGGTGTTATGTTTATTATGCACATAGATTTCAGAATTGTATACTTTAATAGGTTTCTACAAAACTGATGGATTACCTTGGTCTGAAGTGATGGAATTTGAGTATGTAAAGGAACACACAGTTACCGACTTATTGGCCTTAAAGACTTTTCTTCTCTCTGGAATGAATGTGACTGTTACAGAGGAAAAGGTAATTAAGTGTGCAGCATTGTTTGGATTAGGCCACTGCACAGAAAGCGTAACCACTTACAAAATTCCAAATTCCTACTCAATTCCCAAACAATCAAAAGGATTTTACTGTCTGTGCAAATGTGAGTGGGTCTGAGACTTTCACTAACTTGTCACTCAGACAGGCTGGAATTGGTCATAGCTGACATTACAGACCCTTCTTAGAAGGGTAATGTAATGTCATGCCACACCCAGAAAATGTCAGCTTCCTGTCAGTTAAACTGCATCACATGTAAAGTAGAATACACATCTTAGTAAATATCCCCCTAAGAGTGAGATGTAATGGGGCGATGTTTAGAACTGTTTAGCAATTTTTTTTGGGGGGGGGGGTTAAAAAACTGGCAAAATCACACATGTAGGAGTGTGCTAATTGCAGTGAAAACAGGGCCGGCGAGTCGGGCTGGGGGCGCCCCGGTGCCGGGGGGTGGGGGGGGTGGGGGTGGGGGTGGTACCTGGCGTTCGGCGCTGTCTATTTAAAGCTGGCGGCGGAGGCAGCGGGGGTCCCTGCAGTCTATTAAAAACCACGAGCGCTATCCGCCGGGCTATGCGGAAGCGCTTCTAGTGTGAAAACACTGGCAGCACGCTGATTGGCTGCCAGAGTTTTCACACTAGAAGCGCTTCCGCATAGCCCGGCGGATAGCGCTCGTGATTTTTAATAGACTGCAGGGACCCCCGCTGCCTCCGCCGCCAGCTTTAAATAGACAGCGCCGTAGCTAGGACAGGTACCCGGGCGGCATTTTCCGCCCTCCAGTGGCCGGCGCCCTAGGCAAATGCCTAGGTTTGCCTAGTGGTGGCGCCGGCCCTGAGTGAAAATCTCACATTTTTCCTTGCCCAAAAAAATCACAATTCAAAAATCGATTTCAGATGTTTTCTCCTTGAAAACAACAAAATCACAAACCTAATAGGGTATGATGATTTTTCAAATCGCACCCTAAACACGACCAAAACTTGCAAGAAAAATAGACCTGCTTCTTGCAGGCAAGATTGACAGAATGGCGTGACCTAAGCGGTAGATCCTCCCAAATCTGAGTCCAGAAAGGTAACATAACAAAACCCAAAATACAGATCCCGCATTGCCATATTTAGGACATAACTCATCTGCTGTAACTACTCCAGCACGCAGAATAGACAATGGGTAATGATAGATTCTATGCAGTATATAACAATGTACCTGCTTGTAACGAATACAGGATGTGGTGTATTTAAAAGAGCAAAGGATCTATAGCCAGTGCTCGTCGGAAATAGATCCCAGATTCAATTCCAATATAACTTTGAGCAAATCAAGTTTATCTGGGAATAATCTAGAATTGAGAGCAACATAAACCAAAGACACTTCACCCTTTGAACTCAATTGCATCCAAAGACACCTCGGCCCTTATTCTGGTTGGTGCGGTCAGAGCCGCACACGGGGCTCCGACCGCACAAACCAAGGGCCGCCCACCAGACGGATCGCCACGGCCGTCCATACACGGACGGCTGGCGATCCGCTCAAAAATGGTGGAGGCTACGCCTCCACCATGGTGGGAGCTGCCCCCTGCCTTCGATGGTCGACGACCATCGAAGGCAGGCCCGCACGCCGCGGCAGCTCCCGCAAGCTCAGACCACACGGACAATCGTCCGTGTGGGAGCTTGTAAGGGGGCTGAAAGCTGACATCCGGCGACGTCAGCTTTCCGCCCCCATGTCATGGTAATGAGGGCGTCATGCCCTCATTACCATGCATACGCCCCGCGTTTGCATGGGAACGCCCATGAAACGCGGGGCGTACACATAGGGAAATGAGGGGCTGAAGCCCCTCACGCCCCTATCCGCCCCCTTTGCGGCGGACGAAATCCGTCTGCGGCGAAGGGGGCTGCACATGCGCAGAATGACCTCTGCGCATGTGCAGACAAAAAACATCGGCGGTACGGCCGCACGCGGGCCGTACCGCACGATTCTGAATAAGGGCCCTCATGAGGAACTTGGATACTTTCACAAACTTGTTTAGAGATTACTCCACAGAATGATACTGAGCGCTGATTAATTATTCAGTACTGCTGCTGTGCCAATAGGGGGATTACCATAAACCCCTAATTAAAGCTAAGAACAGGAAAAAAAGAGAGAAGGTACAGCGCTGCACTGAATGAATAAGAAATATTTAATAAAAATTAAGCATAATAAAATACATGAATACATTTCATATTACATACAAGACACACAAACATTGAACATACAGTCTCCTTTGAGAGTTAGAACTGGTTAGTGGTTGTTAGGTCAGCAATTGCATATACTATTTGCTCTAACTATGAGCCAGTTAGTAGATATTAGAGAGTTCAAGTCCCCACAGAATGTGCACATATATTGTGGTTTGATACTTAATTGTATTCCAGGGGTGTTGTGGCTTGCAATTTCAGCGATGGCTTTCTCCGACCGTTTGCGCTGTGGTCATATCTGAGATGGTTGCAATCTGCTGGGTTCAATAGCAGCCTGGTGGTCCCCTCAACGCGTTTCTCCGCCTAAAACGATCAGCGGCTTCCTGAGTCTGTAGGACCCGTTTGGTTTGGGTACCAAAAGCAGCGTCAAGTAATAACCTTGTCCTCGCTGACGCTGAGGTACCGGTACTATCACCCTTGACTGGAGAAGATATTCCACTACCTGCTTTAGACAAGCAGTCTTATGTGGATATATTGGAAGGTTCGTAGAAAAGAACGTCCTTTGAAGGACACAATGTACCCATGGGTCACCTCTTCTCACACGCAGGCATCAGAAGTTATTCCAATCTATTCCTGTGTGAAGATAAGAAATCGGCCTCCCACTCTGGAGTCCCCCAGAGGGAGGCCCATCCTGTCAAGCGGAGGGCTTGTTATGCTTAGTGGGAGGCAGTCTAGCTGCCTTGTCTAGGCTTGGACTTGGTAGCTTTTGCAGAAGTAGCTTGTTTGCCAAAAACTTGTCCTTTGGCCCTACCAGAGGGATGAAAGGGACCAAAAGTAGTAACCTTTGGTTGATGTGTAGACACCGCTGATGGCAAACAGGCTGTTTTAGCCATTGCCAGCATGGTCACTATTTTATTTAGCTCCTCCCTGAAGAGTATCTTCCCTGAAAATGGGAGCACCTTCAAGGTGCACTTAGATTCGGCATCCACTTTCCATGAAATCAGCCAAAGTATACACCTATCCATCACTGCCTCACTTATGTAGGCCACAGCTTGCATAATATATGTATCTGGGATATTAACCACTATGGTAGATTTATTATTCTCTGCCTCAGGTTCCTCAGATCCCTCTCCTCCTCATCGTCTTCAGTCTCACCATCAGAGGACTCAATAGTATCAGTCATTAAAGATGTCGACTGAGAAGACAACATATACTTAGGTAGTTTTAACCCTCACGTAGTAGCCGAAGACACTTTTTGTATGGCTAGTCTCTGTGTCAAGGCCTGCATGGTATTAGCCAAGAAATTCACCCACAGACGGGTGGATTGTGCACTAGGCATGGGGACAGGAGGAGCGGGAAATGTAACAGGAGTTAAGCAGCCCACCAATGTACCCAATAACTCTCTTGAAGGCTCTTGATCCTGAGGGGCTGGTGAAAGACCTGCAGACAGCAATTAGCACAGAGGCCATTGAGAAAAAGGTCCTGATCAGACAGACCCACTGCACATGATGTACATGAAAGCAGCCTTTGAGCGTTTCTGTTTGCAAGTAATTTTAACCACAACAGAAGTATCAGCGCAATGTGAGGCCCTATGCATTGACAGGGACCCTTGTAATGAGTGACTATGATATAATATATTGCCCCCCCCCCCCCCAGTACACATGGTCCCAGATGAACTATATCAACTACACCATATGCCAGTGGCAGGGTAGGACATAGAGTAAAGCCTGTCACAGGTGACGGATTTACAGGGGAGACTTTGCCAGTCTTCGGGAGAGTCTGTACAGCATGGAAGATGTTTGCCAGGGTCTCTGCGCGGAAGAGGGCTCAGGTGATGCAGCATTTAGGCAGGAGCATCGTAGTGAACTGTCCCTTAAAGCCGGGGGGAGGGGCTGCTGGCCAGTGCCGCCTCCCCATTGCTGGGCTTCCCCCACCAGTATGCGAGCCTATGAAAATTAAGATCAATCTCCTGCCTAATGGGGATTGATTTCCGCCTGCACTCCTTACCCTGGTAGTATAGTGGAGTCCCTGCCTCAGGGGACAGTGTCCAGCAGGAGTGTCAGAGCGGCAGTGCTGTAGTCACGATGACTACCAGTGCTGCTCGTTCAGTGTAAAAATAAGAACAATAAATATAAAAAGCTTGGGATTGCCTGAGGCAATCCCAGGAGAAAAAACAACAGGTGTGCCTGCTTCCTGCAGGCACCAACAAAAATAGGGATGGCCATCGACCATTGATGATTTGAAATCTTCAATGTTTTATGGCCATTGTTGAATACTTTTGCCATCGATGTGGGATAACCAAATGGTTTCCCTACATCGATTTTTTTTTCAAGGTGCCAGAACACAGAGTATAGCTCTGCTCCCGACCAGAAATTCCCACCCCTGAGATCTGATTGATCCACGGGCCATTCAGTCAAACATTATGGATGGTTATCCATCAGATAGTTAAAACTATCAATGGCAACTGCACCGATGGCCATCCCTAACAAAAAACTGAGGGTCCTGTGCTAGGAGGCAGGGTTGTAGGGGAGAGGAGTCAGGCATGATGGGAAGCCTACAAGCTTTGGAAATTGGTGCCCGGTCCTCTGGATCCGCCTACAAACCCAATGTCACCCTGTGTGACCAGGAACCCTGAAGAAGAAAGAAACATTACAGGATGAGACACAAAAGAGGAAGAGGGGAAAAAATAGATAAGTAGCAGACCAGCAAGACACAAATATACAATACATCACCCCGTCAGCCAGAAACAAAATAATGCCCAAAACCCATAAATCAGTCCAGATCGACAAGACATATCCCATAACATAATTAGGAGATAAAACACAAAACAAATTTGCGTAAATGTACGGATGGCAAAGAAAACAAACATAAAAATAGAAATAAAAACCAACTTGACCCTAACCCATTATATATATATATATATATATATATATATATATATATATATATATATATATATATATATATTTACACATTTTTTTATGAATTATAAAATTAAAAGAACGATCAAATACATAAATGACAATTTCCCTCTTGTAACCCTAGTGATTGATTTTGTGGTCGACCATGCCTGATTTGATTTATGTACTTTCATAGATCTCCATATGTGCCTGATATTGTTATTGTTATTTGATATTTCTGTATTCTACAAATAAAATTTCATTTTGTTTACAACAAATAAGAAAAAAATTGTATTTCACACATGAAAGAAAGTTCCTGTGCCTCTACTACCCATTTTCTGTGTAGCAGGCGCTTCCTAAGAACTTTTATTAGTGTTTGCACACTGTTGGTCTAATTTCTGTTATTATGTAATATCCAGCACCATAGAAACACAAAAACCTGTCTCTTTAACCCCTTGGTGCTTTTTGGACATGCTTAAATCTTCTAGGCTCCAGGACACTACAGCCACCCTTTTTAATTTACCAATTACACAAACTAACACCACAAGGTTGTATATTTACTAATGGACCGTTTGTCTAAACCGCTAGTCATAGATGGCTTTGACTTGCCGGGATAACCAGGAATAATGCTAGGATCTGTTACATTAAATGATATTTTTGCTAATGCACACTGCTGTTTACACTAGATTCTGTCCTGGCCTCAGGATCCAGAACAAAATGAAGTTGCCTCAAAGCTGGACAAAAAGGGAAGCGATAAAGTCAAGGCTAGAAGTAGCTCTAGGGTAAGTATCAGTGGCTTAACTATTAAGGGTGCAGGAGATGCAGCTGCTATGGAGCCTGGCCGCTAGGAGAGGCCCTTAGGTCAAGAAAGCAATCCCCTGCACTGTTATTAATTACATTTGTTTCATTAATATTGAGCATTATGAAGATTCCATACACTTTTCTTCCAGATAGGAGGGACATCTATAGCATACTTGCCTACTTTGGAATCTAGTTTCAGGGAGATTATAGTTGGTAATATAATTTTGCACAGCGTCCCCATTGAGGGTGTGTGGCATGCTCAACCCAGGCCAGAGGGCATGTCTAGTTCCATATATGGAGAGATTGTGAAAAGAGATTGTGGACGTGGCCCCTAGAAGTGTGGGTGTGTACTGCTACATCTGAGGAATCTTTTAAAATGACTTATATCCAAATGTAGATGAGCCCCAAAGCAGTTAGTAAGAGATACTATACTTGGTAAAGTGCTGGGAAATGGTGCTGATGATTCAATGTAAATGTATCTATCTCTCATTCCTTTTCCCAAAAATGTAACCGTGTAGTGTGGGCTAGGTGAAATGAGGGAGATTGCTAGACTAATGAGGGAGAGAAGGAGATTGCTGCTATTTCAGGGAGTCTCCTGCAGAATGCAGGAGGGTAGCCAACTATGATCCATAGACAGGCAGACGTGGTACTGGAGGGCGACTTTCCGGGTCGCCGGCACAAATGTGTAGACTGGCAGATCAGTCTGCTGCTTTTTGGCTGCCAGGCTAGCATTGCAGCAGCATTATCCACTGAGTGACTCCTCTTTCCCGGGCAGCTAGAGCTAGCTCATCTCCAGGCTTCTCATCCATTTACACCGAAGCCTGCAGCCACATATCCGTGATCTGCGGCCTCTCATACTTCCCCCAGTCATCGCTGCTTGACGTGCTAGTGGCGCCCCTGCGTGCAGAGCAGCGCTGCTACCTTCTATGTAAATATACCTCCAAAGGCATCACCCCCCAGCCACAAACTGTGCAAAAAAGTGAAAATAGTGCATAGCAATGATCTCTTTATCATAAAAGATACAAGGTGAGGGGGGTGTATATAAAATTGGAGGGGGGTGGGCAGACTGAATACAGCATCCTTTCCTGCCCTCTTTGTTTTGTTCCTGTCATCTAATATCTGTCCTGTCCCCAGCGTCATGCCCCTGTCCTCTCTGTCATGATCCTGTCACCTTTGTCCTTTCCCTGTCACCCCTCTCTCTTGCCCTTTGTTCTGTCCTGGTCCTTTCACCTTTGTCCTGACTTTGTGCCTGTCACCTCTATCTTGGCCATGTATCATATGTCCCTTTTTTATATGATTGGCTAATGTGTCTATGTTTTTTTTTGTTAACCTATATTGCCAATGAAGGGGGGCCCTTTCAAGATGGGGCCCTACAATGTTTTAGTTATGCCCCTGGTAAGTATAGCGAAAGCATAGCGATCAGGGCAGTTTGGCCACCTACCTGGTGGGCCAAATAGCAACTGTTGGTGCCTTCTACTCCATATAGGTAAGCTGGGAGCCTCGCCCATGTGGATGATTCACTTTGCATCCTCCTGAACAGAATCTGTTCAGCTCTCAATTTTTACAAACATTGAATTATTCAACAGTGCATAGAGTATATTATCAGTAGAAAAGGCCATTTTGTAGATGCTATATATGTGGACATGCACACATTTTAGTTTGTTATGGGGTATTTATTAGCTTCAGTAGTTTAGCCTTGTCAGTAAATAGTGAACATACTAACTACACTTTCCTTACTTCCCTGTAGTAATAATACTTTTTCTTTACTTTTTGCAAAAGGAGGTGTGGACAAACATCCCACAGTTATGCCAATTCCCCCCCCCCCCCCCCCCACCACCACCACCACCACCACCACCACCACCACCACCACCACCACCCCACCACCCCACCCAGAAGTACCCAGGACATCCAAGCTCTCTGCAGTCCTGTTGTTTGATATTTTCACAATTGATCTTTGCTATAGCTGAATTTTCTCCAGTTTTCAAATAAATAAAAAAAATATAAAATTCTATTATTTTCTCCATATGAAAGTACCTTATCGTGGTGTTTTTTTTTTTTTTTTTTTAAATACCCCTCCCAGGGTGTGTTTTTAAATTATGTGGCATGCAGGGGGGGGGGGGGAGGGGGTTTGCTAGGCACATATATACATACATGTCATCATGTATGTGATGGATTGATCCTCCGAGGATCACCAGCGCTGATTCCCAGCCACAGGAACCAGCATAGACTATTACACAGTTTATCCTGTACCCCATCCAATAGGAAGGTCGGGTGGCCACAGTGCCAGCAGTGCAATGATCCCCAAAAGTTTTTTGCCCATACTAATTATGTTGTTAATAGTCTAGGCTGCTTTCCGTAACAGAATTGTCAAATTTTTTTAACAACCTTCTGTCGACAATAACAAGCATTTGTTTTATTTGTGATAACGTAGCTGGTAGTTACGTTTAAGACATACAGTATAACACATTAATATCTCCTCACTAAAGCTGGGAGAAGGCACTGGTGAGCCTGCTGGGACATCTTCAGATCCCAGCCTTGCCTCCTCCCAGCATACAGAGAGAATAGCAATTGTTAGTACACTTCCTGTTCCTTTGTTTTTCCCTCTCTCTGTCCCACCACAACCCCACCAATCCCACCAGTTGGGCTTGTTTTGTTCAGTGTATGATCGGCTTTTGTTGTAAGTTAGAACTGAATGTGCATAAATATTATTTCTCATCGGAGATGCTGACTAACAACCCTGATGGTTTTTTATATATTTGTGGCAAATATAGTGTTGCAAAAGATAGAAAAAATGTAACTGTATTCATAAACAAGTATTGCTTGGAGCCCAGAGGTAGGCGACTCTATTGCCTCTGGGAGTTAAGGTGTCCACACACTAGAACGATTTTTTTGGCCGATATATAGTCTGATGTTTACCGATAATCGGTCGAAAATCGGCCGATTTCGGTCCGATGCGCGCTCCCGTGGATCTTTTGCTAAATCTTCTGATCTTACGTGCTGCATGAAAGATCAGAAGATTTTAACAAAAGATCCATAGGAACGCACATGGAATCTTAAGAAAAATCTTTGGTAAAGATGTGCGCTTGCCTGAAATATTTTGTCCAGGACAGGCAAAAGATTTGAAGGCTAATTTATGCGCACATCTTATGATCGCAGATCTTTCTAGTGTGTGGGCACCTTTAGACTTTTAACACTTTTGTATGTAATTATCCTGTGCCTTTTTAGAACATTTTGTGAATCAAATTTAAATCAGAATGAAAAAATATATTTTTAACTTTTTTTAACATTGTTTAATAAAAATTTTCATAAATATTAAAGACATATGGATACCTCGAAAATTAGAGCCTATATTCATGATCAGGAGAACAAAATTAATTAAAATATCTGCCAACAGTGCAATGAATGACTAAAGTTCAACGAAAGATCAGTGTGAAGATTTCATTACATGGGTTTGAGTCATTGGGTTGACCCACAAAAGGTTGACATGCATTAGGTTGACCACAGAAGGTCGACATGGCCTCAAATAGGTCACCATGCTTATGGTTGACATGGATGGAAAGTTGACACAAGCATTATGTCGACAGTGTGTAGGTCAACAGTCAAACGATTGACAGGGGTTTTCACTTTTCCCCCCCGAATGTCGACATGGTTGACATGGACACAGTATCGGTGCACCTCTCTCCTAGCACCACTCTCCACACTATTCTATTCTCCCTCTATGCCCTAGTGGATGGTAGGGCATGAAATACCGCCTGTCGACACATGTTGGCTAAAAAAAAAAAAAATGAAAAACCCCATGTCGATCTTTTGACAATAAAGTTTTTGTTTTCTTTTTCAATACTTAAACAGATCCTGCTGGGGGATTTCTGACTGTTACATTTGCATAATCTATGCAAGTGCCAGTCAGTGCAGCTGGGAAAAGCACAGCAAAGCTTCCATTATAAATGCTGCCGATGTATGATAATGACCCACTAGTAAACCTGCTCAAAGCAAAAGCTTCGAAAGCTAGTCTGCTACCTTCTATGTTTGTGTGTGTATGTGTGAGAAAAGAATGTAGTTTTACTTTCTGCCAGCAGATGGCAGTGTTTTGGAGACTCAAGAACACTAGACATATATAGATGATAATGGAACCACACCTCAATAGAGTGGTGATGCAATTAAAGATAGGAGGTTCCAGAATCTGACCCCCCCCCCCCTCAGATTTTCTTTAAAAGGTTGTTCAGGTATGGGTTCTTCTCAGAGTATATAATATATGGATTTTCCCATCGTATAGTTGAAGGGACTTACTACAGAGCAAAATGAATAAACATGTAAATAAAGGATATGTATAAAGAAGACCTGGGTGATTTGGGGGCAAGTGTACATTTGCAGGCTCTATGTACTGTTGTAGCTAGCTAAGAGCTTCTGATACTGTTAGAATCACCTATTGAAAATGATAAAGGTAGTTTAGGCTCTAAATGCATCTCTCTTATTCCAGGGAAGTAAAGGTGGTTCAAAGGGTAAGAAGAAAAAGGAAAATCTACTTGATCTCCGTCAAGATCCGCCAATCTTGAGAACTCTTGGCTCTGTCATTATGCCTTTAAAAACCCTTGTCTCAGGAGAAATGCAAACATCCACTGTGTGTAACTTTGGGGTTTTCTATACCAGCTCAGAGCCACCTCAGTGTGCCAATGACAAGGTAAAATACCAATAAAAAGAAAAAATATGTTCTCTGCAGATATAAATGTAATAAATCAACTAAGATTGATAGGTACTTGTGTATTATAGCGGCGCCCCCGATTCCCATCGTACGATGAATGTATCGCATTGCATGCCATGTACCCGATGGCATGCAATGCGATGCAACGCGATTTTGACCCCCTATACAATAAAAAATCGTATAAGCACCCTAAAGGGTGCTTTTGAGCACCCTAATGGGTGCTTACAATGTTAAATGCACCCCCACGCCACCCCCCCACTATAAACGTGAACCCGAAGCGTGGCGAGCGCAGCGAGCCCGCGAGGGGCGGCGGTACGCGTCCTACGACCTTTTCATACCCCCACTATCCACGTCGGCGTGGAGTTGAGAATAGAATAGTGTGGCGAGCGCAGCGAGCCACCGAGCCCGAAGCGTGGCGAGCCCCGCGAGGGGACGCGGATACCTTCACAGGTAAACGAGTCCCTTCGTGGGCTTCACAGGTATCCGCGTCCGCTCGCCACACTATTCTATTCTCAACTCCACGCCGACGTGGATAGTGGGGGTATGAAAAGGTCGTAGGACGCGTACCGCCGCCGCTCGCCACACTTCGGGTTCACGTTTATAGTGGGGGGGGTGGCGTGGGGGTGCATTTAACATTGTAAGCACCCATTAGGGTGCTTAACATTGTATAAGCACCCATTAGGGTGCTTATACAATGTTTAATCGCATCGCATCGTATGGCATTGTATGCCATGTACAATGGCATACAATTTTAAAATTGTATGCCATCGTGCACTATCGTACGATATCGCGTCGCATCGCATACCATCGTATGCGTTATGGTATGCGATGCGATGGGCGCCGCCAAAATACACAAGTACCGATTGATAAATTAGATGTGCTCTTTATTTAACCCATTGGGGTGTATTCAATGCCTATGGTGAGCTGTGATGGCGAGCAGTGCCGATAGCTCACCGTCACAGCTTGTGGGTCAGTATTAAACTGACCCCCCTGCACTCGCCGTTTCCACCACACTGGGTTTTTCCAGCGAGGTGGAAATGGCGAGTGCGGCCATCAAAATGGTGAGGGTCGCAGCTATATGCAGCGGGCTCGCTGCATTAGCGGCGAACCCTGCCGTTCAAGGGAATCCTCAAAGACCTCTGATGGCTAGGATTCACCCGGAACATAGAATAGGGGGTTACACAGCAATGATGACTTGTTTTCAGCGATATATATATATATATATATATATATATATACAAAAGAGAGGGTGTCCAGAGTGCGCTCTTGTGGTACCACCTAGCCACAGACTAATCGTCACAAGTAGGTGTGATCCTGCAGTCACTTTCATTCACTCCGACGAAGTTTCATATGCTTCAAATTAACACCGAAGACCTCGATCATAAAAGCAGTTCTTTATTAGAAGCCCAACGCGTTTCGTCTACACGACTTCATCAGGGGCATGGCATGGCCGAATATGGCCTGATATCCAGATAAAAGTGGTGATAATAGACAATGTTCCTTTACACGTACAATCAGTTAAAATCAGTATTGGTAGAGGTGGAGATTTAGGCCAATGGTATAAATTCAAATGTGTTTCCTTCAGATGAATGTCATTCGGTTTGCAGTGGAGTGAGCATCCACATTCCCCTACTGCGGATTTTACGTTTTTTCCCCTTCGCTGAATGCGAGAAAGGAAGTTTTTTCCCCATGATTGTGGGTTAAAATCCATACCCTTAGATCTCACCCTCTTGGGTATATGTGCCTTTCTATCTACATCTGAAGGAAACACATTTGAATTTATACTATTGGCCTAAATCTCCACCTCTACCAATACTGATTTTAACTGATTGTACGTGTAAAGGAACATTGTCTATTATCGCCACTTTTATCTGGATATCAGGCCATATTCGGCCATGCCATGCCCCTGATGAAGTCGTGTAGACGAAACGCATTGGGCTTCTAATAAAGAACTGCTTTTACGATCGAGGTCTTCAGTGTTAATTTGAAGCATATGAAACTTCGTCGGAGTGAATGAAAGTGACTGCAGGATCACACATACTTGTGACGATTAGTCTGTGGCTAGGTGGTACCACAAGAGCGCACTCTGGACACCCCCTCTTTTGTGTATTCTATCCTTTGTCTCTCACTAACAGGAGAGTCGCTCCAGAGGTGCAGCTGGTCGAAAGACCGATCTTAGCGCAATTCCCTAGACCATATTGTGTGTTTTTATATATATATTCCGTCAGCAAATGATACCGAGGGGATTCCGGATTCGTAATGCACCAACAATCGGCCGGTTCAACCCAGACTTTTGTCTTAAATGGGTCGGAATACTCAATAAGTGCAGCAACGATCTCATGCTTCTCGTGATTGAAGAATCCACACGGGAACTAACACTTATCAAGGATAAAATATCCACACTAGAAACCAAATTTGACATCCCGACTATACGTACAAACAACCCTGACTGGATCCAAGCCTTAGACCTAAAAATCCATAAGTATAAACAGGATCTCCTTAAATTCAAAGCGAACAAACTGAGTACAGTTACAAGAGATTATGAGGAGAACCGCGTATATCGGTGGCTAATGGGTGGTGATTCTCAACCTCGATCCCAACAACGCGGAGGCAATTATGGGTACCGACGCAGAAGGGAGAATCGAACCAGAGACAACCCTATGTCTAATTCAGACAGCGATTTTAGGCTAAGAGACTCAGACGATCCATCACAAAGATCTGCTGCCCCTTTAGATGGGACACAAGAGGCCCCCAAACAAGGCCGAAACCGAGGACGTCCACCCGCAGGGGGGGCCAAAACTCGAGGGTCCAGAGAGCTAAGGGCCCTAGCCCTGAATTAATATATAATTTGTCGCAGCATAACCTATCATCGGCTGAATTAAAGGTGTTGAACCGTGGTTTATCGTTTATACCCACCAATGTACACCACGAATTCCAATGGCAGGTGGATAAATACCGGTTTGAATGTAATTTACGCTTAAAAGAGCATTTTCAAAACCAACCACAGCCTGAAACTACCACCGACATACAGCAGTTCATCCGTTCCAGATCTGTATCCACTTTTGATCCTGCCTCCAGCAATAAGTCCATACCCACCTTTTCACGACTTATTGATTCCGCCGTGGTCAAATTTAATGCAGCGAAGCCGTCCATCAATCATAACATGTCACGGGAGGAAAGAGATGCATTAATCAAATTGTCCACCTATCAGCATATTATTATCCGCCCTGCAGACAAAGGGGGTGCGACAGTGATTCAGGATCTCACAGCGTACAAAAATGAATTAGGAGATCAACTATCCGACATTAATACCTACTGTCAACTACCCAGTGATCCCACTAAAACGTACAAGCATGAATTGGATTGCATATTACAGCAAGCAGTCACCAATGGTACTTTGGATTCCACTTTAGCCGCTGCATTAACCCAAAATCATCCCAAGGTACCCCTCATTTATACAGTTCCCAAGATCCACAAAAACATCAGCAAACCCCCCGGCCGCCCCATTATCTCGGCTAATTCATCCATTTACCAACCCGTTTCTAAATTACTCGACATCATTCTGCAACCGCACATCCAAGCACAAGAAACATATATAAAGGACACCACGGCCTTTCTCACCAGGCTACAACTACTCAATGATATTCCTCCCATGACGACACTGGTGACATTAGACGTGTGCAGTTTGTACACGTCTATCCCACAAAAGGCAGGAGTGGCAGCCGTGGCACACTTTCTTCGCCACAACAACATCCTTGACATGGACCAAGCTCTGTTTATCCAGCTCCTCACCCTCACTCTGGAACGTAATTATTTTTTATATGACGGCAAGTTTTTTCAACAGCTTACTGGCTGTGCCATGGGCAGCCCAGTAGCGCCGAGCCTGGCAAACATTTTTATGTTTTATGAGGAAAAAGACAAATTCCTTGACCAGACTAGTATTAAACAACACATTTTACTCTTCGTCCGCTTTATCGACGACATTTTTATGTTGTGGACAGGCCAGATAAAAGTACTGGAAGAACATGTGGCCAGTATTAACATCAGCAACTCGCCCATTAAGTACACTATGAACGTCCAGAGTGATAAAATAAACTTTCTTGATGTACTGGTAAAAATCCAAAATGGGTGTATAGAGACAGAGGTCTTCAATAAGACAACCGATAGAAATACACTCCTCTTAGCATCAAGTCATCACCCCAAACCCCTAAAACGGGGATTACCGAAGTCCCAATTGATGCGCGCAGCAAGAATCTCCAGCACTGCTGAAGCAGCACTGGAAAGTACCAACAATATTGTATCTAAATTCCATTTAAGAGGATACAACTTGCAACAGTTAAAACAGACACAACAAGAGGTGCTGTCTATACCCCGAACCGATCTACTCAAACCCAAACCGAAAATTAAAAAACAAATTATACCGTGGAAGCAACAGTTTACCACTAGCAGCCAAGTGGTCCAGAGGGCCACCACAGCATTGTGGCCAATCGTGAAAACTGATCCCACTTTACCTTGCTTCAAGTCAGTCCGCCCTATGCCATGTTACACAAGAGGAAGAAATATTAAGGACTTAGTAATGCGCACGGATGTGACGGGTTGTTCCCCTCTGAATACCACTCCAACAGGCACCTTTCTACAAAGACCGCCTGGATGTTATAGGTGCTTAAATTGCACTACTTGCAAGAATATCATCACCACCCGGACCTTTCAACATCCTCACTCCAACCAATTATTCAATATTAAACATGTCCTCACGTGCCTATCGACACATGTCGTATACATTCTGTACTGCCCGTGTCGACTGTATTATGTCGGGAAGACTGTCCGTACGGTACGCGAACGAATGGCCTTACACCGATCTGCAATAAACAGCGCATTATTGACCCGCAGATCGGACCAACCAGTGGCTCGCCACTGGCTTGAAAATAAACATTTTTTAACAGAACTGAAGTTCATCATCATTGATCACGTGCCATTGTCGACACGAGGGGGTGACAGAGACGGCACTTTATTAAAATTGGAGTCCAGGTGGATCTTCAAGCTCCAGACTGTGCGACCTGGGGGCTTAAATGAGAGGTTTTCGTGGCACACCTTTCTATAAACGTTCCTGCAAGTTGACTATATCTGTTTTTCATCCATCCCTGCAACTGTATGCCATACGCTGCTTCCTATTTGGTTTGGTTCTGTTTGATGTTACCCATGAGTGTGGTGGCGTCTAGCCTAGTTGCCTAGCAACGGGGCAGACATACACAGCTGAAGGGAGACCCGTTCTATGGTCTCGCTGACACTTTAACATCAGGAGCCCGTTGTGTCACAGAGTTTCATGTTTTCAGCACTTTACTTTTGATAAAGTATTATACTATGTATTTTGGTTCCTAATGTTGTGGACCCGGCTCGCTCTGTTCGTTGACACGGCCGGGGACGACATCCCGCACAGTTGCCTGGCAACACAGCAGGGAATGACGTCAGCAGTAAGCGCCGCTCCAGTCTGGAGAACCCGCTTGCAGCACCCGGCCGTGGATACGTTCAGGAGCTGGTAAGTTATGCTTAAATGTACTTGCACGCCGCCGAGCGTGTCATATGTATCCCCGCCGCCGAGCGGGGCAGTTTACCTCAGTGTATGCAGTCTTGAGAAAAATTCCCATGTGAGAATTGAAACGTCGACCCTGCATGCATATGCGTTTGTTTTACTGAATTAAAACAGTTTATTCTTTTTCACCAAGCCCTTGGAGTGACTCAGATTCTTCCTCCCTATATATATATATATATATATATATATATATATATATATAAAACTAGCTGTTATGTAAACCCAGGGACAGACAATGGCACGGCACTCCAGGAAATTTTCAAAGAAAAGTGACTTTAATATGCACCGTTTCAGGGTGCAACCCCCCATCAGCAGGTAAACAGCATTCTACCACTGCTTATCACAAAGTCTGGTTACCGCACCATTTTATCAAGAAAAATCCATCTGCCTGTGCGTGAGGGCCACAAGAGGGCAGGGGGTACTAATTACCGGGTACGAACCATTGCATACATATGCAGTTTTGAAAGATGTTTTAATGTAATAATATTTCAGGGCAATCAGAACAGAAATAAAACCAAGGAACGGAAGCTAAAAAGTGGCAGTGAAAGGGCAGAAACCCCTAAGACTTCTGGGTCATCTTCAGGTACCCTAACTCTATATGGTTTTTGTTATTAGATTTCTATATAATCTAACACATCTCTGTTTTTTGTGTTGCCTGCTATCAATATCTATACAGGAAAGAGGTTCTGAAATTAAACAATTCTACTTATTGTAGTCAGAATATTTTATGGGATCTGAAATGTCTGCTTTTTCCACTAACATCATACTTGCCTACTTTTGAAAACGGGTTTCAGGGAGATTATAGTTGGTAGTAGAATTTTTTGCAAAGCGTCCCCATTGAGGGGGCGTGTCATGCTCCACCCAAAGGGTGTGGCTAGTTCCATATATGGAGAGATTGTGAAAAGAGATTGTGAACATGGCACCTAGAAGTGTGGGTGTGTACTGCTATATCTAAATGGAATCTTTTAAAATGACTTATATCCAAATGTAGATGAGCCCCAAAGCAGTTAGTAAGAGCTACTATACTTGGTAAAGTGCTGAGAAATGGTGCTAATGATTCAATATAAATGTATCTCTCTCTCTCGTTCCTTTTTTCCCCAAAAGTGTAATGTAGGCTAGGTAAAATGAGGGAGATTGCTAGACTAATGAGGGAGAGAGGGAGATTGCTGTTATTTCAGGGAGTCTCCTGCAGAATGCAGGAGGGTAGGCAACTATGACTAACATGAATGTAAAGAATCCAACCAATGAAGCTGAGCATCCTTTACAGTTGATCATACTGTTATTTATTACATCCCATTGTATTTGAATTTTGCAGCAAAAGGAAAATGTAAAGAAGCTGAAGTTCCACCAACAGCAGAGGCTCCCCAGCCAGTTCCTCTGAGTGTAGAGATTGAAGTCCGTCTCACGGTCTGAGATTTGCTACAGCTACTCTATACTGTATTTCCAGCAGATTAACATTTACTGTAACACAATTACTTCCTTTACTCTGACGGGAATACACTAATGTCACAGTAAAAATATATATTGCAAAATACTTTTAGTTTGTGTTTTGACTCATTTCTTGTTGAACAATATGCAGAATTCATATGGAAAAAAGAGGGGGTATTGCAGTGCTCATAAATTTTAATGAGTCAACCAATTTATATAGTAAAAAGAAAAATGTATTCTATAACACAAGATATACAATAAAAATGCAATTTAAAATGCAATTAAAAGCACTTGAAACCAATGTATGGACCTGTTGTTATATAACCTGCTCTGGTAGATCTAAAGAAAAGGAGAAAATGATTCCCAATTCGGGGCACTCATTCAACTGATATCTAGGGCCTTATTCAGATCTGCATGCATTCGCACGCAGTTCCGATGTTGGCCGTCTGCACATGCGCAGGCGGGTATCTGCGCATGTGCAGGCGTATGGTGCGTGCACCCACTGCGACCTTTCTGTTCGCCAGATGCACGCACCCATGGCGGCGTGGGGGGTGGGGCGTAGATGGGCGGGGGCGCCGTGCTGCCCCATTACCATATGGGAGCGCCCAGCGTTCCATGGGCGTTTCCATTAGAATGCTGGGCGTTCTCATGGTAATGAGGCAGTGACGCGGGTGTGGGGGGGTGGGTAGCTGACATCACGGATGTTTATGCAAAGCCGCACTTTGAGGGGGCTGCGGGGGGGGGGGGGGGGGGGGCGGTCGTTTGGCAGGCGGGGTTTGGTGGACTCGCAAGGCTGCGAATTCGCAGCCTTGCGAATCAACCTGAATAACCCCCCTAGTGTATTGTTTCTGTTGAGAGTATCCACCGACAAATTAAAGATTAAAATATACCTTTTATTTGAATTGTTTAAAATTGCTGCAAGCCAGCGAAGTGTAGACAAACAAATTTTATGTGCAAGATCAAAAAGAATAAAGTGATTAAAATATTGCACTGTGTTGGTGTTGATTATTCTGTTCTTCTGTAAATATCGGTATAGATAGCCACTGAAAGTGTATTTCCCAGTATTGTTGTATGTTTGCAAATAAATTGCTAAATAATTGGAACAATGTTACTGGGAGATTTCATGGTACTTGTGAGTTATCCGGGCGCCCGATTTTTTTATTGTATGCCTTAAGTTAAGGCATACAATCAGATGCGATGCGATGCGATATCGCATCGCATGCGACCATCGGATGCGATGACCCGATTTTTCCATAGGAATCAATGTTAAAATGACGGTATTCCGTGTCCCCTCGCGGGGCTCGCTACGCTCGCCACGCTTCGGGCTCGGTGGCTCGCTACGCTCGCCACAGGTTTATATCCAACTCCATGCCCACTTGGATATATGAAAAGGACCCCTTTTTCCCATTGAATTCCATGTTAAAATGGACTCAGTCCATTTTAACATTGATTCCTATGGAAAAATCGGGTCATCGCATCGCATCGCATCGCATCCGATGGTCGCATGCGATGCGATGCGATGTCCCGATCCGACCCGATTTTGAAATCGGGCGCCCGGATAACTCACAAGTACCGATTTCATGAAGACACTGTAATATAATGTATCCACAGTTTGCGATACGTGAACGCGCATCGGAATCGGATCAGGATGCTGGCCGTCATTGCGACTATACTACCAAAGCTGGAACGCCCATGTGGGCGTTCCATAGCTGCATGAGCTCTCCTACGGCACATATAAGACTAAAATTTAAAATTTAGACGCAAACCCGTCTATATAGAACTTTAGTCACTTGGCAGGGTGACTAAACTTCTATATAGACGGGTTATGCGTCTACATTTGGTTTGGCCTGGTGCTGGTTCTTAAAATACGGGGGACCACTAATCATTTTGTCACCCGTATTTTGGGAACCAGCCCCGGACCAGCCTGGGGCTGGTTTTAAAAAATCAGCGAAGCCCTATTTTCCGGGTTTCCTGATTTTTTAATACTCTTCAGCCTGGTGCTGGTTACAGCTGTGTGTGTGTGTGGGGAGGGTTTAAATGGGTAAAAGGGTGACTAAAATGTTGACGCATAACCCGTCTATAAAGAAGTTTAGTCACCCTACCGGCTGACTAAAGTTCTGTATAGACGGGTTTGCGTCTAAAATTTAGTCACCCTGCCGGCTAATTTCGCGTATATAGCGGTTTGATATAATTATGCCCTGACCCAGCCCATTATGATAGTTTTGTTCACATATGACGTGTCAATAGCCCAAATCGAGACAGTGTGTACGGTGTTACAATCTTTTTCTTGCGACTGTTTGGACGGGAGTACATCGGACATCGCAAGTAAAATTGTACAGATGTGTACGCACGTATCGGCTGTTGTTTGTGGGCGGTCCGACGGGTCTACGGTCGGAAGAAAACAGGGATTTATAGATGTGTACCCAGCTTAAGTCCTCCAATCTTATTCTTAATGTGGTAGAGTGTTTCTGCTAATAGACTGCAGGCTCAGCAGGAATTGGTTTTAGGTTAGCTGACAAGAATAGGCACCAGCTCTCGAACTAAGGAAACGATCAGTGGTTTCAGTGGTATCAGATTAGAACTGCTTACATCAGTATAAGCCGGGCATACTTCTGCCCTACCTAAATATATAAGTGGATCTAGAGACGAGATCTACAGAAATGCAACAGTGTGTATCATCTATTCTTCCTAACAAATCTGATGATTCTAGCCATTTATCTACAAAATCAGTCACACATAGATAACCATTAATCGTGCACAGACACGCTGGAATCTATCTAATTACCACTGCGTAACCTAAAACCAATTCCTGCTGAGCCTGCAGTCTACTAACAGACACACTGTACCACAGTAAGAATAAGATTGGAGGACTATTGCTAGCAATATATTGCCCAGTGTCTCCTTTTCAACAGCGACCGGAGATGGTCGCTGATGAAAAGGAACCTCTGCTGGCGGTGCCGCAGAGGTAATTAGCTGGTCGCAGGAGCTTGCGATTAGAAAGGGGCTGAAAACGGGAGCGTGCACCCGGCAATTTATTGTCGGGGCACACTCCCAATCACTGGCAATGTGGTCGCCAGCGACCATATTTCCAGCGATTTCAACCCCTATCGCCCTTGTGTGTACACAGCTTTACAGTCAGTCATTAATAAGACCACATAACAAGTGAGCAGTGATTGCACCTGTTCCCTCAACTGTGGATACATTGGGCGAGATTTAGTGGGTTGACCGTTTTTGAGAAAATGCGTTTTTTTCTCAAATCGCCCTATATCGCCGTTTTTTTAAATCGCATTTTTGCCATGAATTCGCATATTTAATGAGGTGTGTATTCCGGCATGAAAAGTGCAAGAAAGTGCGATATAGGGCGATTTTCGGAATGAAAAATTGCGATTTTTAGTCATGAAAAGGTGCGATTTTGTCATTAAATTTTTTTTTTTAAATGGCGTGAGGTCCCCCCTCCTGTACATAACCAGCCCCGGGCTCATTGTGCCGGACCTGGTTCCAAAAATACGGGGGACAAAAAGCGTAGGGGTCCCCCGTATTTCTGAAACCAGCCCCGGACTCTTGGACCGGTCCTGGTTCCAAAAATACGGGGGACAAAAAATCTGGGGGTCCCCCATATTTTGAAACCAGCACCGGGCTCCAACAGCTTGCAGTGTCATGCCACAGCCGGGGGACACTTTTTACACAAGGTCCCCCGGCCGTACCGTGAGCACCATGGCTGGTCAGCCTTGGACGGGGTACCTGGAGGAGTGGGGACCACCCCAATAAAGGGGTCCCCCCCAGGCTTCACCTGTCCAGGGCTGAAGCCCGGGGCTGTCACCGGCGTCCCTGGCCATTGAACGCCGGCCTGATAGGGTTAAATTTACATTCCTAACATTGCTTAATACAGGAGAACTACAACTACTATTGGCTCCTGATTGGCCACTAGACGGCCAATAGAAATCATTCTGAGGAGAGGCGCCGAGTATGAAATATCTCAGCATCTCTCCTCAGTGCGATGCGGACAGTGCGGGGACCGGCGACAGCATGAAGATTACCTGGATTACGGCGGACCAAGACAAGACTTCTTCAGCACAGGACCAGGTGAGTAGGATTTCCTTCCACAGCTCCAACATGGATTTCTTCGGACCCGGACACCGCCATGGACCTGGAGGACGACACGGACCGCCGACATGGACCTGGAGGACGACACAGGACACCGGACACCAGGACAGAGGGCTACCTACGGGATCAAGAAAGGTAAGTATCAGTATGTGTGTAATGTATGTATTAAACTTTTATTTTCATTGTGTCAGTGTGTGTTTATTGTAAAAAATTTTAACTGTGGAACTACAAGTGCCAGCGGGCCCTTTAATGCCCAGCAGGCTGGGACTTGTGGTTCTCCAAGTCCCAGCTTGCTGGCACTTGTAGTGCCACAGTAAAACACAATAGTTTAATCTTTTTTTTACACTTGAATCAGCCCGATGCCCACCGCCCAGGGGCATTGGGGACAGTACCAGGCTTCAGCCTGGTCAGGTAAGTCCTGGAGGGGGGGGACCCCTTCATTGGGGGGGTCCCCACTCCCCCAGGGCCCCTGGCCAGGCTGACTGGTCGGTAGGGATGAATGCTTTGGCCGGGGGGACTTGTATAAAAAGTCTCCCCCCGGCTGTGGCATTACCTTGCTGGCTGGTTTTGCCTGGGGCTGGTTCTTAAAATACGGGGGACCCCTAGTCATTTTGTCCCCCGTATTTTGGGAACCAGCCCCAGAGCAGGAGCCTGGGGCTGGTTGTTAAAAATCGGGGAACCCCTATTTGTCGGGTTTCCTGATTTTTAATTACCGGCCCCGGCTCTTTCAGCCTGGTGCTGGTTACAGCTGTGGGGGGGACCCCACGCCGTTTTTTTTTAAATATTTTTTTACACTAAAGCCTGCACGGATCTGACTGATCCGTGCAGGCTTAAAGCAAATACGACAGGGAAAGCAAGGTGTATTTTCCTGTCGTATTTGCGTGGGTGTTTTACACCACTTAGCAGCCGTATTATCAGTACGGCTGCTTAGTACATCAGGAACCACCATTCTTTTGAATGGTGATTTCTGTCGTATTCTATCGATGGTGTAGACATTCGTATTTGTAAATACAAATACGAATGTTCCATCTTTAGGAATACGAATTGTTGTATTTTCGGGATTGTAAATCCCAAAAATACAAATGTGTAAAAAATAGGTGTATTTCTGCCTACAAATACACCTATTTTTTACAAATCCATTTTGGTAAATTTCCCCCATAGTAACTGTGTCTTTGTACACAGCAGTATTGCGAATACATGATGATGCCACAACCGCAGGTACCTGTACAGCGATGACCCCGTGTACAAAGGATGCATCATCAATCTTCTGTGCAATGGTTTCTCACAATGCTTGTATGTATGGTGTATATATATATATATATATATATATATATATATATATATATATACACAGTCCAGTGATCCGGCAATCCCCAAGTAGCTTCCAAATAATTTTCTTACCCGGTGCCTTCCTTACTAGACTTTGCAGCCCAAATGTAGATATCAGGAATAGGCGGCACTCACGGATTTTTCAGTGAAAAAAATGCAAACTTTATTGCATGTTCAGAGATCCGACATGTTTCGAGCCACCTGGCCCGTCCCCAGGGATCAAGTACACTACAAAGTGCATCACACGTGTTAAAATACTCTTACAGAGAATACCGCCCCACAATTACAATAAAACACACCGCACCTGCGGGGGTCCAACGTCTCCCGTCTCTCATCGCCGCAGAACGGGTCACCATGTTGCTGACTTCATCATAGGGTGCCTTCCGGGAGTCTCTGTCCGGCTCATCCCCCTGACGTCATCACGCACGTCCATGCTGTCAGCTCTGGGACCCGGAGTTGTCTCCTTCACCGCTGCGTGGTGTTGTCATAGCAACATATATATATGTATATATGTATATGTAGAGGTAAAGCGCGGCACTGCACAGACTGTTAGATGTATAAAAATCCTTTATTGAGCCCAATGGCGTTTCGGGGTATATCCCCCCGTCTTCAGGGACTTGCAGATCAAATAACAAACATTGTGCATACATATATATAGACATGGACATAATTAAAAAAGTAGCGTCTCACCTGTCCGGCGTCACCGCCCGTATTAAATAAATGTTCGATGGATCTCCTACTATTGGTGATAGAGGAGTCCACAAGGGAACTGAATAACATCAAGGAGCAATTAACCACGTTTGAGGTGGCACATAAGGTAACACTTGAGGAGGACACGAGTGACCAGTGGGTTTCGAAGCTGGATGCACAAATGGCCAAATACAAACATGAGCTCATAGCATTTAAGAAAGAAAAGCTCAAAAAAGTGCAACAAGATTATGAGCAAAGAAAAGTATATGCTTGGCTCTCCAGCAGCAACCCCCGTCAAGAGAGACGCTACCAGACCAGAAACTACCGCCAGAAACATTATGCGGCAAGTAGAGATGACTCAAGTACATCGTACAGCGAGTCAGACAGCCAAGCCACCACCTCTCGCCAAGGTATCCCCCCTTTAGGGGTACAAGCCCGCAATACCCAGAGAAACATGTCCACAAGAGGACGCGGCGGGCGCAACAATGGCGGAGGCAGGAGAGGCAGAAAATATAAATAAAATAAATAACAATGAATAAGGCTGATCTGGTCTTCAATTTGTCTACAAAGCAACTGACAACAATGGAAATACAAGTACTCTCCCATGGTCTTTCCTTTGTGCCAACTACCCCAGCGGATCCATTTCAGCATAAGGTGGAAACCTACAAACTACATAGAACCTTGAAACTCAAGGAATACTTTGGAAAAAAAACCCAACCACCAAAGAATTTAGGGGAGGAAATTCCACCACAGCTGAAAAGGATTTTGCCTAAATCTAAATTTGATCCGCTGAGCAATAATCCGACCATCAAGTCATTTATACGTATTTTAGAGGAACCGACATCTGCTAGACAACCCTACAGCCCCAAGATGAACCACACCAACTTAAGTAAGGAAGAACGGGTGGCTCTCAAATCACTAGCTGACAGGACTGATATAGTAATAAGAGGGGCAGATAAGGGCGGCTCAGTGGTGGTGCAGGACATTGCAGATTATCATCAAGAATGCATAAGACAATTATCTGACCGTACCACATACCAGCCCATAACAGCAGACCCCACCAACATCTACAAAAGAGATCTTGACACAGTCCTAAATTCAGCTTGTGAGCAGGGGCATATTACCAAAGAACTCTGCACAGCTTTAAAAGTGGACAATCCAAGGGTGCCGTTATTTTATACGGTACCTAAAGTCCATAAAACTTTGGACAAACCACCTGGGCGGCCGATAGTGTCGGCAGTGGAGTCACTATATCAGCCAGTATCTGTGTATTTGGACTCAGTATTAAATCCATGTATACAGCAGATACCTTCGTACATCAAGGACTCCACGGCCGTATTGCAGGCCTTGGACAATATTAGTCCTGTACCCCCTGATACTTTGATGTGCAGTGCGGATGTCACCAGCCTCTACACCTGCATCCCACATGGTGCAGGTGTGGAGGCAGTCCGACGTCTCATTGTTGATAATGTTCACTATGTGGGTCCACCAATATTATTGTTTTTACAGTTACTTAACATGGTCTTAACCCACAACTACTTCTTATACAACGGCAAGTTTTTCTTACAGGTAGCGGGGTGTGCGATGGGGTCCTCAGTGGCCCCATCGTACGCCAACGCATTCATGTATTCTATTGAGCAGGACCTATTCTATAGGAATGGGCACTTGATCCCAGAGGTGCGTCTATATTTACGTTTTATCGACGACCTCATAATTTTTTGGTTGGGTACAAAGGAAACCTTATGTTCTTTACTAGATGGGCACAACCAAACAGACAGTGTGGTAAAACTGACATATGATGTCAGCAATAACAACATACATTTTTTGGACATTAACATAGACATCAGGGATAACCACATTGCTACGTCTATCTATGTTAAACCCACTGATAGGAACACTATATTAAAATCTAATAGCTTTCACCCAGTGTCATTAAAAAAGGGACTCCTCTATTCACAATTTCTTAGGGTTCGTAGGATTACATCCGACCCAGAACAGACCATACAGGCATTGGACCGTATGGTAGATAAATTTATAGAAAGGGGATATGACCGGGTTGAACTACAAAAGTTAAAAGCTAAGGTTCTCACTATCCCTAGAAATGACACTTTAATTTCTAGGCCCAAAAAAGATATGGGTAAAGTGATTCCGTGGGTCAACAAATACACAGTGGCCACGGATCCAGTGATCAAAAATGCCAAGTGGTGGTGGCCAATGATCACATCGGATCAAGACTTGCCTACCCTCAAAGATAATCGACTCCTGCCCAGCTACACTAGGGGTGCTAACATATTACCCCCCTTCTTAAAAAACAACATTCTAATTTCCTGACACAAAAAACAGGGTGTTACAGATGTCTGGGGTGTACCAATTGCAACACACTAACCCCAGGAAAGTCATTTAATCACCCCCACACAGGAAAACGTATACCCATCACCCAAGCAGTCACCTGTACTTGTACGTACATTGTTTACATGTTAACCTGTCCCTGCGGATTGTCAGCACCGCAGCGCCATCAAACAAGCCTTAAGTAGTGGAACCAGTGAACAGCCTGTAGCCAGGCATTTTGCCATTAAGAAACATTCCATCCCGAGCATGAGGGCCATAATCATAGATCATGTCCCCCCCACATTGAGGGGAGGTGACAGAGCAAAAACCCTCCTGCGTAGGGAGAGTAAATGGATTTTTTCCCTGGACACTATATCTCCCAGGGGACTTAATGAGGCAATGGGACTACAGTGTTTCCTCTAGAAAAGCGTAATGTGACTGATTCCTGTTTTATTCCTAATCAAGCAGGCCACAATAGGGTTAAAAATTATCCACACAGTGAGCCTTTATATAACTGTTTTCTCATTGATTATAATAGTAGTTTGATTATCATTAGCAAGGATTATTTCTTGCTACCCCGTAACATCTCCTCAGTAAAGGAGTGGATGTTATAGCACAGAGTTACAGCCAGTTTTTTATTCTATGTTCACTTTATATGTTTTTTAATGTGACCCTAAGCTACGTGATTACTAATGGCGGCATGTTTGTTTTGATTCACAGATTGTATACATGTCTCCTGGCAACGCAGCTGGGTTAATGTGGTGACGTCACTTTACGGCGCCACCGTCCCTTGTGGATTACACACGCCGGGCGGAAGTAATGAGTGAGTACCCGGAGCATGCGGTGACGCCGGACAGGTGAGACGCTACTTTTTTTAATTATGTCCATGTCTATATATATGTATGCACAATGTTTGTTATTTGATCTGCAAGTCCCTGAAGACGGGGGGATATACCCCGAAACGTCGTTAGGCTCAATAAAGGATTTTTATACATCTAACAGTCTGTGCAGTGCCGCGCTTTACCTCTACATATCCTGGACCCGCAGTGGCCACGTGAAGGCACACACAGCAAGCCAACGTATATTGGATAAACTGAGTGCTGGGCATCGCCTCCCTATATATGTATATATGTATATATATCGGGCTATACGTGTGCACATCTAAAAATACATACAAGTTATTAAAAATGAAAAATGAAAAATTTCATGTTACAGACGCTAATAAACAACCGTGTCGTACACATTGCGTGCGCATCTGTCAGACCCACTGCTGAATCCGCAATGATGTGTCCTGACAGTACACACGTAAGGGGTAATGGCTCTCTGCATCTATTAGTACTATTACATCATTATAAACAATGAACAAGAATATACTGAATCTTCATAGTAATTATCATAAAAAGTGATGTAAGCCATGTTGTTCATTTAACCCCTTTGGTGACAAGGTGTCCAGCAAGAAAATCCACCTAGATTCCACTTGCAGGAGCATTTTACTTCTGTTACCACCTCTTGCTGGGACTGGGATGTGATAATTATTACTCTTTCATCCAGCAGGGGCCACTGGCGTTCACAATGGGTAATAGAGCTTGGCTTGCTGGGAGCTAGCACACTAAAAAAACTTTAGAAAAGACTGGCTCCTACCCTCTATTACCCAGCAACCCCCAGTTAGATTTTTGTGCCATAGGGAGCTAGTCACAGTGGAGCACTGCTCCACATAACTTGCACATATATATATATATAATTTTTGATTTTTATTTTTTTCTATTATTTTTTCTCTTTTAAACTTGTTTCAAAGCAGCCCTTCCCAGCTTCTTTAAAAGCTTGGGTCCGGGTCTGCAGCACCCTGGCAGTAGCCAAACGTCGGTCAGGACCTCTCTAAAGGTGCCTGCCGGGACGTTCACAGTGTGCCTGCGGCCCCTGGACAAAGGGACCGTCATACACATCAAGCCACCTCAGCGGTAAGTACCGCACTGCGCCCCGTGTCTGCCCGCTAAAGCTACGGCGCCTGTCACTGCTATGGCGTCTCCCCTCTCTGATGCCGCCCGCGCTCCCCGGTGGGTGGGAAAGATCTGCGCTACTAAGCGCTTGGATGGCCGCCTGCTGGAGTCGGCGGTGGGGGGGAGGAAGACGCTTAGGCAGGCTGGCATGTGTGCAAAGCGGCGTTGTGCACGCGGCGGGCGCCATCTTGGAGGTGGCAGGCTAGGCGCAGCCGCTCTTTTAAAGTATTGTAAGGTACAAAGATACCTGTGAACACAGTGCACTGTGCTTAAATTATGCTGTTGTTTCCTACACAGAGGATCTTACAGCTGCAGGTCAGGACTTTGCTGCAAGATTAACCCCTTCCTTGCTGACTGTGGGGAGTTTTAAGGGTTTTTCATTATTGTGGGTTCAGGCAGATTCTCTCTGGTGCCCAGCAGCCCCTGGTCTCCCTGCTTTGCCTCACTATACTGTGGTGTGTGTCTGTGTGTCAGTAACTGGTACTTCCGTTGCTGGAGCAATGATGGGCAGGTCCTCTACAAAGGCAGCCCAGAAGGCATTTGCTTGCTCCTCATGTGGGGACAAGTTCACTCAGTCCTCATCAGAGGCTAGAAGCACCGTATGTGCAAATTGTACCACTACCCCATCATGGGCCTCTCTTTTGACGGGCGCTATGACTAATCTGTCATCTGAGTTGGCAGAAAGCCGTAGGGCTGAGCTGGCATGGGCGGCCTCTCTTACAAGTTCGGTTGATCATTTAATGACAACCCTTACTACGGCCCCTAAGACACCGGTAGTTAGGGCCAAACGGCCCCTCCCACTTATCACCTCCGACGATGAAGATTGTCCTCAGGAGGAGCCTGAGGAAGAGGAGGATGAGGAGTGGGAGGAGCTACCTGAGGACATCCCAAAAAAGCCAGAGCCAACACACTCTGGGGTAGATTCCCTTATCCTGGCAGTACGCCAGGTCCTAAATATCCCACAGGATCCCATACAGGAACCTCAGGAGTTTGACTTGTTTGGTAAGGAACCTTCCCCTAGGGCAGTTTTTCCTTTTCCAGGTCAAGATCAGTTGGCAGCGCCCTGGAAAACCCCAGACAAACGTTTTATTACCCCTAAACGTTTTGCAACGATATATCCTTTCCAGGCTTCTGCATTCACTAGATGGGAGACCCCACCTCCAGTAGATGCCTCGGTATCCCGACTGTCAAAGAAGACCACGCTTCCAGTCCCTGGAGCTGTTTCATTAAAGGACCCGTCAGACAGAAAGCTGGAGGCGACACTGAAGGCAGTTTACACTCCAGCAGGTACTCAATTAAGACCGGCTATTGTCTCTGCATGGGTAAATAAAGCAGTTCTCAAATGGGCGGAACAGCTTAGAGAGTTAGTGGCAGGCACTCCCAGACAGGAACTAATGATTTTGGCCGAACATATCCAGGAGGCTGCTTCCTTTTTGGGTGAAACCTCAAGGGATGTCACCCAAATTTCGGCCAAAATCTCAGCTAATGCTATTGCGGCCCGCAGGGCTCTATGGCTCCGCTCTTGGACTGCAGATGCAGAATCCAAGAGGGCAGTTGAAGGGTTGCCTTTTACTGGGGACATACTCTTCGGTCCAGAGTTGGACAAGTGGATTTCACAGGCCACTGGTGGGAAGTCGGCATTTCTACCGTCTGCAGCGCCTCCGGCTCGCCGGCAGTACACTGGCCCATCATTCAATTCCTTTAATTCCTTTCGTCCACAGCAGAATTCCTTTCGTGGCAGAGGCCGAGGGTTTTCTCAGACATTTCGAGGCGGAAGAGGCCGTGCTAGAGCACAGTCCGCAGCTCGTCGCCAGGAACCCAAGCCACCAGCAAAACCGGTGGCATGACGGTCTTCCGGCCTTCTTGGGAAGGTCTCAGGTGGGTGCGCGTCTAACAGACTTTCAGAATCAGTGGAACGACACCACCTCGGATTCCTGGATTCGACAGCTGATAAGAGAAGGATACAGACTCGAATTTACGGAGAGGCCTCCACGAAGGTTCCTAACAACCCCTCTGCCGGGAGATCAGCAAAAAAGAATTGCTCTTCTAGCGGCGGTACAAAAGCTGAAACCACCACAGCTAAAATCACTGTCATTCCAAACCCAACACAGATTCTCAACTTGTGACTAATTACTGCCCTATTTCACTCCTTAGCATTGATATGAAAATGTTTGCCAAAGTGCTTGCCAATAAATTGAATCGATTCTCCCTCAGTTTATACATTTTGACCAAGTCAGCTTTGTCCCATCCAGACAAGCACTGGATAATACGCGACACACTATTGATGCTATTCACCAGGGCCGGTGCTAGGCACCGGAGCGCCCCAGGCGGGGGGGGTCGCCCCGGCGCCCACCGTCGCGCTGTTACGGAGGGGGTGGATGATGTGCCAGCTGTGGAAGGGGGGGTGGAGGATGCGATCGCTCCGGGGGGGCGGGAGTGGTGCAGCGGCAGCCGCCGAGTTTTCTGGGGGTAGGAGGGAACCCGCTCACCTGCCAGGTGCCTGCCACGTCAATCCACAGCGGCGTTGGGTAGGGGTCGGGTAGTGATGCGGCAGCAGCCGCTGAGTTTGCTGGGGGTGGGGGGAAGCCGCTCACCTCCCGGGTGCCGCGTCTATCCACAGCAGCGTTGGACGGGTGGGTTGAACTTGTCGGAAGTGAAGTGACAGGGGGAGGGTGTGATGCATCGGCAGCCGACGAGGTTGCTGGGGGTGGCGGTGAAGCTGCTTAGCCGCTCACCTACATCCAGGGGGGTTCCCAACTCCGGACTACCGCCCTCCAGTGGCCGGCGCCCTAGGCAAATGCCTAGAGCTGCCTAGTGGTGGCGCCGGCCCTGCTATTCACCATATTAATACTTACAAGATTTCATCTCTAGTGCTTTCTCTGGATGCGGAAAAAGCCTTTCATAGGGTTTCCTGAACATTCATGCATCTGACACTTCAACACTTTGGCTTTCAGGGGAAATTCCTTCAGGCCATACAGTCACTAAACTATAACCCTTCAGCATTGGTTCAAGCAGATAGTCTCCTTCAGATTACTAACCACCTGCCACACCTTATTTTTGCACTTGTAATCAAGCCCTTAGCCCAAGATATTCTTATTACAGGGATCACCATTAAACACACCCAGCATACAATTTCTATATTTGCAGACAATGTCATCCTCACAATGACCAAACTTTTAATTTCATTACAAAACTTATTCCAAGAACTTATTTTGGGAATCTTTCAGGGTATAAAATAAACAACAAAAAATTTGAAGCCCTCCCACTTCACTTGCCAGTCCATACAAAAAGACTACTTCAAATTAACTTTAACTTCCTGTGCAAAAAAGATTCCCTGAAATATCTTGGAGTCCATATTACAAAGTCATACTGTTCCCTCTACTGGGCCAAGTACCCACCACTCTCATCTCACCTGGTCTCTCATCTATGATGGCCTCCCCTTGGACTTCACCTCCCAACACTCATTTGAAGAAACCCAAGAGAAATTTGGAATCCCCAACTCCTACACTACCACTCCCCTTCCTCTGTCACTCATACATTCTCATATTCCTTCAAATCTGTCCTTTTTTTTGGTCTCTTTTCCACATTTACAGCGGTATCCTATTACCCGTGATCGCTGATTGCAGGTAATAGACTTGCCTGGGGATATATAGTACATACACTGCCTCTTGTATATATATAGTACATACATGCAAACTGCCTCTTACATTTATACAGCACGTACATACACCCATGCATACACTGCCTTTCACATACATACACCTATATACACAGTACACTGACTTTTACATACATACATACATACATACATACACACACCGACTTTCACATCCATCCATACACTGCCTCCATACACCTATACATCCCACCCCTGCATCATGGCACATGGAACCCACTAGCACCACCACCTTGCAGGGAAATGACTCCAGGCAGCCACTACTCCTGCACCAGCTTATATTGAACTACAAAAGACCTCTTACTGCATGACTCTCTGCTTATGGTGATACTGACCATCTTAGCTTTGCTGCTGGGTTGTGGTGGGAATAGAGGGGTGTGCACTGGTCCCCACTGTGCTGCCGCTGTCTCCTTTTATATGCTGCAGCCGAGGAGGAGAAGGTGAGTGCAGCTTTCCATTGCTGCTGGCTGGGAGCGTCTGCCGCCACTGCTTTCCCCCTTCATCTCAGGGGGTGTGGTATAACACACCAACAGTTGGGATTCCGACAGTCATTAGCCCAACATCGGAATCCCGACTGCCTGGACTCAGACAGCAGGGGGGAGTGCAACGAAGCCCCTTGAGGGTTCGCTGCGCTCACCACGCTGCGGGCACAGTGGCTCACTGTGCTCACCACCTATTTTATTCTCCCTCTATGGGGGTCGTGGACCCCCATGAGGGAGAATACCTGCTGCCCTTGTATTGGGCTTTTAGCAGTCGTGATTCCAACGTTGGGGTAATGACTGTCAGAATACAGACTGCCAGTGAGTCCTCCGGCACCCATCTCAGGAGTCTGCAACAACTCAGAAACCATCGCCCGTTATGAAATCCATAAAATAACAGCATTCTGAAGTGGGGTGGCTTTCTAGATCCACAGACCCCTGAATCCCACGGGCCCCATAGCAAGCGCAACCCCTGCACTCTCTCTAGTTATGCCACTGGTGTCTCCAATCTGGGGAGTTTGTGTCTATGACAGACTGTCACCTGAAAGACTGTGAGGGAGAGACCACTGCCGACTCCCCACACTAAGCTGTTGCTGCTCACGCACTGCCAGAAGGCTCTCATCCAGGGCTGGCAACAGAAATCTTGGGGCCCCATACACTTATATCTCTGTGGGCCCCCACCCCTATGCTGGAACATAAACTGGAACCGCCCTGTGCCCATTACTGGAGTGTTGCGGAGTTGGGAGGGAGGGGTGGGGGCAGGGCTGATTTAACATATGGGCTTGAAGGGCAGTTGCCCTAGAGCCCCAAAGCCTGCCACCCCCGTCAGCAATGTCCTGCCAAAATGGCAGCCTGTACCACCACTGTACCCCCACACACTGGGGAGAGATTATGCGGCTAGGGAGTGCTGGACATGAGTTGAGGGTGCTAGTAGGTGGTGCAGATATATTACAGCAGATAAACATGAATAAAGGTGGCCATACACCAGTGCTATTTGCCCGATTCTGATGGATCAGGCTAAGAAATTGGGTGAAATCGATGTGTTTTAGACCTGCTACGATCAGATGCACGGTCTTGTGCACGTCATATCGGCGCCACTAGATCGCAAGTGCTGCACGTATGATCTGTTGCATCGGACAACCTCCAACAGCACTTGCTGGGATCGCATGCGAAGGTCCTCATGGATAGTATGAAAAAGTAAAAAACCTCATGTTGACATTCTCATGTGATGAGCATAGCTATGTAAACCTTTTGACCATGTCAATCATATGGTGTCGACCTAGACATTGGCTATAAGCCAACTGTATACCTGCCCTGTTCTGGCTGGCAGAATCGATGATTAAAATAGTCAAAAGTTTAAACATTAATCCCCATACATAGAAATTATTTTTTCAATCAACAATTGATAGGTAGTGGCATTCACAGCCTAGGGTTACACCCCCTCCCCTCACAGCATTATCAATGGGCAAGGGGCATACTTGCCTACCTGACCCTCTCCATGCGGGAGAAAATGCTCTGCTCCTGGACTTCCCTGGTAATGTAGGATTGCCATCACCTGTGGTGAAACACCTTTACCTAGCTCCCCACAGGTGATGGCAATCATACATTACCAGGAAAGCCAGGAACCAGGGCCGCCGACAGGGGAGTGCCAGGGGTACAGCTGTCCTGGGCCCGGCCTCTGGAGGGACCCGGGCAGATGCCCACAGTGGCACTGCACCCCCCCGCCCGCACAATGCCACCCGGCACTGGCGGCCAGGCACGCACAATGCACAGTGCAGCCTGCAGAGCGCCGAGCCTAGGATACAGAGGGGCTCGGCTCTCTTAGGCTGCAATGTGCAGTGAGTGCTCCGAGTCCTGACGCCTGGAGGGAGAAGATGCTGCGCTGCCGCCGCCACCGCTGGTAAGTATAGCGGGGTGCCTGCGCCGCGTGTGAGGGGGGGTCCCGCTTGGGGCCTGGGCTGAAGGTCAGACTCGGGCCCCTACATTACTAGTGGCGGCCCTGCCAGGAACAGAGCATTTTCTCCCGCATGGAGAGGGTCAGGTAGGCAAGTATGGCAAGGGGTCATTTACAATTAATTATTATATTTCTAATATTGCATTAAAACATTTGCGCCTCCCTCCCTGTGCAACAAGAGTCATAGCAGTCATCTCCGTGCTCCCCCTCGCATACCTCCCAACATGACCCTCTCCAGGAGGCAGAGCCGAATTTCCCATTAGGCACGTGAGGCACGTGCCTAGGGGCGGCACATGTTTGGGGGCGGCACTTGGATGCCTGTGATAGTACTGTCAGCCCAAAATGTACCAATAACTGCAAAATATCCACTGTACTGTACTATATTCCATCTTAAATAGAGTGTAAATGGATAGGACATGCAGATACTGCCCCTATAAACTGTCCTACTTAGTAAACATTATTGTTGTGCCTAGGGGCGCACTCCTCCCTAAATCCGCCCAGGGCCGGCGCCACCACTAGGCAAATCTAGGCATTTGCCTAGGGCGCCGGCCACTGGAGGGCGGCATTTTGTGCCGCCCGGTTACCTGTCCTACGGCGCTGTGTATTTAAATCTGGCGGCGGAGGCAGCGGGGGTCCCTGCAGTCCATTAAAAATCACGAGCGATATCCGCCGGGCTATGCGGAAGCGCTTCTAGTGTGAAAACTCTGGCAGCACAGCGCACGCTGATCTCAGCCAATCAGCGTGCTGCCAGTGTTTTCACACTAGAAGCGCTTCCGCATAGCCCGGCGGATAGCGCTCGCGATTACTAATGGACTGCAGGGACCCCCGCTGCCTCCGCCGCCAGATTTAAATACACAGCGCCGCAGGACAGGTACCCCCCCCCCCCGGCACCGGGGCGCCCCCACCCCGACTCGCCTGGGGCGCTCCGGTGCCACCGGCCCTGAATCCGCCCCTGCCAGGAGGGACACATTGCTCTGTTTCTGGACTTCTCCGTTAATTAATGATTGCCATTACCTGTGTTGAAGCTCCTTTCTAATCAATTAACCTGTGTGAAACAGGTGATGGCAATCATGCATTATGAGGGAAGTCCAGAAACAGAGCAATGTGTCCCTGCTGGAGAGGGTTATGTTGGGAGGTATGCCCTCTCCCTCTGTCCAGGGCGGCGGGGTATCAACTTGGAGGCTGCACAGTGTCGCCACCTTGTGGTCACTGTCTGAGAGCCTCTTGGCAGTGCGGGAGCAGCAGCAGCTGGGTGCGTGGAGCCGGTTGCGGTCTCTCCCTCATAAGTCTCCCGGGTGACTGCCTGTCACACCCCCTCCGGACACAGCTCCTCAGCGGCACAGCACCCATACCCCAGTTTTTCCGGTCCGGCGTTCCGGAATTTGCTCCGGTGTCAGCTTTTCCCGATACCCCCTGTTAAATCCTTTACAGAAAACGCCCCAGTGTATGAACATGAGCACAGCACAGACCCGGTGCGAGCACTAAGCCTGCGGCTGCCCAGGGCCACACGAGCCGCTGCCAGCAGCAGAGGACGTACAGGGGCGGCTACAGCTCGCCATGAGCGTCCTCTCCCCCCTGAGGGTGTGCGCTCCGTGCCGCCCGCTATATAGGGAACTTCTGCACTCTCCCCCATCCACGTGCGGGCGCACAGTCCCTCACCCGGGCGGGCGTCACGGGGAATGATGGCAGCACGGAGCGCACCGGGGCTTCCCTCGTAGCCTGGCGAGTGCTGTTACTCGGACAACGGGCGCCGCCTGGGTCTCTGGCTGGCCAATGTGCGCGGAGGAGCAGCTGGCGGCGGCATTGGCTGCTCATTGTGAGAGAGGGATCAGCAGCAGCAGCAGCCAGGCGGCCTCGGGATGTGCCCGCTGCCGGTAACGGTGTCCTCCCGCTAGCTGCAGCTGCCACCCGGATAAGGTAACCCCTACTGCAGCTCCATTACCATTCACCACCCTGCCAGCCCCGGGCACACAGGCATAGGCTACAGGGAACGTTCTGGCATCCATGCCCCGCATCACCCGTAGGCAACATGCAGGTGCCAACTCGTGTGCAAGCTGCAGCACACCTATTACTATGGACACAGGACATATAGGCGTGCGGACAGCAAGGGGGTCACATTATTCTAGTGGAAAGTGGGGCTAAGTAAAATGGACCCGGAGAAGACCCCGGAACGCCGGACCGGACATCAAACTCGCATTCCGGAGCGTCCGGTCCGGGAGGTGTCTTGTCCGGGGGGTGGGGATTTCCCTGTGATATGGGGAAGGGGAGATTACAGCCTTCCCGTGTGGTCCGGAACGTTCCGGTTTTTGCTACATGTGGACCATACAGGGAGGCTTTATTCTCGCCCTCCTCCTCTCCCTGGAGACAGCTGTCACGTGAAGCCCCCCCAGACAGGACAAGCTCCGGAATGCAGAATTTTATGTGCGTTCCGGCATTCCGGGGTCTTGTTCTGGTTTTTACCCATACCCGTGGAAATGTGGTTGTGTATAAGGGACATTTTTTTTTCTGACTTAATTTGTTTGTGCCTAAAGTAAATGTTTGTATGTATATATAATGTAATGTGGGTACTTGTGAGTTATCCGGGCGTCCGATTTTAAAATCGGGTCGGATCGGGACATCGCATCGCATCGCATGCGACCATCGGATGCGATGCGATGCGATGACCCGATTTTTCCATAGGAATCAATGTTAAAATGGACTGAGTCCATTTTAACATGGAATTCAATGGGAAAAAGGGGTCCTTTTCATACCCCTACTATCCAAGTGGGCATGGAGTTGGATATAAACCTGTGGCGAGCGTAGCGAGCCACCGAGCCCGAAGCGTGGCGAGCGTACACGGAATACCGTCCCCTCGCGGGGCTCGCTTCGCTCGCCACGCTTCGGGCTCGGTGGCTCGCTACGCTCGCCACAGGTTTATATCCAACTCCATGCCCACTTGGATAGTAGGGGTATGAAAAGGACCCCTTTTTCCATAGGAATCATTTTAACATTGATTCCTATGGAAAAATCGGGTCATCGCATCCGATGGTCGGATGCGATGCGATGCGATGCGATATCGTATCGCATCGCATCGGATTGTATGCCTTAACTTAAGGCATACAATCAAAAAATCGGGAGCCCGGATAACTCACAAGTACCGTAATGTGCGTTCTTTCAGCTCTAGTTGGGAGTTTACTTTCTGCTGTTAAAACCTACTGTACAAGTAAATAAGTAATATCCATACAATCCTTGTTTGTGTCCTTTAATTCTTCTGCACCATTGAGGCCTCCCAAGAACTAGAGCACAATAGATGCATCTGCTGCAGGGAACACCTAAGCCAGGACCCCTGAAATGCCCCTTTTTTATTTAGTCTCCTCTGATGAATGAATAGGGCTCTATCCATTGAAGCGCTGTGAGCCTGCCGACTGGTTTTATTTGGCTTAAGTAGGGAGGATCCAATGATTGGGGTGAGCACACACAAGTTGAATTCTTTGCATGGGAATTCACCATATTCCTTCTGACATTGACATATGTGTGAATTTGTGACACCTATTCATAATGGAACAATACTGTGTGCACAGTGTTTTAGTCTTGCTGTATTAATGATTTCGTGCTAGCTGATATATTGCCTACTATTGTACTCTGTTCTATTTGTTAGAGGGGTATTCATCAGCTTGGAGAGAGATAAAATTGTGCGAGATAAAGGACCTACCAATCACAGCCTGAATAAATAAGGCATAAACTGATTGGTTGTTACTTTTATCTTGCTCTCAGAGCTTTGTTTAAATGCCCTTCTATGTAACCTATTAGGTTATATGTTGTTTCAGAAGAGGAGGCCAACTCTTTCTACAGGATGTCCTGCAGTTTGCCCATAAGCTACTTTATAATGTGTCAGATGGGACTTTCAAACTTCTGTCATTGAAAGTAACATGTGCTGTATGTAGACTGTTAAGCTCTGTGGTACTGAGATAAATGTACCCACACAACCTCCATCTCATTCCTACTTTATTAACAGATTTGTTTTATTGTTGTTTGGAAAGTTAATTAGGTTGCCTATGTTTGCTTTATAGTGTGCTATAATATTTGCGTTTTGCTTCACGCAACTATTTGATTACGATTCTATTTTTGGACAACTGATGTGTAATGAGATAAGTGTAATGAGATAAATGATACTATGTGGCATGTTTAGATTAGATACCAAGTGCAAAGAATAAACATCCAGTGATAATGGAAAAATATATTGTAATACAGTTCCTGTAATATGAACTGGAGCTGTTAAGACACCTGCACCACTCTGCATTGAAAGGCCCAAAAAACCATAATAAGAGCCAATAATATAGCATTTTATTTCATATTTACCAAATTAATATGGTTATTACAGATAAATTATTCAATTAGTTATGTGTCCATCTTTGGTCAGTATAGGTCATTTATTTGCAGCCTCTCGTGTCGCTATTGCCCGAGGATTATTATCCAGCATGTTGGATAAATCTCTGGTCTGGGCCAGTTTTCTCACCAGAGAGCACAGACTCGCTCAGCACAAGCACAGCGCTGGCACATTGCTGTGCTATCATCATTCAGCAAAATCTCCTGACCTTAAGTTCTTGAGTTTGCCAGGGAGAAGGTAGAAGGCAATGAGTACATCGATAGGGAATCCTTGACTGGGAAGAGTAAATTACCCCACTACCAAAACTTCTGTATATCTGTGATTAGGTGGTGGAATGTTCAATCATAATGTCCAATTTAGCATTTTCATACAAACTTCATATATATATATATATCTCACCTTCAACTGTATGGTTACAGTAGCAGCAGCACCCGGCTCCAAAAGAATCACTTAGGCAGGTTTAGCAACGTTTCGATTTTATTCAGTCAAATCGTCATCAGGCATAAAATACAATAGACATCACTCACCTTATATCCCAGCACCAGCGTGGACGTCAGGATTGCGTTTCCCGCGCTCATGCTGCCACGTCATCAGACGGCGTCGCACCAGCCCCCTGGCGCCATGGTAACCGGTGTACACACGCACCAACGGTCTCCATGGACACCCGCAGCCGGACAACAACGTCATGAAAAGACGGGAACAAGAGCACCAGTCACATACACTCCTGCGTAAATTAAAAACACAATGTACTGGTGGAGGGAGGCAAGGCACTGTATACACCATACACAATACATCAATACAATATAATACATGAAATATAGAAAAGCATATGCGCATAGAGTAGATATAACGTAAACAGACGTAGCGTAAATACATATGCAGAATACGGATAAACACTAAAGGAGTAGCAGCACTATTTATAGAAAAGCATGTAGACCTAAATGGTCATTGAGTCCAAATGGTACCATCGTCCGAAGTCGATGGATCCAGTGGGACTCACAACGGAGCAGCGCAAGAGATCGATTACCACCTCTTAACTTAGGGGGAACATGGTCTATAATAATATATTTTAAATTAGCCATACTGTGACCAGCCTGGGCAAAGTGTCTTGCCACAGGCTGGTCACTAGTACCGCTACTGAGGGCGGTCCGGATTGCCATACGATGTCCGGCCATCCTCTCCCGCAAGGTTCTGTCCGTCTTCCCCACATAGTGGAGGCCACACGGACAAGAGATTAAATAGACAATAAACCTTGTAGTGCATGTCACTTTAGATCTGATTTGATATCGTTTCCCAGAAAAAGGATGACAAAAGCTATCACTCACAGTTAAACTCCTACATGTAATGCAGTTTAAACATCTAAAACATCCATTACGTCTCCCCAAAAAGGTAATCCCAGGTGCCATATCCTTGCGTGGTGTGACATCCGTCCGAACCACCCAATCCCTAATATTTTTACCCCGCGTATAACAGGGCATGAGATCGACAGTAGACAGGTTGAGATCCTCATCAGAGGCGACAATAGGCCAATGTTTTTTAGCAATCCTACGTACTTGCTCACTACCCGTGCTATAGTGGTTCACCCAGGGTAGTTTAGATCTGGTAGATCCCCCAGATCTATCCTTGGGTTTCAGAAGTTCGCCCCTAGGGATGGACAATGCCCTAGACTTAGCCTTCAGGAGGAGCTGTAGATCATAGCCCCTAACCAGGAAATTTCCAATCATGATTTCAATCTGTTCTTCTGCCTGTTTCGCATCGCTACAGATGCGACAGGCACGAACAAACTGTGAAAAAGGAAGACCAAACTTCAAAGGCTGTGGATGGAAACTAGCACAATGAAGAATGGTGTTCCGGTCAGTTTCTTTTCTAAAAAGATTGGTCGCAATCCGACCCTGTGTGATACTAACTGACACATCAAGAAAATTGACCCTAGTTTCACTAGTACAAAAAGTAAATTTCAAAGGGGATGTTGACTGGTTGTGTCGACACATGAAATCCGTAAATTGTTTTTCAGTCCCCGTCCAAATTAAGAAGACATCTATGTATCTGGCATAGTAGAAAACCATGCCAGACACATAGGGATCATCAAAGAAGATCTGCTCCTCTGCCCCAAACATGTACGCATTCGCATACGATGGGGCCACATTCGACCCCATCGCACACCCTGATTTTTGGAGGTAGAACCTCCCATCATGTATGAAGTAGTTATGGGTCAGAAGCAGAAGTAACAGGTCACATACAAAATCAATGGGCGGGCCAACATATTTAGGGTTACTAGTAAGAAGCCTTCTCACCGCAAGAATCCCCTCAGTGTTGGGTATCACCGTATATAGACTGGACACGTCCACACTACACAATAGACTGCCCACAGGAATCTCACCTAATTGAAGCAGACCATTAATGAAGGTGGTAGTGTCCAGTACATATCTAGGGTGATCCATAATGCACGGTTGCATAACCGCATCCAGGTATACAGCGGAATTCTGAAAAAGAGAATCATTGGCCGCTATGATAGGCCGGCCAGGGGGTACAGTCGCGTGCTTATGTATTTTGGGGAGGGTATACATGATAGGTGTCACAGGCCATGCAGGAACTAAGGCCTCTCCCAAACTAGCACTGATGTCACCATCGGAGACTGCTTTTTTAACCAGATTTTTAAGCAAAGTACTGTAAGGCCCAGAGGGATCTTTGGGCAATAGTTGGTATACAGCCCCATCCGCCAATTGGCGTTCAATCTCAGATTTATATGGACCCAAATCCTGTATCACCACTGCCCCACCTTTGTCAGCGGGGCGAATGATGATACCCGGATTATCTGCCAACGATTTTAATGCACAATACTCAGCATGCGGGAGATTACCAACCCTAGGGGAAAATACATTGGATTTCAACATCACATCAACATCACGCTCCAACATTCTGGTAAAGGTTTTAATCGATGTATTGTTAGACAAAGGATCGAACTTAGACTTCGGCAGCAATTTACGTAATTGCACAGGAATCTCATTGTCCACAATATCATCATTGCAAGTAATAGGTTGCTTTTTAGCAAAATGTTCACGTAAACGTAATTGTCTATTAAGACGAAATTTCTCAACCTGCCAATCAAAGTCACGAAAACTGTTGGTAGGTACAAAGGATAGGCCACGACTGAGTACCTTAGTTTCATCGGGGGTGAGAGAATATGATGACAGGTTGAACACTATCGGGGCCTCCTGTTCAAGGGCGGCCTTCCGCGCCTTCTTCGCTCGCCACTTCCTACCACCCCTCCTTGTTCTGTGTCGTTTCCTCTTAATAACTGGGTGCGGGTTCGCACCCCTAAAGGGTTGGGAGGAGGAGGAGGGTCCGCTTTGTTGATCATAGCCATAATCAGAGTCGCTGGTGGTATATTGATCGCCAGGTCCAGCATAACGTCTATTACTCTGGCGATTATCGCGTCTCCTTCTCTGGCCCCGCCCCCGTACATCAGAATTGGTCCATAAATATACAGTATTCCGTTCATAATCAGCCACTACTTTATCCAGCTTCTGGCGTTTGTACAATAGCAGGTCTCTTTTATATGTTGCTAATTGCGTCTTAAGTCTCTCACACCAGTCAGTGCTGGAATCCGCCTCAAGGGTCTGCTTGTTAATTAGCTCAAATGCAGCCAATTTTTCACGTGCATTTTTTAGCTCACGACCCGCCTCCTCAATCACGAGGAGCATTAAATCATAGCTGCATTTGTTCAGCACCCAAATCCAGCGCTTACAAAAAGTCAGGTTATGACGGCCAATCGTAGGGCAATTTTTGACCCTAAAACCACGGGGTATGCGCTTTTCTTTGTAATAATCTGTAAGCGTAACCCCATGGTAAAAGAAGTCCAATTCTTTTTGTTTTAGTTTCAACCAGTCACGGTAGATCAGATCAGGTGACTTAGTGATGGCATTATCGAAGATCTCTTTAAACAGTATATCGTCTGCCTCCGATTCTGAGAATGTCACGGCTACTCCCTGAGTGAGTTTAGCCAGGTTGATGCATTCCAACGGTGTATCCACACCAAGACCCCCCTCAGCCATAGTACATGCAGTAGGACAGAACGTCCAAACAGGAACACTGATGTAGCGGCAACACAGGATACTTCACATCAAATTCAGGGTGCCATAGGCCAGGTACAATCCCTCTCCTGCTACGGGAAAGACCAATACACAGTCCAGATGGCCAAGCACTCCCCAATAATCAACGGTTACTGCGACCGGTGCCCGCTGAATCCCCATGCAGGGGGATGAATATATCACCTTCAACTGTATGGTTACAGTAGCAGCAGCACCCGGCTCCAAAAGAATCACTTAGGCAGGTCTAGCAACGTTTCGATTTTATTCAGTCAAATCGTCATCAGGCATAAAATACAATAGACATCACTCACCTTATATCCCAGCACCAGCGTGGACGTCAGGATTGCGTTTCCCGCGCTCATGCTGCCACGTCATCAGACGGCGTCGCACCAGCCCCCTGGCGCCATGGTAACCGGTGTACACACGCACCAACGGTCTCCATGGACACCCGCAGCCGGTCAACAACGTCATGAAAAGACGGGAACAAGAGCACCAGTCACATACACTCCTGCGTAAATTAAAAACACAATGTACTGGTGGAGGGAGGCAAGGCACTGTATACACCATACACAATACATCAATACAATATAATACATGAAATATAGAAAAGCATATGCGCATAGAGTAGATATAACGTAAACAGACGTAGCGTAAATACATATGCAGAATACGGATAAACACTAAAGGAGTAGCAGCACTATTTATAGAAAAGCATGTAGACCTAAATGGTCATTGAGTCCAAATGGTACCATCGTCCGAAGTCGATGGATCCAGTGGGACTCACAACGGAGCAGCGCAAGAGATCGATTACCACCTCTTAACTTAGGGGGAACATGGTCTATAATAATATATTTTAAATTAGCCATACTGTGACCAGCCTGGGCAAAGTGTCTTGCCACAGGCTGGTCACTAGTACCGCTACTGAGGGCGGTCCGGATTGCCATACGATGTCCGGCCATCCTCTCCCGCAAGGTTCTGTCCGTCTTCCCCACATAGTGGAGGCCACACGGACAAGAAATTAAATAGACAATAAACCTTGTAGTGCATGTCACTTTAGATCTGATTTGATATCGTTTCCCAGAAAAAGGATGACAAAAGCTATCACTCACAGTTAAACTCCTACATGTAATGCAGTTTAAACATCTAAAACATCCATTACGTCTCCCCAAAAAGGTAATCCCAGGTGCTAAAAAACATTGGCCTATTGTCGCCTCTGATGAGGATCTCAACCTGTCTACTGTCGATCTCATGCCCTGTTATACACGGGGTAAAAATATTAGGGATTGGGTGGTTCGGACGGATGTCACACCACGCAAGGATATGGCACCTGGGATTACCTTATTAATGAAGGCTAGAGAATTGATTCTCTAGCCTATTATAGTTAACAGCAGGCTAAGCCTTATTTCAAGCCTATTAATGAAGGCTAGAGAATTGAGGGGATTATGGAGCGTGCTGTATGCACGAAAATCCTCTGCCCCCATTGGCTGAAAAGCCAGTCTATCATACACACTAGCTTTTGAACTGGCTCCGTTAGTACAAGGAGTCGAGGGGGGCGTATACGCACCTTACCATTGGCTGGAATATATGCCAGTCATAGAAATAAGCCGGCTGATTGGGTGTCTCCGGTCTTTTAGGCTGACAGCGAGCGCACCTAGACCACGCCCTCTGACGAAGTGTTACCCCGAAACGCGTAGGGGCGTGGCTACAGTGACGCTCGCTGCTGTTATCATCCAGGCTGCTTCTGAACCGTCTGTTCCCGGAAGGACCCGGCGCGCTGTTACCTCCTGAGGGAAGCAGCGTGGGCTGTTTGGTCCCTGAAGGTGCCCCGGATCGGTGTCAGCTGTCCAAGCCTGGTAACTCTGTTTATAAAATCTTGTGGTATCCAGCCCACTGCAGATGTAACTATTGGTACGAGCAGTACACTTTTGCTTGTATTGTTTTTAAACTGTTTTCATTAAAACGGTATTTTATGCACTATGGAGCGCCCCTCTCCTCTTCTATTTGATACAGATGTCCACTACTTCTGAGAATCCCAGGAGTCAATTTGTTGAGGGTGCAGCAGTCCGGATTGTTGGGACTTAGTGAACTTTGGTGACCCCAGTAAGGGTCCTTTTGCTGGACTGAGACCTAGAGCGCATATATCCTTCATCTTTTTGTGTATATATATATATATATATCTATCCACAGTAACCCAACTGCGCTCTACAAGAGTGAGGCAGCACCTCTGAGGGGCCCCCTGTTAGACAGGACCCCAAAGGTTTAGAGATAGAAAGGAGGGAGTTTCAGAGTGCGCCTATACGTTTACACATATGACAAGTCTGTTATACAAACAATGCAATGGTACAGAAAGTATTCATAATAATATAAAAGTATTTATTCAGGAATCTTCCAAATGATGATAAAGGCCCAACGCGTTTCGTCAACAACTTGACTTCATCAGGGGCATTGGAAGCAGAGCAATTTCACACTAGAAATATTCCTTCTTAAACAATTGTTTTGAAAGACAGCAGATGTTTTCTTACAAGAAATATATGTACTGGAAATAACTTATGCAGATAATCACTGGAGATCAGTAGGGACAATTGAAGTTAGTATGGTAGTAGTCCAATATTCTCCAGGGGTAATTGGCCAATATTTAGGGGGAAGATTTAATAGCCCCAAACCTCAGCATCAAAAAAAGATCAATTACATATGTGTAGAACCGGATGTGAACTCCTGGATTCAACATTTGGGTGCGCTCTCCCATTTTCCACCCCGTTATAATCGCTGGTCGCAGGAGCTTGCTCCTGTAACCAGCTGGTTCCCTCTGGGGCTCCCCCGGCAGAGGTTCTCTTTCATCAGCGACCATCTCAGGTCGCTGATGAAAAGGAGACACTGAGCAATATATCTCCCCTGTGTGTACGCACCTTTACTCCTATGATTACTTTATTTTAAACTTTTATTTTTATACTAACACACTGATAACTCAATGGCATGTATTCAATGCCGCAGCGAGCGGCCGGCGAGGGGGTTAAACAGCGAGGATTGCTGAAAACCAGCGATCCTCGCTGTTTAACCCCCGCGCCAGCCGCTCGCACTATGCAACGCTCTGGGGAAATCCTCGCCGTCACAGGACGGCGAGAATTCCCCAAAATAGCGAGACCCGCGGCTAGTGCAGAAAACTTGCAGTTTTTAGCCGCGGGTCTCGCTGCTTCTGGAGCCGCATCCGCCTATTCCCCCTCGCTCAAAAAACGGAGCGAGGGGGAATTGGCGGATGCTGAGGCTGTGTTGAATGCTGTCAGGGTGAGTGGTGACAGCGAGCAGGAAGCCCTGCTCGCTGTCACCACTCGCAAACAGCATTGAAGACATACCACTGACTTCTCTTATCTTTTAACACTAAAGGTCCATACACACTAGAAGATTATCTTTCCAAACTAGCTGGTTGAAATGAAAATCTTGAATTTTTTGGGAAGAAAATGACAATTGACCATTTACACGAACAACAGACCAAGTGCTTAAATCAGTTTATGCAGATGACTGCTTTTGAAAATTTTCCAGTTTTTGGGAGAAAAAAGTTGATTGTAATTTGATCCCAGAAATGCCAGATTTTCATTCCAACCAGCCAGATTGGAAAGATAATCTTCTAGTGTGTATGAGCCTCAACACTCTGACACTTCATTTATCTTTTTATTTGTGTTGTGCCCTGGGGTGGTTTGGGGGTTCCCTGCACCCCACCTACGCTAAATACTTTAGGGTGATGTCCTCTGCTAAAGGTCTGCAGGGTTGTCATGGATGCAGACTGGGTGATGGTTACTAGGCGGCACAATGAAACCCTCTAAATGTACTGAAAGAGAAATGGAATTGATTACTTTCACTTGCAGCCCTCTTTCAGAAGGGTGCATAGGAATGAATTGAAGAAAAAAAAAAACAGTTGACTTAGGCAGAAGTGAGAAAATGGAGAAGACAGATGGGAGGATGAAATGACATGTGCAAGAGTTGGACTTCTGTTATTGGCAATGTTGCACTGTGCAATGATCTATGTGAAAAAAATAATTTGAAGGGAGTGTAAATAGAATATTTCGGTACTTATGTACTAACTGGGCTGCCGATTTTGAAATCGGGTCCATCGCATCGCATCCGACGCGATGCGATGGACCCGATTTTTCCATAGGATTCAATGTTAAAATGGACTGAGTCCATTTTAACATGGAATTCAATGGGAAAAGGGGTCCTTTTCATACCCCTACTATCCAAATGGGCATAGAGTTGGATATAAACCTGTGGTGAGCGGACACAGAATACCGTCCCCTCGCGGGGCTTGCTTCGCTCGCCACGCTTCGGGCTCGGTGGCTCGCTACGCTCGCCACAGGTTTATATCCTACTCCATGCCCACTTGGATAGTAGGGGTATGAAAAGGACCCTTTTTACCATTGAATTCCATGTTAAAATGGACTCAGTCCATTTTAACATTGAATCCTATGGAAAAATCGGGTCATCTCATCGCATCGCATCTGATTGTATGCCTTAAGTTAAGGCAAACAATCAAAAAATCGGCAGCCCAGATAATACATAAGTACCGAATATGAAAATACAAGAATGAACCAAAAGGAAAATGTAAGTAAAATAGGATAATGAAATCATTATATACAAATGGGGAGATAAGAAGACCGTGTATAGGTAAAAAGGGGTCACTACAAAAATAAACCTATATTAAATTAAGAAAATTTATTTAACATTTGATGTAAATTGGTGTGTGTCTGTCCACACAATACATAGATTAGATAAATATAAAACTGATAATACCAAAAATAATCTATCATTTAAAATATTCTATAAATACTGCAGTGCTTCCCCATATAGATAACTTATGCCCTTACATCTCACACTGTACTAAATTAATATGAATATTGTGCAAACTTTAACAATAGATATATATATATATATTATAATATAATTAGTGTCCGTTTGTGTATCTCCAAAACACTGCCAACTGTTGGCAGCGAGTGACACTACATCTCTTTCTCTCACACATATACAGAGGCAGTCAAAAGGTAGCAGACTAGCTTCCGAAGCATTTGCTTACTAGTGATAAATAAACTGACTGAATTTTTAAATGTAATACGTAGGCTAATATATATGTATCTGCTCTGTATTTGGTTATGAAAATTGCTGACCAATAAATCGCTGTGTGATTTTAACCCGGCCCAGCCATTTCTTTTTCTGGTGGAGGAGGGTGAACCACTTTCCATGGTAGGAGACTGTGGAAAGTGGTGCACTCCTCCTGTTAAACTGGGTGAGGGACGGCAGGGCCTGCGATGTACTAGAGCTTGCATCAATGCTTATTGCCCGCCCATACAAACTAGGGGATTTTTGAAGCTCAAAACACCAAAAGTGAGCTACTTTGAGCTCAAACTCGCTAAGTGTGTATTGGCGTACCACATGGGTCTTCAAACTGTAGCCCTCCAAATGTTGTGAAACTACAAATCCCAGCATGCCTTGCCACCGTTTTGCTATAAGGGAGTGTTAAAACTGTGGCAAGGCATGCTGGGATTTGTAGTTTCACAACATCTGGAGGGCCACAGTTTGAAGACCCATGGCGTACCATTTCGGACAATGGGGCCTATTATACCCTGCCTTTTAATATGTAACTTTCCTGTACGGGTAACTACTGCTGGATGTACTCTGTCATTTCTAAGGACAATTGTTACCCATGATGCAGTACTCTAATATTTATACGTGATGATTTTGCAGAGTTTTCATGTGTCCAAAAAAAAAGGTTACTGTCCCCTAAGTTCAGTGCCCCACCGCCAAACTTACCGGTAGTTTGTTGGCGAGATTTCGACTAGGTGATTTTGCTTTGCTCAGAACCATACTATCTTGACTATATTTACTTGAGATTTTTACTACAGTATTCTAGAACACTAGACTGTATACAATATAGTCAAATTTGGCTTGCCTGCACAGTCTATTTTTCTTGTGATGCCGATCCCACAGGGGCGCACGTCGTCATGGCAAGCGCTGTGGGATTTTGACCATATTGCCAAAATCTGATGCATAAATTGTAGAGTGTTATTGCACCTTTATTTCTTTATTGCTTGTGCTTAAGAGGATGTCCTGGTCCACAGATGACTTTCTCAGGGTTGTGTTCACACCCTGTCTAACCTCATTATGTAGGACTGGTGCCAAGGGAACAAACATTTATAAATCCTTCTCAAAACAGTATCAGAAACACACTCTGCTTGTCATTATTGTGTATTCTCTTTTGATCTGTAACACAGTATTGTACAAATCTGTATTCTAACAGTAAAACCTTTAAAAGCAAAAAATATATAGATGTATTTTCCAGGTGGTACTTGTTTGTTTGGTATTACAATGTAGCAGATAAGACCAGCATCCTGTTTAATCAAACCACAATGAATGGAGCATAATATTCACTAATATTTGCATTCAACATTAATTTTTTTATCTTTGTAATGCAGAAAAGGACACGCCCGATGCTCAGCAAGAGAAGAGGAGACCGAAGCAATGAGTAACAGCCAGTAGGACCTGAGGTATTGTACACTAGTAGTAGCTAATGGGCAACCTTTGATTATAGTTATCCTATCATTTGCATTTTGTAAACCTTAATCAAGTGCACCCCCACGCCACTGCCACTATCAACACCAACCCGAAGCGTGGCGAGTGCAGCGGTACGCGTCCTCCGACCTTTTCATACCCCCACTATCCACGTCGGTGTGGAGTCGATTTTATATAGTGTGGCGAGCGCAGCGAGGGGCCGCGCATTACTTCACATGTATTCCACGTCCCCTCGCGGGGCTCGCCACGCTTGGGGCTCGCCACGCTTGGGGCTCAGTGGCTCGCTGCGCTCGCCACACTATATAAAGTCAACACCACGCCAACGTGGATAGTGGGAGAATGAAAAGGTCGGAGGACACGTACCGCCGCCCCTCGCGGGCTCGCTGCGTTCGCCACGGTTCGGGTTGGCGTTGATAGCACGGGTGGCGTGGGGGTGCTTTTAGCATTGTAAGCACCTATTACGGTGCTTATACAATTATTTATCTTATAGGGGGCACATTTAACATTGAAAAAACCCATTAGGGTGCTTATACAATTTAAAATCTTATACCATTGTATATGCCATACAATTCGATGGTATTCAATTTGAACTTGTATAACATCTGCTATGCCTTATGGTATGCAATGCGATGGGCGCCGTGATAATACACAAGTACCCCGTAGATAACTAAATGTGAGTATGCACACAATGGGAAAGATCCTATTACACACGAAGGGTGCGAGTTGCCATTCAGGTGCCATTTTAACGCTGAAAACGGCACCCGAATTAACCCTAACATGCACCCTTCGCAGGGCCGAATTCGCTGAAAATTGCTTGCACCCCTATGGAGGTACGAGCACTTTTCAGCGAATTTGCCCTGCAGTAAAGTGCACCCGGCGTCACGATGATTCGCAACTCGGGAATCATCTGCACCCTTCAGGTGTATTCGGATCGACCCCTGTGTGTGCTGCGGCGTTTTCCCTCCTGTTCTCCCTCTCGTCTGCTGTCTCCCTGCAGCTTCCCCTGCTACTGCTGGGGTGGGAGGCCATCCGTGTTTGCCATCCACTGTTTACCACCGGATTGACCTTCCCCTGCCTCCTGTCACTCATTGGGGGCAGCTATGGCAGGATGCGGGGGCGGTTGAGGGCTCTCAGTAAGTACTATTTCACACGCTCCGGATAACGCAGAGAGACTCTGTACGGCCAAAAGCCATGCTGTACACCGAGGTTTACAATGGATGGGAAGGCCACGGCCTGGCAGCCGTCATTTAAGGTGGTGACATCCAGCTGCAACCCGGCGGCCAGGCCGTGACCATCCCATGTAAAAGGACACAATGCTGTCCATTGTTAACTTCTGTATATGCCACGGAGTTTCGCCACCTGGCATCAGCCAGAGTGTGTGAAATAGCCCTAACTCATGCCGCAGGTGCTCCGGCCATGTTTTTTTTCACATGCCGCTGCGTTGGTGTGTCAACAAGCATCCAGCCGCAGATATGGTGGCGGTGCAGAGCCCAGCAAATCCCAGCTCTGCTTTATTTGTAATGGCTGCACCTGTATGGCCTGCGCATCCTGCAGCTACACTGGGTCTGCAGGGCAGGCAGCCATGATTGGGAGGAGGGGGTGGAGCTTCAGTTGAGTCTTGGAGATAAATGCTCCAGTACAAGCAGGCTGACACTAGTTTGCCTGCAGCACAGGGACACTTCATCTTATATAGGAAGAGCACAACCTGTGATTTGAGTTGACAGGGCACCACGAATGGTGTAATGGTAAGCATTACTGTCTCACAGCACTGACATCATGGGTTTGATGCCTTCACTGTGTGGAGTTAACACGCTATACCCATAGAACTCCAGTGACCCCTGTGGATTCAAAGAAACAGATTTACCGGTCTCTTTACACATTTTCCTGTAATGGCTAAGAAGTACCAACAAATCTTCCCAGGCCATTATAGAATATTTGTGGAGAATAAGCAATAATTTGCTTTATTCTATGAAATAGCTAGCTTTTAACCCTTTGAGTGCCAGGTGAATTTGTCAAAATAGGTGTGTGAATTGCCAAGCAAACCTTTGTATTCATCATAATAACCGGTAATATTTACCTTTTTTTTACACAACAATTTTTATTTGAATTTATATAAACAAATGTGAGTGACACTGGCATTTTTAGCATTTCACAGGTGTTGGCACTCAAAGGGTTAATCGTATACCTTGTGGGCTTCCAATAAAGCCCATTTTGCAGTGAATGCATTTTTCTTAGGTCCATACATGCTGTGTGCATTAGATATAGCGTGTGTGTTTGTATGTCTTGTTTTCCGCAACTTTTTTTTTTTTGGTTTTCATTTTTTCCTTTTTATCCTTTGCAGAAAAGTGTATATCTCTGCACAGAGATGATTCTGCGAATGCGAAGCCTTGTGCTGTACACATTGTCTCTGTCCGTGTTTGTGCTTTTTATGTACTTTCACAAAACAAGTAAGTCTACTATAGACACTGTTCCCACGGGCAGAGCAAAAACAGAAAGACAAGAATTTCACTTCTGGGCTCCATTGAAAAGGACCATCCGATGTTCTCCAAACACATCCACACTGGACACTTTCTCAACCTTTCCTGAACCTCATCGTTTATTCTTGATGTACAAACACTGCAGGAACTTTTCAACTCTACTCAAGCCCAAAGACTGCGAGAAAGACACCTTTTTGTTGTTGGCCATAAAGTCTCTCCCTATACATATAGACAGGCGTATTGCCATAAGGAATACCTGGGGAAGAAAGCAGAAGTTTCAGGGCAAAAAGATCAGGCTGGTGTTCCTACTTGGAAGAACAGAAGCCAGCATACCAGCTCAGTCACTTGATCAGCTACTATTTTATGAACATAAGGAGTTTAATGACATTGTCCAATGGGATTTTGTTGACAATTTTTTTAACCTCACACTTAAGGAGCTCCATTTCCTGAGATGGGTCACAAAGGGATGTTCACACACCAGCTTTATTCTGAAGGGTGATGATGATGTCTTCATTAATACCTACAATATTATGGAATTTCTAGATGAAATGGATCCCGAACATGACCTGTTTGTTGGTGATGTAATCAGCAAAGCCATTCCCATCAGGAACACAAAAGTAAAATACTTCATTCCACATGAAATGTACAATGAGAGCCACTATCCTTTATATGCTGGAGGAGGTGGCTATGTGATGTCCAGAAGGACTATCCACCGTCTGCATAGCACAGCTGAAGCCACCGACTTGTTCCCTATTGATGATGTGTTTGTAGGAATGTGCCTTGAAAAGATGAATGTGATTCCCCAGCTTCATGTGGGTTTCAAAACATTTGGTATCCGTAAACCAGTTAACCCATTTGATCCATGTTTGTATAAAGGGCTGATGGTGGTGCACAAATTAACCCCTACAGAGATGTGGATCATGTGGACTTTAGTGAATGATAATGAGATGCACTGTGCACAGTCAGAGACCTTTGCAAAATAAAGAACCATTTGTACACTAAATACTTCATGGTTTACAAACTGTATAGTTTGTAGTCTGTTCTACCAAAAGTGCATATTTCTCGAGCAACGATGGTCAGCTTTTAAAAAAGAATTGTAGGACATGTAGTTCAGAAGAGAGGGTGTCCGTGATGGTCCATCCCTAATTAGAGTGCTTTTCATAAACTTTTAGATCTATGGTCCAATCAGAATGGTAGCGTGCAGGTTTTATTGGCTACTCCTGTTTTGAGCTGGTGATGTTCAATATTGCCCAAGATTATTTATCTAAATGCAAAAGGCAAGTTTAAAGGTTAAGTATTAACTGCTTCTAGTTACATTCCATGCCTTTTTAAATCACTGACCATTCAATTGGCTGCAAAGTATCTGTCTTCTCATATGTCCATTACTTGAATGAATAAAGTCATCCGAAAATTCTGCGTTTGTGAAACCTATTTTTTTTTTAAATTAATGTTGCAATAAAATTTAATAGCACCACATCCACTGCACTCGCTAATTCAGCCATATAAATCTGCACACATTCTTTTTGATACCCCTATGGGGGAAAATCCATTGGTTTGCATGCCAGCGGCCATTAGATGTTTCCTAACTGAACATCTCAAGTATTGCTATGTTCGGATGCACACAGCTGTTGGAGCGGACATTACTATAATGTTCAGTCATTTTGATGGGCTGGTAATTGGTTTCATATAAACATTTTGTGGAAAAGGTGCATAGTAACATAAAATGGGTACCAGGATCGCTTCCTGCTATTAACCCCTTCACTGGTGTGTTTTGGTTTTTTTGGGAGCGCTCTCCACAGGGCAGGGTTATTTTTGAGAGCGATCCCTAAAAAAAAACCATTACCACTGAGTGTCCCGGCAACCCTGCTGTGTGGTGTGACAAGGTCACGTTGCACACAGCCGGGGGGGTGGGGGCAGGAGGCGGGGCCAGGCAGTTCCGCACTCAGCTCAGCAGCACAGACAGCGGCAGTCCCGATAATTTTCTGGGTTTGCCAGTCTGGGCATTGGAGCATAGCCCGGAAAATTCTCAGTACAGTTAGGGAAGGGGTTAAAGTACTGTATGTCGGTGGTCCTCAACCACGGTCTGCAAGACACACCAACCATCCAGGTTTTATGGCTATCACTGCTTATGCACCAATGGTATAATTAAGCTGACTGAGGTACTAATTAAGTCACCTGTGCCTGAGCCTGGAGAGCCATAAAACCTGGACTGCTGTTGAGGACCCCTGCCTCATGTCAAAACTAATTTATTATAAAATTAAAGCTATTGCTGGTATTAGCACGGCGCCCAATTAGCATACGTACGCTAGCGTAGTGAAATCGCATCGCATGGCCTGTATTTGTGCCGTGCGATGCAATCTCACTTGTTAATATGGTACTTGTATATTATCATGGTGCCCGTTACGCAGTTAGAATCAGCATACAGCGTAGTCAGTCAAAATCCCGACATATAGAATGTACAGGTGAAACAGTGTACATGACTTTCCGTCGACAGGTGCGAGGTCAACATGGGGTTTTTTTTTTTACCCGAATGTCGACATGGACACAGTTGTTACTGTCTCAGATGTATGATATGGCAGGTGTGAATATGTTCCTAAAACACCCCCACTATCCACGCCAGCCCGAAGCGTGGCGAGCAGACGCGTTACACGACTTCACGACCTTTTCATACCCCCCACTATCCACATTGGCGTGGAGTTTATTTTATATAGCTGAGCCCAAAGGATGGCGAGCGGACGTGGATTACGTTAATGTATGTCACATCCCCTCGAGAGGCACACTGCGCTAGCCCACACTTTATAAAATCAACTCCACGCCGATGTGGATGGAGGGGGTATGAAAAGGTCGGTGGCTGCGCTCACCATGCTTCGGGGTGACGTGGATAGCGGGGGTGAGCTAAATCCCATTGCATCACATACACATGTACACTGGGGGGGGGGGGGGTGTTGTGCTAAATCACAACGCACAAAAAATCTCATGCGATCGCATTAGATTTTGCGGGGATGCGGTCAGGGTGCAGTGAATAATTTAACTAGTGGGATCACATTGTATTCACGGCACGGAAACGTGCCATGCAATGCGTGTGATGCGATGCTATGCGATCGGCGGTCAGGGTGCAGTGAATAAATTAAGTAGCGAGATCGCATCGCAGTCATCGCACGGCATGAAAACGTGCCATGCGATGCGAATTCACTACGCAGAATAGCCCACTAAGCAAATAGTGTAGTGGGTGACATGCTTATACACAAGTACCAAGATTTCTGATAGAATTGAACTTTGCATTAATAGGTTGTAAAGTATTGACAGTGTGCAAAGTGCAATGGCAGCTGTGACTCCCGGGTTCTATTGACAAACTGTACCTGGAGGTAACAGTCTGAAATATCCCAGAACAAACTTCATATCAGTAGGTGAGAAAAGCTACACAGAATACATTACATATTAGAATGCACCTGTTCTCAGTGTACATTGTACAGCAGGCATTCCCAACCATGGTCCTCACGTGCAGGTTTCAGTGATATATAGGCTTCAGCACAGATGTTTAAATCAAAAGAGGGGTAAATGTATGAAGCAGTGATAAAGTGCCTGCTACTTTATCACCAGCCAATCAGCTCCTGATTGTTAAATTACAGGCTGGAGTTAAGGTGCGTACACACGGGGGTGATTTTGTCCAAAATCGCTGGAAATATGGTCGCTCAGCGACCATATTGCCCGCAATGGGAGTGTGCACCGGCGATATATCGCCGGGTGCGCGCTCCCGTTTTTGCCCCTGTGGTGATCGCTGGTCGCAGGAACATGCTCCTGCGACCAGCTGATTACCACTGCCGGGCTCCCCCCGGCAGTTTCTTTTTCATCAGCGACCATCTCTGTTCGCTGATGTAAAGTAGAAACTGAGCCATATATTGCTGAGCAATATATCTCCCCCGTGTGTACACAGCATTAAAAAGGAACAGTTAGTAGCTGATTGGGTGTTGATAAAGTACCAGGCACTGCTTCATACATCTACCTCACAATTACTAATTAAGTCACCTGTGCTCAAGCCTGGATGTCCCTAAACCTGCACTGTTGGTTTACCTTCAGGACAGAGGTTGGGAATGCCTGCTGTACTGTCTGTAAATATTTGTATACTTGAAAGCAACAAGTGAGAATACACAAACATTAAGTCATCTGATATTGGTTAGGCTTTTGTTTAGAAGTTGCTGTACGACTCGAGAGTTTGTACACAAGAAGGGAACATATGCTAATTCCAGAGTAGGTTTATCGAGTTTGCATTAGGGATGTGTAAAGATTATGAAGTACAAATATTAGTAAGCGTTCATCATAGCACATAGGGGGTTATTCTGATTCACTCAGAAAGGCACAATCACTCTCTAATGGACAAAACCATATGTGCTGCAGGTGGGGCTGTAACGTGCAGAGTGTTCCATTTGGGTGGGGGGGGGGTGTACTTCAAACTGATATCTATATTGCAGTGTAAAAATAAAGCAGCCAGTATTTACCCTGCGGCCTGCACAGAAACCATAAAACACACAAATCTAACTCTCTCTGCACATGTTACATCTGCCCCACTTGTAACTTTCCGATTGAATCGGAATAACCCCCATACTGCTGAAGACTACACGTACTTCCCCTATGAAACAGACTGGTCATGAAGAAGAGATGACCTATATACACAGAGCAACTTTTATTTTGCCATACACTGCTGGTAACAAAGAACAGACTACACTAAGTTGCCTATTGTTTTTTAAATAATTGCAGAAGTCTCTGTTCCATATTTGAAAATATGTGGTGACAAGGTTGGTGGTTTTTTTTTTTTTTGCTGTTTTTTTTTTTTTATAAATAGATAATAGTTCCCCCCCCCCCCCCCCCCCCCCCCCCCCCAATACTTTGCTAACTGCGGTGTTCTGTTTGTGTTTCATTTCTAGAGTTTCCATGAATTTGTGATGGTTATATATCCATACATCTTACATTGTATGCTGTAGGCAAGATGTTAAACATTACTTACTCCCAAATAGGGCTAAAGTGTGGTGTTTGTTTGACTTGTAAATGAAAATGAGTGATTAGCTCCGAGCGTTTTTAACTAGATTGCATTGTTTTTGCAATTAAGTAATAATTGGTAAACTGCATATTATTTGTACTGCACATGCACCAAAATCTAGAGCTGGACACACACACAAAGATTTATCTGTTCAATCTGTCTGGTGGGAACATAAATCTGGAAATGTATGGGAGAAAATGGCAAACTATCAATTGTTCCCAAACACTGGAAAATGGATAAAAATTATGGTTTCGTTTTAATTTGCTAAATTGGTTAAAGTCACTTACTTTATTGTTGGTTTTCCAGCATTTGGGTGCAAATGGTTGAGTCTCATACGCTCCCATATATTGCCAGATTTTTGTTCCCACCAGATATATATCGGACGGATAGGTATGCAGGACCTTTGCGATTGCTCCGTCAGGCTGCTAGGTTTTGATTTTTATAATTGTGCACATCCTTAATTGCAGCTGCAATGACTATAGCGTCTGTCAATGAATCAAGCCAATAATAATGCTAAAAGGCTCTGTGATCACTCCAGATTACTTGATTTTGGATGCTTTCAGCAATCAAAAAAGGAAAAAAATAATTTGAGTATTTGTTATTAAATAACATAAGGTTCTTTCATTCAGAGAGTGACAGTAGTTTCTGCATCTTTGGATTCCCGGCTCCCAAACGGTAAAAGGCTGCTGCATATACAGGACACTGTGCGTAATGGCTCCGCACATGCATCGAACGAGGTCTATGTATGCACAATTTCTTCACCATGAGAGATGTGGGTCATACGGGAGACGGCTGCTTCTTGCATAAGGTGTCCATTGGAAATACATAGGAAAGTATTTGTTCTATTATCTTCATTCTGAAATGGTTATACTAAACTGAAAATAAAATCACCAAACTTCTATTTAGTTAAAAATCTATTTTAAAAGATAAGCTTGGTATATTTATGATTTGAAGGGCGAAAAATAATGCTTGTGTAGTCAAAATAAAATTGACTATACAATCAAGCATTAGTATACGTACGCCTCAGTGTGCATTGGGGAATGAGGTTGGGAACCACTAGATTAGAACATGGTTGGTGTAGGACACAAGTCTTCAACCTGTGGCCCTCCAGATGTTGTGGAACTACATGTCCCAGCATGCCGGGGTTTTTTGGCATGCTCTTATAGGAAAAAATGTGGCAATGCATGTTGGAACATGTAGTTTCACAACATCTGGAGGGCCGCAGGTTGAAGACCCATGGTGTAGGATATGGGTTACCTACACTTATTTCATAGATGAAAGCACCAATAGAAGCAATGCTGCTTATCTGCTTGTTTATCAAGCCCTGGCCTAGAATATGAACACTCACCACTCCTGCTGAGCATCTTGTTTTTTACACTGCACACACTAATTCTATATCTAGGCTGATAATTACATCTCTTGTCATAATTGGCAAATGCACAGTAGTGTCATAATTACTGTTCTTGCTGTCATTTATACTTTCCCATGAGCTGCCTATTACGTTCAGTTTCAGATTTGGCGGTCTACTGGGAGAGGTTACCTAAATGGGCTCTGCCTCTGATCATAGGTTTATTAACCCTTTGAGTGCCAATATTGCTGAGAGTAATCTTCAAAATATACACAAAAATTGCCAGCATTGCTCACAGCAATGGTTCTTTTTTTTTTGGGGTGCAAAATTTAACTAAACTTCAATTAATTGACTTGTCTGAATTTGTAATTATGTATACAAAAAAAAAGAACAGTCGCTGTGAGTGACGCTGGAATTTTTAGTGGATATATAATATATATATATATATATATATATATATATATATATATATATATATACAGGTCGAGTATCCCGTATCAGAGTATCCGTTATCCGAATTATTCCGAAATACGGACATTCCAGAAAGTGAAAAAAATTTTTTTTTTTGCTAAAAACTCACTGGGGACATTTGTAACAGCATCACTGGGGACATGATATGTAACTGGCACTATATATGTGCTAGACAATGATTGCTTGGCATTCAAATTCAGTGCTGAGATAGTACACACATTTTGTTTCACGTTTTGAAACCTTGTTTTTTGAACAATTAAAATATATTTGTGTGTATTTTATGTGGTAATAAAATATATTTGTGTGTATATTATGTGTTTATACAGCATACATGCAAGATACTTCAAAATACATCATTGAAATATTAAAATATTCCGAAATACGGAATAATCCGTTATCCAAAATTCTCCTGGTCCCGAGCATTTTGGATACGGGATACTCAACCTGTATATATTTTTTTAATAACCATTTTTATTTGGATATCTGATGATATAGATATGAATATAGTGGTAGAGCAATTTGACAACCGTCATAATAACATCATGGTTTGTAAACACAATTATGAACTCGAATTTTTCAATTTTTTTATTTTTTTTTACAAAAACAGGGAATAAGTGTATTGTGTATATAGACCAAAATTCTCATTCACTCTCTTGTCATCTCCCGCCTTGACTACTGCAACATCCCTCTCTCAGGGCTATCTCTGTCCCTCTACAATCCATTCTTAACATCGCTGCTAGGCTTATCTTACTCTCTCGCCGCTCTACCTCCACCTCCCCCTCTGTCTATCTCTTCACTTGCTCCCGATTCTTTCCGAGTTCTCTTTAAACTCCTCACTACCACCTACAAGGCTCTCTCCTCCTCCACCGCTCCTTACCTCTCTTCACTGATCTCTATACACGCTCCCTTCCTCTTCGCTCCGCCACCTGACATATCACTTAATCACCTCCTCCCACTCCCGTGTCCGAGACTTCTCTTGTGCTTCCCCCCTGCACAACCTCCCGCCACCCATTAGGCTTTCTGATTCCCTTACCTCCTTCAAGCGCTCCCACAAAACCCACTTCTTCCGACTAGCCTATCCCTCCTCCTCCTCCTCCTAACCTCTTTCGCTCCTCCTCTCCTGCCTAACCTACCCCTCCATCCGTTCCTACTTATCCTATTGTTTTTTGTTCGTCCACCCACCTCCTTTTAGTCTGTTAACTCTTATGAGTAGGGTCCTCCTTCCTTACATACTCAACCTACCTACTTACCTCACCAGCGCTCCTGCCCTGTTCTTCCCTTCCTTTATTCATTCTCAGTCTCCTCGACAATTTCGACACCTACTTCAGAATTGATGCTGTTTTTAGTTCTACCATCTAGTCGACGTAGTTCAGCAGTGAGAGGTCAAAGTGCACATCTCTGTTGCAGGGTAGTTCAGGATAGGTCTTGAAAGATTTGTATCTTCTGCCCATCAATCTCAGTTGAATCTTGGGAATGGGTCTTGCGCAGGATATCTTAATTTTGCGTGAAATAATGGAGGCGACAAATAATGTCTCTAGGTTGATCTGCTGAAGAACTGCATGGGCGAAGAGCTCTGTGAGCTCTATCAAAGGTGATGGAGGAACTTGGCTTTCCCCATGAGGTCGTTGAAGATTCTAGTGAGATAATGTCAGACTGTTCACATGTATGTCTTCCGACACACTCCGAATCCTGAAATTGTCCAAATATTCTAACCTTTGGGAGAGTGCGTGGACCATGGCCGCCTGTTGTGCCGATGCCTCGCGGAGATCATTATATGCCTGGGCCATATTGTCTTGTGAGTCTTCACACTTAGACATCCTATCACCTAGCTGGGAAATATATTTTCTAATCTCAGCTAACTCAGAGCGAATGGTGTCCTGGAGCCTGCGCTCCAGGCACTTGCTTCCTCTCTCTATGGCTGCCAGGCCACGCCCCCCACAATCTAGTGTTTGATACATAGATTGGACAAATAAATCTTTACTTATCTAGTGGCAATAAAAATCTGTTCATGTATGAGCGTATATGACAATGAAACATTTGTTCACAAACATTGGAAAATAGACAATGTTCATTCGGGTAAATTGGTACAATTAATTTGATTTAACAATTCCAAACAATTGTTTCTGTCCATTTTCCAGCATTTAGAAGTGAATGGCTGACTGTCATATGCTCACATACATTACCAGATTTTTGTTCCCACCATACCGCTATCTGTAGATGTGTACTCCGCTTTATATGCAGGCCCATAATGTTATGAGCTTAGGAAGTATAGGCAAAAGGGAAGTTTATCATTGCATGTAGAAAAAGAGGTGTATTCACAAGCTGAGAGAACAGGTTTTTATTGTGTTCTTTTTTCTTTCTGAAATTGATCTTAACAAGTCCAACTTTCAAAACTGCCAACTAAAATTCCCCATATTTCCACAAAAAAACAGGATGCCTTCACACTGGGCTTTCTATATTAATCTTAAACATTGTTTGCAATAATTTAAGAATAGGATAGAAGAATAATTTAAAAATATAACCGTAAACATGTGCATTTATATTCCAGTGCAGAATCTATTATGAAAAAGTGCGTACTATATTTTTGTGATATGCTTCTGTGAAAAAACAAAATAAAGGCATTATATTTGCAAACCGCAAAATTACCGATGTCTGAGAGTGACCAAATATGAGCAACACGGGGTGTTTATTAATGGACAGATAGTTTTGCCTGGATGGATTAGCGCTGCAACAGCTACAATTTAACAGCATTCTGATCTTGCACATACAGTGGGGATTGAAAGTTTGGGCACCCCAGGCAAAAATTCATTTTAATGTGCAAAAAGAAGCCAAGGAAAGATGTAAAAACCTCCAAAAGGCATCAAATTACAGATTAGCCATTCTAATAACAAAAAATGGCATCTGCAAAAGTTTGGGCACCCCGCAGAGTTTATAGCATGCACTGCCCCCTTTGGACAGCTGAGACCTGGCATGGATTGTTCTCAATCATCGTCTGGAAAGACCAGGTGATGTCAATCTCAAAGGTTTTAAAAGCCCAGACTCATCTGACCTTGCCCCAACAATCAGCACCATGGGTTCCTCAAGCAGTTGTGTAGGACACTGAAACTGAGAATAGTTGATGCCCACAAAGCAGGAGAAGGCTATAAGAAGATAGCAAAGCGTGATCAGATGCCCATATCCTCTGTTCGGAATGTACCATATATACTCGAGTATAAGCCTACTTTTTCAGAACTTTTTTTATGCTGAAAAAGCCCTCCTCGGCTTATACTCGAGTGAGGGTCCCACTTGAGTCAATAAGTTTTCCCAATTGTTTGTTGTAAAATTAGGTGCCTCGGCTTATATTCGGGTCGACTTATACTCGAGTATATACGGTAATTAAGAAATGGCAGTCATCAGGAACAGTGGAAGTTAAAGCAAGATCTGGAAGACCAAGAAAAATATCAGACAGAACAGCTCTCAGGATTGTGAGAAAAGCAAGTCAAAATCCACGTTTGACATCACGATTCCTCCAGGAAGATCTGGCAGACACTGGGGTTGTGGTTCACTATTCCACTATTTATAGATTCTTGTACAAATATGGTCTTCATGGAAGAGTCATCAGAAGAAAACCTCTTCTACGTCCTCACCGCAAAAATCAGCGTTTGAAGTTTGCACATGAACATATAGACAAGCCTGATGCATTTTGGAATCAAGTTCTGTGGACCGATGAGGTTAAAATATAACTTTTTGGCCGGAATGAGCAAAGGTACGTTTGGAAAAGGAAGGGCACAGAATTTAATGAAAAGGACCTCTGGCCAACTGTTACACATGGGGGTGGATCAATCATACTTTGTGGATGTATTGCAGCCAGTGGCGCAGGGAACATTTCACGGGTAGAAGAAAAAATGGATTCAATAAGCGTCCAAAATTAGCTGGAATCTAACTTGATGCCATCTGTGAAAAAGCTGAAGTTAAAGAGAGGCTGGCTTCTACAAATGGATAATGATCCTAAACACACCGCAAAATCCATGGTGGATTACATCAAGAGGCGTAAACTGAAGGTTTTGCCATGGCCTTCACAATCTCCTGACCTCAACATAATTGAAAATCTATGGATCGACCTTAAAAGAGCAGTGCGTCACAGACAGCCCAGGAATCTCAAAGAACTGGAAGACTTTTTTTAAGGTAGAATGGGTGAAGATACCTTAATCATGAATTGAAAGAGTCTTGGCTGGCTACAAAAGCGTTTACAAGCTGTGATACTTGCCAAAGGGGCAGTACAAGGTATTAACTCTGCAGGGTGCCCAAACTTTTGCAGACACCATTTTTTGTTTCTGTTATATTGAAATTGTAAATGATGGAAATAAAATCAAACTTTTCTTGACATGTTATAAGAATGTCTAATCTGTAATTTGATGCCTTTTGGAGGTTTTTCCATCTTTCCTTGGCTTTTTTTTTGCGCATTAAAATCATTTTTTGCCTGGGGTGCCCAAACTTTCGATCCTCACTGTAGGGCTGTGATCAGTTTTGTAAGTTCAGGTTGTGGACAGGTAAGGACAGCAGGATGTGGTGCCACTGCCAGCATGTAAACACCATAGCAACAACATTAACGCAACCTTTGCCTGCATCTCAATTACCCCTATGTCTGGTACATAGTAGCCCAAAAGATCTGCAGGTACAGGAGGTAGTCAATCCCTGAAGCTACTTTGGAAGAAAAATGATTTGACAAAATTCTGTTTTTAACCAACGTAATTTTCATGTCGGTCTTCCAGCGCTTGACGCCAACTAAAGCTCCATACACCCAACAGAGCCCCGTACTGAGTGAGCTGCCTCAGCACACATTGCTATACATCTACGACCTGAGCGGAGCAGTGTTTTGCCTATGCCTTATGTGCTATAAGCAGGATAGACAGTGCATGTAGTAACTATCTCTGCAGGCACAACGCCATCATTATAGGAAGTACACACAGAGTAATCCACGCTTCATTTCTAAGTGAACTTAAAATTGCCCTGTGTGTATGCCCCATAACTGAAATGTAATACATTCTCCATAATGATATAGTCCGACCTTGGAAACAACTAGACACAAGACAAAGATAATAACAGAATTGAGGCAGTCTATAACAGTTACATATTGCTCAGGATGTGGTTTTTTTTTTATATTCATGAACACCAGGCCAATCCAAACAATCTTTTTTGGCTATATTGCATTTTTTGTGTATACATATAATTGGCATATATGTATACACACACACAAAAAAAGGTTTATTAGTGAGTGTAGTATGGACACCATTACCTGTGTTTTTATCAATCTACAGGAATAAGTTAGTGTGCTATATAAACTAAACTTTCTCCAACAAGACTCAAGGTAAGCGGAAAAAGGAAATTTATAAACTTTACTTGTTCTACTAAAAGTATAAAGCACCTAATATACAGATTAGACTGTGAATAACAGAAATCTCTGTATATAAGTGATGCTATGGCATGACTGTACAGTAAATCATATGCCTCTTAGTTTCTTAGATATCAGATACGATGGAGAACATTAAGATTGTCACATAGTATAAAATGTACAAAGACAAAGGCGTGGTGAGTTAGGGCATTAACGGCTTGTTTCAAGTTTAATAAAATTGGCAAATAAATTTCCAGTGGTTGGCATCCAGGTAATTTATACCACCAAGTACTGAGACCATTAAACAGGGTCAAAGGTAATTAGAATATACAACGAATGCAAAACAAATACTTTTGAAGAAAAAGGTAAAAAAACACTATTTAGAAACCTGGCTCATTAAGTGCATTTTTGTTCATATATTTTCAGCGCTGCGATAGGCCATGGTGTTTTGTATTGTTCTGAATAAGCACATCCATTGCGCAAACACAAATCTGTGCCACAAATCCTGGTTTTCCTTTATTGCAGCAAACTGTAAAAGGTGAGAAGTTTTTTTTTTTCTCCTACTATAGATAAGAGAACCATCACGGACAGCCATCTGTTTTGTGTTACACCGATATGCCTGCTGGTTATTTAAGAGATTAATAGGTAAGTAAATGCACCGCATTAGTTAATCATTATTTTCTCATATATATACGATAGTGCCTGATGGTTTCTGTTACCAGAATTTTTTTTTTTTTTTTTAACGCAGGATCTTCAACATTGGCTCCGTGTCATTCATTAGTACTTGGGAAATTCATAGCATGAGAGCCTGTTCCAGGAGTAAGGGCAATTGCACAAAATGCTTCAATCTTCCCGCAGATACGCTTCAGGAATCTCATCCTCAGAAAGATTGATGATGGGATTCCCCCCATCTGGAGGATGGTCCTTGTCCTCTGTAATTGTTCTCCTAATCTCCTCACTCTGAGACGCAGCCAGAAGGGCTTCTGCCTTACGTGCAAGCTCCCGCGTCTCCTGTACTTGTGTTTGCACCAGCTGGATGTGATTTCGGACTGTTACAGAGGCTTGATCTGCACCTACAAATTGAAAATTAATACATTTTATGGTTAAAAAATATATATATTTTTTACATTATTCAATAACTTCATTAACCATGTGCCGGTCACTAAATTGTGGAGTACAACTAGTGTGGCCAATCCCGGGATCGGGATCGGCAGGATCCCGGGATTTGGCCTAAAAAAGTCCGGGATTTCAATCCCGGGATTGGAGAATCCAATCCCGGGATTTCGGGATTAGACTGCGCATGCGCAGTCTAATGCCGGGCAGCGTCTGAGCACTATCTCAGACGCTGCCCGGCTGTTCCCGTAGCCTGACCCGGCGTGCGGCCTGCGTAGCGTGACAGTAGAGGTCACGCTGCGCAGGCCACACGTCACCAGTGACCGCCGGCCTGCCTCCGCCTGCCCGCCTCCCCGCCTCCCGACAGCACGCCGGCCTGACTCCGCCCGCCTCCGCCTGCCAGCCTCGTCTCCGCCGCCCGCCTGCCGTCTTCTATGGAGGTGCACTTGCCGGGAGGCACCGTGCACCTCCAAACCCACTCCCGGCCGCCCGCCCGCACCCTAATGTAAGTAGATGTGCGGGTCGGCCGGGGTGGGTACTATGCTAAAAATGGGGGTTTTTTTGATGGGGATGCCAATCCCGGGATCCCGGGAATCCCGGGATTGAGCGTTTTTCAATCCCGGATCCCGGGATTGAAAAAATGCCCCGGGATTGGCATCCCTAAGTACAACAGAAGCCAGGAGTGCATTTTCTTGACCATCCAATACATAGTAATGCTGCTCTGTTTGTATGGAGGGAAGCCATGCTGCCCATATGTAGAACAGATCTCTTCTGTATGGAGGAAAGCCATTCCTGTCCATACATAGAACAGATCTCTTCTGTATGGAGGAAAGCCATTCTGCCCATACGTAGAACAGATCTCTTCTGTATGGAGGAAAGCCATTCTGCCCATATGAAGAACACTCTATGTGAAGTATACTCCGTTGTAGACATGTTGCGTTTGAAAAATCTCTTGGAAATACAGGTGGAAATTACCAATTTATCTTCTCATTGGTGAGAGTCAATGGACACTGATGGAGGAAGGTAAGGGACAGGAGTGCGCTGATGCTGGCAAACAGGTGGCAGGGATTAGAGGACTAAGAGGAGTTTGTTTGGAGAAAGATATGGCATATTTTAGGAGGACAGCATGAAGCTGGCATAGATGATTCAGCTAAATAGTGCAACTTCCTCCAGTGTCGTTCAGCAGGCAGATTTGTATGGTGGAACTCTGTGTAGCTAATTGATAGGAAAACCATTTGGTACTAAGCAGAAGACAAATATACCCACTTTTTTAACTTCTAAAATGAATACTTGTAAATGATTTAATTCTTCTACTGAATGTCTGCATATTTTCCATATACGTCTTTGTTTAGTTTCTATATATGATTACTACTATAGCCCTGCAGTGTTGCAGAGTTTTATGAAAAGGCTGCAAGAGCTAGCAGTGAAACTCATTAGGTACACCCACATACACATTACATCTCCTGAGAATCACTACTGAGTACCTAAGCCAACTTCCAGATAACTACACCAGCGGAAGAGAGTACTGGAGATTGCAGCTGGACTGACCTTTAACCAAAGTACCGTACTATAGTGAGGATTGGAAACTATTATTTTTTCTACTGTAAATATATTATTGTAAACATTTAACTGTATAATCCATGTGGCATACGTGCACAGTTTCCACTACTGTTAGAATTAAAGGTAATGTCATTCTGCAGTGTATACTTACCAGCCTGGTAAGCTGCTTCTGCCGCCATCTCGGAGAGGCTCACAGCGCGCATCCAGCAAGCCTCATACTTCAGATATTGTTCCTGCAGATTTTTTATCTAGAACCAATGGAAAATAAAACCTGTTTGTAGTGCAACATTGCAAGAGCTTTGTAGTGTCACCACTCCAGTCATAGTAAATCGTATCATACAATAACACGATTACTGTGAGTCACCCAATGGGCGGGCTGGAATCCACTAATTTTGTATCTTTTGGCCACAAAAAAAAAAAAACTGGGCATTTACACCCAACTGTTGAAAATGTGTCACTTTTTAATAATTTTTAGTCGAATTTACAATACAACTATTAAAATAAAAGTGCAAATTTTTCAACTGTCAGAAAAATGTGGACCATTGAGTAACTCGCCAATCAACTTTTTACAAACGGGAAACTACATCGGTGGAAAACAGCCGCAACTGAAAAAGGAAAGTGGGTTTTTTTTTCAGCTCGCCAGACTAATTACATTAACTCCCTTTGACTGCTGAACATTATTATTTCACAATAGTTCTAATTTTAACCATAAATACCACATGTCATTAGCAGACTGCATGCTAGGAAGCATCTCTCTTAGTCAATTTGATTATTACTATTGAACATAAATTATACGTCAAAAAATATCAGTAGATTATATTTTTTTTTTAAATCTAAAATTCTAAATTGCTCCAATGCTACTGTTTCTAAAGGCATCTGGCCCCATTATGCCTAGCACAGCTACTGCATTTTGCACATGCATGACCTTTCTCCTTTCTGGAATCAAAGCCATCTGAAGATGGTGTTGGTCAAAAGAGAAATTTGGTACTCACCATTAATTCCATTTCTCCAAATCCACAGGGGACACATCAGTCCTCTATGATAGGGTTAGAGATGTGGTTTGGAGGAAACAGCACTTTAACAAAATCCCCATCTATCCCCCATCCAGACCCCAGTATTAGGAAAAAAAAACTGTGTCCGAGAGGAAAAGAGACCAGGGTACCTCCGTGAAGGAGCAAGAGAAGACAAAGTAAAAAGCACAAAACTAAGGAAACACCCTCACACAACTTGCAAACAGCGTACACTTTTGGCAAAGAAAATGCACTGGGAGGGCGTGCAGTGTCCCCTGTGGATTTGGAAACTGAATTAACGGTTAGTACCAAATTCCTCTTTTCTCCCACATCCAGCAGGAAACACTGCAGTCTTCTACAATGGGGACGTACCAAAGCTACCCCCATGGGAGGGAAAGCGCTGATTGTCCTGTAACACAAGCCTGGCCAAACTTGGACGCGGACCTAGCAAAAGTGTCAAACCTGTAAAACGCCTGACCAGGTAGCAGCCCGGCACGACATAGAGAGACAGAAAGACAGACAAGAGAGCGAGAGAGAGAGATAGAGACACACACACACACACCTCTAGCAGGAGCCCAAGACCACTGACCAGAGCCCAGGGATCCAACTCCTTTGGGAGGGGCCTGCCACACTGGATTTTGTTAAAGTGATGACTCCTCCAGACCACATCTCTATCCCCATTGTAGAAGACAGCAGTGTCCCCTGCTGGATGTGGGAGAAATTCAGTTTTTCAAGTTTACTGAGTTCTAGGCATTTCATATGGCCCCTAATAATAAATAGACATGTTACATAAATAATATGTAGCACGATAACGTTACTTTTTGTTATGGTGGCAACTACAAATGATCTTACAATTGTGTCAGAAGGGCCTATTATGCTTATGGAAGTGCTGGTTTTTTTTAATAGTGTATTTATCTATATTCTTTGGAGACTAATTGCTGCTGTTCAGTGTAACTTACTCCTGGTAGCTCCTGATTACATATGTACCTTGTATAGATTTTCTTAGATGTCAACCCCAACCTGGCAACCTCTGGCAAAGTTCAGACTTACCTGCACACGTGCCCCAATGATCACCTGCCAGATGGCGCTCTCCTCACTCGAGTTCATTTGCTCCAGAAGGGATATGTATTTCTGCTGAAGCGAGATAAGCACGTGCACAGTCTGCACAGAAGAGGATCAGCGTTAGTGTTTAGATAATATGCTGTAATTGGCAAGTATGTTACTACAAAAGTAATAAATATATGTATTAAGAAAATGTAAACAAAGTATTTTATCTAATGCAGAGGTTTTCAACTTCAATCCTCCATTACCCCCAAAGGGTCATTATTCTGGATTGCATCTACCGTGGCATAGGTAATTATCACATTTCTACAGACAAATCCTAAAAACATGACTTGTTGTAGACACTTGAGGCTTGGAAAGGTGGAGAATAGCTGAATAGCTAACATACTTATCTGAACAAGTGTCATGTAAATAAGGAAAACTTTCCCTGTGGCACTTCGCAGCATTTGCTAAAGGACATTTGAGTAAATACTCACAATGTTCATGTACAGATAATGGATTTTCTTTTATAAAGCAAAAAAAGCTTAAGGTTTTATAGATTTTCCAAAAGCAGAAATAGACTTTCCGACAGCCTAATGGAAACAAATAAATCCCCTTTGACACACGAAGGTATATCCCTGGTTATTGCATGTGAATCAGCGTCAACCCAGGATTTCTGCTGGTGGGAAAGGAATCAATAAACAAACCGTGAGAAAAGTCCCACGGTGCTACCAGTCCTTGCAGCCACAAAGCCAATGGAGGACCACAACACAATCCTCACTAGAAAGTACACCAGAACAAAAGATGGAAATGGTGGCACTGAACTTGTTTGTAATCGAATCCCATTTTCTGATTCAGACATTTTTTCTTGTGATGTTCATAATGTAAACATAAGTGAAAAAGAAAAAAATTGCATCTTACCTAGAACCACTAAATGTATGTATAGAAGGGCCGCTAACCTTAGAGATAAATTAGTAAAGAGTGCCTTTATTGATAAACCTATAGGAGGTTCTAAACAAAATAATGATTTCCACCGATGTGGCGATTGTGCCATGTGCAAATCTTACCCATTGTAAATTAGAAAGTTCACAGAAATCAGACTTAATTATGTAATTAAACCTAAACAATTTATTACTTGAAATACAAATTATGTGGTTTACGCCATTCGGTGTTCTTGTGACAAATGATGTCGGCAAGACCAAAAGGAATTTAAAAGTGTGTCTTTCCGAGCATATTAGGAATGTTAAAAAGGTTTTAAAGATCATTCCTTTTCATTACATTTTCTTGAACAACATAATAGTTTCACTAAATTTATTATGGGTTTTGGGGGACTAGAGACTATAAAATCTAATTGGCGTTCTAATAATAGGGATATTCGCCTAGCCCAAACCGAAATGAGGTGGATTTTTAATTTATCATCCTTGTCACCTTTGGCCTAAACTACGAATTTGAGATAAAATGGTTTCTGTAATGTTCTATTTCTATATACATTTGGTTATTTCATTATTTATTTACACAGATTTCATTTATATTTTAAGTATGAAGAAATCATCTGTTAATAAGTATGCACGCTATTAAATTACACTAGTATTTTTACTTTAAGAACCCTTTACACTTATTATTTCCAGCTACCTATACTATGCGTTCCATTCCGCCGAAAGGGGAATCGTTTACAGCCGCACACCATCGAGTTCCGTTAAATCTATGACAATAGATTTTGAGTTTGCGTTCCAAGCCCCGGAAGCATGACTGTGCTCCATGGCAAATTATATTCTATTCCACTTACTTCGCACAGCACTAGGCTCACTGTTTACATTGGCACATAGTGGGTCTGCTAAATAGACTATTTAAAGACATAACCCGTATATTTTATGTGGAGCCATTTATAGGATTAAATCTCGGACAGGATCCGAACCGGAAGTGCTTTCTCCATGATGGGATATATACCACTTCCTGTTCGTTCATTCTCCAGCATTGAAAAAGACAGGAAGGTCTGTCAAAACATGTTGGCAAAGAGTGAGATTTTATTACTGTTTTTATTTATTTTTAATTTGTGCTTCACTGTGATTGTGGCTCTTTGGCCAAAGTGTATGCAATTGTTTTTTCATGTTTCTTAAATATTTTTACTGAAACCAGTTTATTTTCTCCCTATATTTACATCCATGGGAGACCAAACACTAGGTTTTTTTGGGATGTTAAAAGGTCTCTAAAGAAACCATTACGTGCATGAAGGATCTATCTGGATCAATGATTGATCTTCACATGTGGATTATTCTACATATCTTCTGGTTCTCTGACTGTTAAAGAAACCGCTATATGCTTTATTGCGTCCGTTACCCAAGCGAGTACGGTACGCATCTGAGAGCATTGGACATATTTTCCTTGGTATACCATTGTCTTCTATTTCACTTAGTGATCCCCTTAAAATAAGTTTTAAATAAACTTTTATACACACATTTACGTTAATCACATTGTGAGTTTGGTACGAGCTCCTGGAACCTCCTTTATTCATTTAATATATTTTTATGTATTGCGTCATTTACACAATTTTTTTCCTTTTCACTTATGGTTACATTATGAACATCACCAGAAAAACCAGTCCAGCGCCACCATTTCCATCTTTTGTTCTGGGAAAGGAATCAACCTGGGACTAAGGTCCTGATTCAGTACTGCTCGCTGCTTAGCGCCACCCGGTCAAACCCCCCCACCACCACTGAATCACCTCGGTACCATGCAGGGGAATGTGTCTGCGAACACATCCCTTTGCATGCGGCCGAAGGGGGAGAGAAATCATTCAATTGTCGCCGACTATCAAATGATTTCTCACCCATTCGGAAATAAATCAGTCTAAACTGACTTTTCTGTTGGATGGCAGGGGGTGACGGGCGCTGACATCATGTGACGTCAGCCACCCACCCCTGGGCAGGCATCAGCGCATCTGCGTCCCCAGGAAAACGCCCAGCATTTTCATGGGAACGCCCATAGAAATCTGGGCGTTCCAAATGGTTCAGCTATGAGCTGCCAATGTTGATAACAAGCCTCTCACAGGCTCCCTCTCCCCACACTGCCATCTGTCCCTACAAGGGAAAATAGCGGGTGGCCGTTGGGCACTTGCCTGTGTTTTGACAGTCGGGTAAATGACGTTTGGGATCCTGACTGTCGGGACCGTGTCCGGCACCCGGGAAAAAAAAAAAATATATATATATATATATGACTTACTCAAGTCAGTAGTTACAAGTTAGATAGGTTGAACTCGATGGACTAACATCTTTTTTCAGCTTTTATTACTATGTTACGTTTTGTAAAAAAACATTTGCATAAATTACTAGATCCCATTATACACATAATTGCAGGTGGAAACACAAAGAAATACCCATAGCAGCAGTAAGATAAAATAGTGAGCTTTATTATGGCGTACAGGTGCTTCAGGATCCCATGTGTAATACCCTATAGCAGGCAGTATTCATATAGTGTACTTTGCTGCACACAGATGGCACTGCTTCTGCTGCTCTATGAACACTGCAGATAGTACTCCATGGAGATATCCAGGCTTGTGAGTTGACCCTGTATAATGCAGGAAGGTGCAGTAATCAGCGTCTGAGAACCATAAGTATCTTTACTTCCAATAGCTGGAGAAGAAAAGGGGATTTTTGTAAGAACTTACCGTTCGAACCCCTTTCTGGGTCCAGTCCGGTGACACAGCTTACGATGGGATGTAGGAGGGGTCCGCAGGAGCCAGGCACCTATGCTTCAAGTCTTTGGTAGCAGGCTCCTCACTTCTGAATCCCACAATCCCTCAGTTCAACTTCAAGAGCACACTAGGATACAAAACTCAGTACAATGCCTGAACATCTTATATGCAAACACACAGCACCATAACATGATAACACATGAACGGTATAACTTACTGAGCGTAAGTGAGGGATTGCTGTGTCACCAGACTGGACTCAGAGAAAGGGGTTTGAACTGTAAGTTCTTACAAAAATCCCCTTTTCTCTTTTGTCCAGTCCGGTGACACAGCTTACGATGGGACGTAGCCGGTCCTTTGGGAGGGTACGCTGACTGACAGGTCTCATCACTGTCCGTTCAAATGAAGCATCCTCCAACGCAAACTCATGAAACTTGTAAAATTTGGTAAAGATGTGAACAGAGGACCAGGTGGCAGCCCTACACAACTGCTCCGCTGTAGCCCCATGGCGCACCGCCCACGAGGAAGCAACTGACCTGCTGGTATGTGCATTTATCCGTGAAGGAACAGGCCTACCTGCTTTACAGTAGGCAAAGGCAATTCTTGTACTCAACCAACGAGCAATGGTCTGCTTAGAAGCAGGCCACCCAATTTTATGCACATCATACAAAACCAAATCTGATTTGCGAATGTCCTTTACCCTATCCACATAAATTCACAAGGCACGAACCACATCCAATTTCTTTAATTTGTCCCTATTGCTTACCCCTTCAGGGGGAGAAAACACTGGAAAAACAATGTCCTGGTTTAAATGAAATGAAGACACTACCTTAGGAAGGAATTTTGGTACTGTTCGAAGCACACCCTATCATGAAAAATCAAAAATGGTGACTTGCAGGACAAGGCACCCAACTCTGACACACGCCTAGCTGAGGCAATGGCCAACAAAAATGTCAGTTTCCAAGAAACATATTTATGTTCAGCTGATCTTAGAGGGTTTTGCAAAACTGACAGAACCAAAGACAAATCCCAAGGCGCTACCGGCTGCCTGTAAGGGGGTTTAAGTCTAGTTACGCCCTGTAAGAAGGTCTGAACCTCTAGTAACAAAGCCACCCTCTTTTGAAAGAAGATCGACAATACAGATATTTGAACTTTCAAAGACAGTAGACTTAGTCCGGCAGAGAAACCATCCTGCAGGATGGTTTCTCTGCCGGAAGTCTCGAAATTTTGAACCTAGACGTGTGAACTTTTTGAAGTTCACACTACCTAATATATATCTTCCAGACCTGATGGTAATTGGCTGCAGACACATGCTTACGAGCCTTAAGCATGGTCTGTATAACCGCATCAGAAAACCCCTTCTTCAATAAGGAGATTTTATAAGCCACGCCCTCAAATTGAGACAAGCTGGGTCCGGGGTGAAGAAACCGTCCTTGCTTTAGCAAATCCTGTCGAAGAGGGATCCACCAAGAATCCGTCGACAATCTCAGTACATCGGAGTACCACAACCTCCTGGGCCAATCCGGAGCAATTAGAATAGTCTGCACGCCCTGGCCCTTTACTCTCTTCAATACCCTTGGGAGCATGGGAAACAGAGGGAATATGTACACCATGTGAAAACTCCAAGGAACTGTCATGGAACCCACTGCCCAAGCTGTTGGATCCCTTACTAGAGAACAAAATCTTGGTACCTGACAGTTGCTCCTTGTCGCCATCAGGTCTATTTCTGGTAGACTCCAGCGATCCACAAGCTTCTGAAACACTTCCTGATGAAGCAACTATTCCCCCTCCAGCAGTGTCTCCCTGCTGAGGAAGTCCGCTTCCTCATTCCTGATCCCTGGAATGAAGACCGCTGACAACACAGGAACGTTGATCTCTGCCCAAGTGAAAATATGTGAGACTTCCTTAATTTCCATCACGCTGCCCTGATGGTTCAGGTAAGCCACTTTTGTGGCATTGTTGGACTGTACCCGTAATGGTGATCCTTTCAGGAACTCCTCCACCTGTAGTAACGCATTCCAGACAGCCCCAAGTTCCAGGAAATTGATGGGAAAACTGGATTCTTCCCTTGACCAGAGGCCCTGTAGCTTAAGAACTACCGCCCCCAACCCCTGAGACTGGCATCGGTCGTGATGACCAGTCAATCCCAGGAGCGGAGGGTACGTCCCAGCTGTAAAATCTCCACATCTGTCCACCAGATCAGGGATTCTCTCGACTCCTGAGACAGAAGCAACCTTTCCTGTTTCATGGTCTTTGCGTTTCCCGACCAACATGACAGGATGTTCCATTGGAAAATCCTTGAATGGAACCTGGCAAACTGAAGAGTCTCGAACGTTGCCACCATTTTCCCAAGCAACCGTACTCCTTGCCACACCGTAGGTGCAGGTGCTTGCAAAATATTCAAAACCATCTGCCGAATTTCCACTGACTTGGGTTCTGGTAGAAAAACCCTGTGCAGGAGCGTAATCAAAATCACCCCCAGAAATCGCAGACTCTGTGTGGGTGTCAAATGAGAGTTTGGTAGATTTAGTACCCACCCCTAGTCTCTAAAGAATTGTGTCGCGATGCTCAGATGTTCCTGAAGCTTCTCCGCTGACTCCGCCTTGAATAGAAGGTCGTCCCGATAAGGAATAATTATTTTACCCTTCAGTCTGAGGGCTGCAGCCATGACTGCCATAACTTTTGTAAACACCCTCGGGGTCGTTGCCAGACCAAACAGCAGAGCCTGAAACTGCCAATGGTTCTCTCCAATTGCAAACGGGAGTAGGGACTGATGTTCCTTGTGGATAGGTACATGGAGGTACGCAGCCTGAATATCCACTGATGCCAGAAACTCTCCCGGCTCTATGCTTAGGAGCACTGAGCGCAGAGACTCCAATGCAAAAATGATCCACCCATTTAAAGATTTCAAAATTTAGAATGGGTCTGAAAGACCCGTCCGGTTTGGGTACTAAGAAAAGGATGGAATAACATCCCTTCTTTCTCTCCTCCTGAGGTACTGGGATCACTACCCCTTTCTCCTTGAGAAACAAGGCTGCTCCCAGGAGCGCGGACCTCAGGGACACGGTCCGTGGTAAGGGAGTAGGGAGAAATCTGCGTGGGGGAGGACCCCTGAGATTCATCCGGTAACCTTCAGAAACAACCACTCTGATCCCAGAATGGGGAACCTCCGCCCCGTCATGCAGAGGACTTATCCTCACCTTTTGTTGCATGTTTCTTTGCAAAGACCCCAAATTTGGACTTGGGAGTCTTTCCTCTACCGGCCTGAAATCTTCCACTGCCTGTCCACGGTTAGACGCTCCACCTCGAAAGGAGGGACGAAAGGACGGCTTCAACACTCCAAATTTAGCGCCTGTAGGCTTAGGAGTAGTTGGGAGAAATGTGCTCTCCACCCCCCCTCCTCAGTTAAATTTAAAGACTGCTTAACAGCCAAAATTAAATCCTCAATGCCAAAAACAGAAGTATCTGCTTCGCTCTGGGTCCAACCCAAATCATCCTTACACACCCCATCATCATCAGAATCTAAATTCAAAAGAGGGGGGTGGGGGAGGGGATAGAAAAAAGCATGCCTATTTGCAATATCCTCAGAGGATTTGGTAAACTGCTCCATAAGGGATGTCATCTTATACACACCCTGAGCAGTATCCTGCATAGCCTGCAGTAAAATGGGGTCCCCCTGCGCTGGGGTAACAGACCCCCCCAGAAGCCTGAGATGAATGGACATGGCCAGGAGACCCTAACAAGGAATCCTTTTGCCTGCTCAAAGCCTCTGTTAAGGCATTCATAAACCTTCCTAAAGCAACAGCCCAGGCTGGTTCAGCTATCTCAGACTTCAGGGCCCGCGACCCACAGGGAACAGCATCACAGGAAGGTCACAATTCCTCCTGGTCCCCTTGTTCACATGTTAATTTTGCATTACACTTTTTGCAATAATAGAACATGCCCCTCGCTCCCTCTGCCTCAGCAATGGAAGTGCACTCGTCAGTCATGTTAAAAATACAATGCAAAATGCCAGGCAAAGCACAGAGTAATGTATCAGTGTACTTATCTGCGATTTCTTCTGTTGCCAGCAATCAGCGGGGGAAGCGCTTTCCAGGAGAGACCTCTGTGTAGAAATTTGCCCAGTTTCAGCTCCGCAGCATGGAGAGAAATGGCAAGGAGCTGGTTAGAACCCGGAGCCCAGGAAACCTCTTGTAGTTAGAGGTAAGCGCTGTGCAGAGGGAGCAGCCACTTCCCTCTGCAAACAGAGAGCTGACAGGACGCGCAGCTGCTCAGCATAGCACCCACTCCTGTGGGCACCTAAAACGAACTGAGGCATAGTGGGATGCAGATGGGAGGAGCCTGCTCCCAAAGACTTGAAGCATAGGTGCCTGGCTCCTGCGGACCCCTCCTACATCCCATCCTAAGCTGTGTCATCGGACTGGACGAAAGATAAATATGTATTTATAGAATCCTCCTTCCCCCTCCTAACATCTCAAGTGTCCATAGATCGCCATCTGTCACTAGCCACCCCCTCATACAGAGTGCAGTTGAACAGATACTGATGCCTATACTCAACAATTAGTGTGCAGTTCCCCTCATTGCACCAATTTTAACTGTACTATAAAGCAGATGCATGAACAGCATTATGGGATTCAAAATTAGCAGCAATGAGAGAGACCAATCAGACGTTCTACAAAAGTGTAGGATGGATTTTCTCCAACAGTGCAGGGGACACAGTGGGATGGTATATGCATATATATTACACAATGTACCTTAGTATATTCTGTAAGTGATTCAATAAGCGCATACGTAGTCTGTGACAGGAAGGTATGTGTACTATCTGTTACCAAAGAAGCCGCTCTTCTGATCAGAGACTCATTTGACAGTGATGGTTCCGACCTCTTCAGGTGAATATGTAAAGGGAAGCAGAAAATTCAGTTTATTAAATGACAGAATAGATGGCACTCAGAGACTGCATGACCCATCCAATGCGAGCAAATAAAATAGAGAAAAGATGAGATTACAGACATAAAAAAAATTTGTTAGAAAACAAACCATTTGATTGTTTGATAACAAGCATGGAAGATAAAAAATCTTATTTTTTTTAAAGGGCAACACAAAGTTTGCACAGTGTTATAGAGGGGTTACCGATACAAATGTACATAAATAATTATATACAAAACAATACAACCAAATGCAGCATGGATAGTATGGCATAAGAACTGGCTAGTAATAGTAGGTAATCATTTTCACTGGGGTGCTGGATAGGATATAAAATAGGTATTTGCTGGTTCTGTATTGCTGGTAATGGATGGGAGTCATGGGGGTAAACGTAATAGGGTGCGAGAGCCAGCTGTGCAAGGGTTTTTCCAAGAATGGCTGTATTTTTTAAAGCAACAATCATTAACCAGGCAAAACCAACCTGGCCATTCTATTACATTTACCCCGAAGGGCACAGATGTGCAGATGGGGTAAGGAAGAGAGCTAAAACTACAGAAAAGGGTACTGCCAATAAGGGAAAAGTGGCTGATCCAGGAAGGGAGGGGCAATTATAGCAATTGACTCCTATAACGCCACCCTTTGGTATTTGTGATGGAGCCCCCACGTTAATGGCACAAGTGACCAACTGCTCCATCACTACTTCCAAGGCTTCCGTGGTTCGTGGTATGGGATTAGCGTGTACTCTGCTGGGAGTGTGTGTACAGGGGCGATTGTGAAAGCTGTTTAATCTCTGGGAAAGAATATGTGGAAGGTTGGGGGGATTAAAGTAATCAGGAGGGCTGATAGGATATAATGAAGAGGTGAGTCGTAAGGCTTTGTTACTAGGTATGTGTTTGATGAGGGTAGTTTGTTTTAGAGCATGGTTCTCAAACTCGGTCCTCAGGACCCCACACAGTTCATGATTTTCAGGTCACCAGGCAGATGCACTCTGTATCACCAACTGTCACATTTTAAAAATCCTCAGGTGACCTGGAACACATGAACTGTGTGGAAGCCTGAGGACTAATTTAGAGAACCACAGCTCTAGACCGGGGTGGACAAACCTTTTCTCAAGACCTACCAACAACTCATGTATTTCAGACAACCTGTGGATCTATAGTAGGAATGAATGCAGCATGTTTGAGAATGTGACAGTTAGTAATGACTACAGCTGTGCACCAGCTTGGCGATTTGGAAAACTAAATACGTCGTTAGGTGGACAAGATTAAGGTAGACATACATTAGGTCGACCACTGAAGGTCGACACATGAAAAAGGTTGACATGGTCAAAAGGTCAGCACAATCATTAGGTTGACATTGGGTTATCAGGGTTCTTTTGAGCCAACAGGCGGTATTTCATGCCTTACCATTCACTAGAGCATGGAGAATAGAATACTGTGCGGTTCATTCGGGTAAAAAAAAAAAGGTGAAAACCCCATGTCGACCTTTTTACTGTCGACCTTCCCAACGTCGACCTTTTCACCCTGTCGACCTAAAGACAGTTGACCTTTTTGCCAACCCTGCTCTACCATAGACTAGTAAATCTAGTCTATGGTAGGTGTGGCAGTGACCAAGAGAGCCAGAGCAAAGCCCTTATAAAGCAACGCAATGGACCTTTGAGACGTTTTTTTTTTTACTTTTCCTTTTTTTTTGGAGGGAGAGGGGGCTGTAACCTAGTAGAAATTTTGTACTCATTTTACTTTGCTTTATTCCATATTTACTGTTGATCTGGATTAACAAGAAATGTGGGTACTTGTTTCCTAGCACGGCACCAATCACATACTATCGCATGCCTTAATTAGTGGTGGCATTAACAATGGGGGTGCATATAACATACAGGGTGATTGTACAATGAAATCATCGTTTTGATCGCATCGCATTCGATGCGATCAAAACTATGTAACAATAATGTTAAGAATCTTTAATACAAAAAGAGTGGGAAAACGGTCTAGTGTCCGTGAGCCTCCGAAACACTGCCATCTGCTGGCAGAGAGTGAAACTACATCTCGTTCTCACACATGCACAAAACACAGAAGGTAGCAGACTAGCTTTCAAAGCTTTTCCTTCGAGCGGGCTTACCAGTATAAATATATATAGAAAAGTGACAGGATCCCATGGTGGCTATGGACAAGACCATTTTATTTTCTATATAACCCGTTATCATAAATGCCCATTCACATTGCACCTAGTACAGTCACATGACTGGATTTTCCCATGGTCAGGACAGAAGAGCAAAACACATACTGAGGTGCATGTGATACATTGACATAGCTGAGAAAAATTAAAGGCTGTAGAATATTTTTGCTAAAATGCTACTTGGTAACTTTAGAACAGCAGCTTATCCAATGCGTCGGTCATGGGAATATACTAACATTCTGAGTATCTGTACGGTAGAACTTATACTGTTCTGGACACTTAAGCACAGTTAAGCGTTCTTATTAAGCAGGTAAAGGCAGCTACACAGAACTTTATAAGCAGTTAGGATTGCTAAATAGGTAATGTAGTAGGTCAACAGTCACAGATGTAAATGTATCCAGAACGTCTGACATTATTTGTTAGTTAGTACTATAAATGTGTCTCCGCACACCAGTTATCTGCCTTCTATACACTGAAAATCCAACACAAAATGTTAAACTATAATAAAAAATTATTTAAACAAATGAAGTTAACTTCCCTAGAAGACAGGAGCGCAGAAGAGGAATTCCCACGTTACCTGTCCAACGGGAACAGCACATAGACTTGTCCCAATTCCAACTGAGAGCACCTGTCGCCAGGAACCATTTGAAAGACCAGGAAAGTGCCTCCTATGAATGACTGGGAGGGTTTGCCTAAATCAGGAACATAAATATTGAGGATACAGATAAAAGAACAACATAATGATAACACCTTATGTTCTGTTTGTAGGTGCTGATGTAAATGTAGATGTACCAGCCACTTATTTATAGGTGTACTATGAAACCGTTTCACATTAATAGTGTGAATACAGAGGTCTGAGAAGTACAGGAGCAAATATAGGGGCATTAGTTTTTCTGACAGGGTCACTCACAGTACGTTATTACAATCAGCAGGTAGGGGCTAGCAATGTTATCTATTACTGAATGATTATCGAGCTAGTGCCCCAGACCCACACTTCCTGATGTGACTACAAGTAGCACCCTTCACCTCTCCCTAAGGAGTAACATAAGATAATGACTTGGGGGTTAATATCTACACATATTCTATAATACCCTCTATAATGTGATAATGATCAGCTCCCTGTACCTGAGGAGATAGGAAGCACTTCTGAAGACTCTTCTACAGACAGACGCCATCTTACTGGTGGCAGCAGGATGTGACGGTCAACGTCTCCCAGTATCTGGCACAGTACAGGGACGGAAGCCTGGAGGGTTCATTGCGGGGTAGCGAGATGCTGCTGTGCTGTGACCGCGCCGGCAGGGAGGGAGGAGCGTGTTACTGTGTATGCTGCAAGAGATTGAAACCAGTTTATTGCATTAGTGTTACGTATTAGTATCAGGCTGTCAGTATATAGCTAGGATGTTATGTACATAATAATACAGTATTATAGCTAATATGGGACAGTGCTATGTCATAATAGTACTAATGGCATTCATACAATTGAATACAGCCTGCATGGTGCTGAAGAGGTTCATATCTTTCTGTAAATGCCATAGATCAGTGGTTCTCATCCTTGGTCCTCAGGATCCCCAACAGTTCACGTTTTCCTGGTCACCCGGCAGGTACACAGGTGCACTCATTATTCACTGACACATTTTAAAAGAGCCACAGGTGGGGCTAATTACTTCAGTTGTGATTCTGTGTGGAGACCTGGAAACGTGAACTGTTGGGGGTCCTGAGAACCACTACTTAGATGCTACAGTTTAGAGTTGTGATTGCCTATTTATTTTGCTTTTCTACAATGAATATGATATAAGACAGAGGGCTATAATTATTTTTCTGTAGATATTTTCTCTTTTGTTTTCATATTTATTTATTTACAGTTTCTTATATAGCGCAGCAGATTCCGTTGCGCTTTACAATAGTAAAGGTGGCCATACAGATCGCGATAACAGCATGCAATGCGACGCGTTATCGGGCGGTTTGCATCGCAATGCATGCGTTTTGCGTGTGATGCGATCCGCGGGCAGTACAAAAGTATGTGCAGCACATACTTTTTGTACTGTGCGGGAGCGCGCATCGCATTGCACTTGGCTTATCGCACCTTAAGTTTCATGTGCCTCATATTTCATATTCTTATTGCTTCTGGGACTCCACCTTCTTCTCGGACTCCACCTTAAAACCAAAAAGTCCTCGAAGGGAAGACTCATTATGCAGTATTTTTGACAAAAATTTGATATGAGACATAAAACACATAAAAAGTAGGTAATGGGCTCATACAATATAAACAATAAATATTCTTATCTGATCCTCATTGTGTGGTTAAGGAAAGACATGACCCAACACGTTTCATCCTTGCAGACATATTTAGGAATTCCTCAGGGGTAAAAGAGTGAAGGACCATGCACTTGCCAGCCTTAAAAAGGCAGTTACTAATTGATTGGCGTTTTCTACCGGGTACCACGCATGCGTGGGTTTTCTGCACTCAAAGGGTTATGCCTGGTTCACACCAGGACCACTATGGCCCGATTCTGTCAATTTAGATCCAATTCCGACCGGTTGTATGCAGATTGTATGTACTTTTGGGCTTTTTTGTCATTTTTTTGATCCGATCCGATGCGCGTACACGCCACTCGTTTGGTTGCATCTTTGGTCCTACGTGCTGCAGGTAGGATCCGTCAATCCCAGGCCGACCGACCGTCAATCGCATGCAGATCGTGAGTGTTTTTGCCGCCGTCCGTCGGCTGTCCGTTGGTGCGTCCGTCGTTTGATCCAGCCTATTTGAGTGTCATTTCCTAAACACTCCCCCCGGCGCCATGTTTTTCCACATAGCAAACAGTGCTGGCGTAGCAGTTGGACTCTCCTTCTTGTCTCATCTCCCAGAGCAACAACCTGGTATGTTTGCACTCCCAATGCTCTCCTATGCATGCCCACTGTTGCCACCAATGTATATAGTGTGTATAGAGCACTGGTTTGTCAACCGTGCACCTGACCATGTCACTGTTTGCTCGCGTGGGTCCCATGTGTGTGTATATATATATATAACCATTGTCCACCATTGCAGTATTCCATGCACTCCTCTCTGCTAGGCCCCATTCACCTGTGTGTGTGTGTGTCCAAGGGAAATCGTCCCATGGTCGTCTATCGGTCGTGGACGACGGTGGTCGTCCTGGTGTGTACCCCACATTACAGTGGAGTCCCAGAAGCAATCAGAAGGGACAAGCAATAACCAACCAGAGAGGTTGTATGTATTTTTGATACTATCTGGCGGTGACAGTATATCACAAACTATTGTAGTTAATCACCCATTTTTTGGTACACTAATGCTAAAGAGCTGCACATTTTTTTCACTAATTTATCCCTCATATAATAATCCTCCTTTCCCACTAGTCGCCCCAATATATTTATTTATGTACAGTTTCTTATATAGCGCAGCAGATTCCGTTGCGCTTTACAATAGTACACAATGATAAAACATACTGGGTAACAACAGACAGACTTGGAGGTAGGAGAGCCCTGCTGCAAGCATACAATCTATACAGACATGGAGAAAACACAATACCAGGCACCAGTAATACAGTAGAATAGCAGTTCAAGTTGCAAGTATAGAAGGGAAGCTATATAATACAGTCTCAGTGGGCTATGTGTGTGGTACCTAAATATGATAGGCTTGCCTGAAGAGGTGAGTTTTTAGGAAACGCTTGAAAGTTTGGAGGCTAATAGAGAGTCTTACTCTGCATGGAAGGTCATTTCATAGGGTGGGGGCAGCCCGATGAAAGCCCTGTACTAGTGAGTGGGAACTACTAATCTCTGCAGAAAACAGACGCAGGTCTTGTGCAGAGCGAAGTGGTCAAGCTGGGAGATATTAAGAGCTATATAATATATCTATATAAATAATATATGTTTTTATTGGTCACCTTTTTTTTCACTTGTTACCATATCTGCACAGATATATATATATATATATATATATATATATATATATATATCAAATTATCTCCTACCCATCTGATAATCCACATCCGTTGAGGTCCGCTGCTGTTGGACGAGCCTTAAACGTGAAGGAGCAGGGCTGGACAGAGAGAGGAACACAAAAACATCACTATAAGGCTGTGTACACACGGAGGCGATTTTGTCTAATATCGCGGGCAATATGGTCGCTGAGCCACCATATTGCCCGCGATGGGAGTCCGCGCTCCCGTTTTCTCCCCCGTAGTAATCGATGGTCGCAGGAACATGCTCCTGCGACCAGCTGATTTCCACTGCCGGGCTACCCCGGCAGTTTCTTTTTCATCAGCGACCAATGGGACACTGAGTGATATATCACTCATCGCGAGCGATATATAGCTCATCGTGATCGATATATCGCTTGGCAATATATCCCCCAGTGTGTACGGGGCTTTAGGCTGAATTACGGCATCATCTGTTACGCACTGAAGGCACTGAGTTTATAATTTTGGACATATCACTTTGACGTTCTTGAAACAGGAGTCCCACTCTGAAACTTTCATGGCAGACACTATTATTGTAGGGGTGCTTATTCACAACCATATTCATTTTGCATATTGTTTCTGTTATTTGAAGTTTACATGTATTTAAATTATCCAGTTTTCTGGTGTAGCACTTTTGACATTATCGTTTCTATCTATATATAGAGAGAGAGAGATAGATAGTGTGGCTCTCATCTACACTGCAACTGAACCCCTACTGGTTGCCCACAGGGGTGCATCCATCTGCCATCCCCGCTGCTGTCATGGCCCCGCTAGGTAGCTCTCATTCTCGCTGCCGCTGGACCCTGCTGAGCACCCATGGGAATGTGCTTGGCTGTCATCCCTACTGTTTTCGGGGTCCTGCCAAGTGGCTGTCATCCTCTCTGTTGCAAAAGCCCTGCCGGGGTGCATCTGGCTCTCATTCCCCCTGCCGCAGGAGCCTGGTCCCACCACTGCTGGAGAAATGCTAAACCCCTGCTGGAGCCAGGTAGGTTTGCACAGTAAATATGCTGAAGTGCTTCCACCGCTGTCCCTGCGTCACCCTGCCATCGCTGTCCCTGTGTCCCCAAATTGATAGAAAGATATATAGATAGCTCCAACCTCATCCTAATCTGTGTCTCTCCTGCACTATCAGGGCCAGATTAAGGGAGGAGCAACCATCCCGGGCCCTCACACATTAGGGGCCCCCACATACTTACTGATTCTCCCTGCCACGGCCAGTGACAGTGCATCCCCCCACACTGCACTGTGCTCCTCAGCCAGCAGATTGTCTGTCATTCACAAGTGCAACATGCTTGCTCAGCATAGTACAGAGTCTAGGACACAGAAGGGGACGTCTGCGCTAATACTTTGCCCTAGACTTGATGCTTTGCTCAGCAGGCTGCGCTGTCACTAACTGAGGATCCACCGGCTGGGGAAAACAGTGCAACACTGAGGGAACACGCTGTCACTGGCTGTGGCGGGGGGAATAGACGGAGAGCAGCAGCAGCAGTGGGCACTGCAGACCCCAATAAATGGTATGTGGCACAGCAGAAGGGGGGGACATGGCTGTCACAGATGGACTTCATGAAGGGGGACAGGGATAACACTTGGGGAAGGGGGACATGGCTGACACTGAGGGGAAGGGGGACAGGGCTGACACTGAGGGGAAGGGGGACAGGGCTGACACTGGGGGGGTTGCTGTTTGGCGGCAAATTTCACTTGGGGCCCCCACTAGCCTTGATCTGGCCCTGATCCCTGTGTATGTAGCCTCATCCCCTGTGTGCCTCTCCATCTCCAGCCATCTACTTTTTTTAGCTATTCAGACCTGATTGCGTTGCTGCTAATTTGTAGAGCCTTGTGATTGGATAGCTGTCCCGCCAGAGTGAGATCCCACCCTTTGCAAGGCTCTGAATGGCTTCTGAAAACATTGCAGATCGGCAATTAGGTTGATCAGGGCCGGAGCTACACAACTGCCGTCAAACTCCTGAACACGCCTCTGTTTCTCCACCCAATAAAAGCCGGATAACACCCACAAACATCGGCTTCCTGTCAATCATCTTGCGAACAGCTTGCGATTAGAAAAGATGCTGGATTTTATCGCTTAATGGCCACATGCATACGATCCATACACATGCGCAGTTGTTCGATAATTGTTCATCCTGCAGCCTATCGATCAGGTCCGAATAATCCCACATGTCAGGACATGTCTAAGCCTCCCAGTCCACTGATATCTCTCAGCCTCCCTTTCCTCCTGAGGCTCAACCATTTATCTGTGTATCCGTTTCTCTCAGCCTCCCCATCCCCCTGTGGGACTCTCCTGTATGTCCCTATTTTCTCATCTGGCTTAGCCTTTTCACTTTGCCTGTGTCGCTCACTCTTGGCCAGATGTACTAAGCTTGAAAAATGATAAAATGGAGAGTGATAAACCACCAGGCAATCAGCTCATAACTACCATGTCACAGGCTGGGTTTGAAAAATGTCAGGTAGGAGCTGATTGGTTGGTGGTTTATCACTCTCCATTTTATCACTTTTCAAGGTTTAGTACATCTCGCCCTTTGCCTGGGTTCACAGCCTTGTCCACCTTCTGTGGCTCTGCCTTCACCTGTGTCTTTCAGCATCCCTTTTCCCCATGTCACGTAACCTTCAGCCTAACAAACTCCCAGCTGATATGTGTATCCCAGTCCAAACCAGCCCGTACTTACTTCCAGCTTGCATGCTGATTCTGTGGATCTAGATTGTGGGGAGTTCATCTCTCCTGCCACCCAGTAGCACAACCCATTATGTGCACTGCATCAGCAAAAGATCAAACTGTATTGTGCCTCAGCTGTGGCAAGGGGTACACAGGAACTGGTCTTTTGAGATTTCAGAGGTTCAGGGGCCACTCATAATCCTAGGGCCCAGTACAAGTGTCCAATTTGAGTGTGTACATGTGTGTTTGTGTGTGTGTGTCCTCCCCCCCTCCATCACTGGGCCTGCAAATAAACAGGTTTCTGCATCCATTTCATGGATTTCCATACAAAGCTGTGCAGTGCTATTTTCAACTCTCATTTAAAAAAATATCCTTGGCTCAGTCCAAAGTGCTTAAATAGCTAATTAAAAAAGCAAAAATAAAATAAACAGTATGTAGAGTATATTGTGACTTCCATCTAATATGGCCTTGTCAATGCTAAGCATCTTACTACAACTTAATACCCCTTTTCCGATGCATTAAAAGACCCAGATGTTTTAATATAAACGCTTATTAAACCCTGGGGCCAGTCAACCAGGAATCAAACCGGGGTAGATTTCATGATTAGACCCAGTAAAGGTCCGAGTTAAGAGGCAGTGTAACCAATAACTTGGGTTATCCGACCCAAACCTGTTTCTAGCAGGTGATCTGAAGCAGTGTCTGTAGACAGCTATCACTGGGGTGGGAAAGCTCAACTGTGAAGTCAGTCACGTCAGTCATGATGGATCAGGCAGTGTGTATGGAGTACATAATGGCCCCCATACACTTGTTTGACTTGTCCTAAGGACAAGTCGACTCGGACCCAATTTCCTCTGAGCTCCCCCAGCAGCTCCCCAGGAGAGCTCACATATGATATGGCATGATCTGGCACTGGATGTGCCATTTTAACATGCGATTTATAGTATATATTACACTCAGTGAGCCAAAGGCGGATGGCAGGAGAATTTAAAAAACACATTCAAAAGAATGGATGTGACTGATTGGCTGAGAGACCTCTCTCAGCCAATCAGCGACTGTCCATTCTTTTGAATGTTTTTTTTTTGTTAAATTCTACAGCCAGCCATCGTCTGCGGTCTGCCGCACTTTTACTGCACAGCGCTGCACCCCGCTCGAGGTCGCATGTGACGGCTGCACATATGATTTATCTAATGTGAAGCCTGTCTGACCTCAGACTCCAATCTGATGTGCACGGGACTGCAGATCGGATCGTATGTCAGACACATTAGATTAGGGCCTGATCTCAGCCCGATCTGTTGGAATTGGGAGAAATTGGCCCTTTAGTCATGCTTGCCTACCTGACCCTCTCCATGAGGGAGATAATGCTCTGTTCCTGGACTTCCCTGGTAATGTATGATTGACATCCCCTGTGGGGAGTAGTAGTAGTAGTAGTAGTACGTTTATTTATAAGGCGCCGCAAAGTGTCCACAGCGCCGTACATAGCTAGGTAATTGGGGATCCGGTGATATTGTAGACACCACTTAGGTCGACAGTCATTAGGTTGACACCGTTGGGTCGACAGGTGGCAAGGTCGACACGTGGCAAGGTCGACATGGTTTTAGGTTGACACAGCGTTAGGTCGACATGGGTTAGCTCGGAAGGTCGACATGGTTATTTTACAGTTTATTGAGCCGACGTGCTGACAGGCGGTATTTCATGCCCTACCATCCACTAGGGCGTGGTGGGAGAATAAAATAGTGTGCCGAGCGCAGCGAGGCACCGTGCCCGAAGCATCGCAAGTGTAGTGAGCGTTGCGAGAGGCTGCGGTTGACTTCCAACTGTGTCCATGTCGACGGTGTCGACATTCGGGTAAAAAAATCTGTTCAAAAAACCACGTCGACCTAACCCGTGTTCACATAATGCTGTGTTGACATAAACCCATGTTGACCTTGTCCAATGTCGACCTTGCCACCTGTCGACCTTCACACCTGTTGACCCAACGGTGTCGACCATACGATCCACACCCTGTAATTGATAAGAAAGTTTTCACCACAGGTGCTGGCAATCATACATTACCAGGGAAATCCAGGAACAGAGCTTTTTCTCCCTGAAGGAGAGGGTCAGGTAGGCAAGTGTGCTCTAAACAGAGATTAAATGTTCTCCTTGTTGCTATATATTTGCAATTAATTCACACTTACCAACTCTCCCTTAATGTCGGAGAAACTACCTTTAATAGTAGCAATGCCCCCCCCCCCCCCCCCCCAAACAAATAAATAAAGCAAGTCTCCCTGACTGCATCCTACCCCATTACACAGCTGTTGCACACAAAAAAATACATATATACATTGAAATTGAATCATCGGTGCCATTTCCCTGCATTGATTATAAGGCACAATCATCTCTATGACTACATACATTTTCAAATACGGTTTCTCATGGTCATTATGTGTAATATTTATATATGTATAATATAACACACAATGTTACACACACACACACACACACACACACACACACACACACTACTGGAATCTTATATTGTGCAGGACTTACTTTGACTAAAAATGTGTTCATGGATCTTGGTTTAGCTACTTTCTGGTTTAAATGTCTGTCAGTACAATAATTGTATTATTCCCTGATATTTTGGCTTTGAGACAACTGTCTAAACTTTGTGATATTGCCATTACAGTTTATTGTACATGTTGAAGCTTCAATAAAAGAAAAAGGGCAACATGTAATAGGGTGCGATTATTGTGCATGTGCAATTATTTAGCATGTGCGATTTTTAATAGAAAACATCTAAAAATAGCACATGCAATAGCATTCAGAAAGCGGTAACATTTGCACGTTTTGACCTGCCTAAAATTTGCACCCCTTTTATATTTTTCCAACAAGTGTTACAAAAATAAAACAGAAACACATTCTTCTCATTTATTTGAGCTTTCAAGCTTTATATGTTTCTTTTTCTTTGCCATTGTGATGTACAGTAGTACCTTTTGCAAAAAAATAAAAAACACAATATAAATAAAAGTATTCTATACTGTACAACCCTTCCAGAGATCCCATATCTCAGAATTTACAGTTATAATTGTTATTAAAAGGGAGACTAACTGGGGTCCTTATTAAACTCCTGAATGTCTTCCATTATAAAAATAAATAACATCAATAAAATATAATCAGCTATATAAAATTATATAAGAAGAATAATGATTATTTACTGGTAAGCCTAGCTACATAGATATGGTGATACATGAAGTTGGCTTGTTTCCATGAACTCATCCTTTGTGCGAATCTAATAAAAAGTTCTAGTTATTCCTGCATTTGTCTATGTGCGTTTGATACATTATGATTCGTACCAAATACTGCCCTATTTATCAAGAAGAAAAATGCTAAAACTTGCTCAGATCGCACAAAAAGATAACCATTCATTCCAGTGAACACAAAGAATTGCACTATATAGATATGGATCTGGTCACTGGGGTGCAAGACGACCTGCGGATTGTTACATACACTAATTACTACTAATGTTAATTATATTAGGAATGAAAAAAAAAAGTTTCCATCCTGACACTAACATCGTGACTATGTGGCCAATACAATAAAACGCGAAAGGTGCGAGTTTGCATTGCTGGCACCGCAATGAACTTGTGGTTACTTATATTATTTATATCATTCAGTTTATCGGGTTACCAAACTTAAAAGACAATCAACATAATTGTATATATGATATATGTAATATATGTATTTATAGCTTCATATGCTGTTGTTTTGGGCGTTTCTATAATGTGATTAGAAAACCAGTAGGTACTAAAAGAACTGAAGGTTATTGGGACAAACATCCAGAAAATATCTAGACAACATTAATAAATGAATTGAAGATTATTGAGAAAAACATCCAGAAAATATCTAGACAACATTAATGAATAAGAATGCTTAGATGCAGCTCTTCCAGAATAAACCACTGATAGTCAAAATAGACCACAGCTGTGTATTATGTTGTGTATTGTATTAAGTAGCAGACATGGCCTTACACATTACATACAGATCATGCTTTTCGATAACATATTACGGGGGATAGTTGGCAAAGCTTGGAGAGAGAGATAAAGTAACATATCCTGTCATTCAAACACGGCTTATAAAATGACAGTTGGGAGTTGACTGGTTAGTACTTTATCTCTCTCACAAGCTTTGATAAATCTCCCCCTAAAATGGCTGTGTTCTTAAACTTGTTAAATAGTTCTGATAGATTATTTTCCATTCATACTATAAAGTTGATAAGGCAAGAGATGGTTTGCAGGATCAGTCTTCCTGGCAAGGCATAATACGTGTACGGGGATAATCCTTAGGACAAGATACGTGCTCAGAGATCATAGACGTCTGCATCTTGTCACTGCAGGCATTCATTTCAGCACTAGAAGGTAAGTTGTCCATCCAGCCACCAAGAGAGCCCCGATCAGCACCGTGTAGCTGAACAGCACGAAGGCCAGCATCTCCTTCAGCACCACCAGGAAGTGGACAGCGAACGAGTCCCTAGGAGCCACGAGAACCATTGCTGGGATCCACACACGCGGCGCCCTGTGCAAACAAACCACAGTCACTGATACTATCTATAGACAGCCCAAATGCAGGAGCCTGCAGTCATAATAATCACTACACCCAACATCAGATGCACCTATCCTATCCGGACTGCTGAGTACAATAAGAGTATCAAACTGTACCCACTAACATATGGCTAGCTGCAGAACTTATTTCAAATACAAGAACTAGATAGATAGATAGATAGATAGATAGATAGATAGATAGCTACTATTGGCATTACAATGATCTACAGGACTTGTTCCTTGATCGTAGTGGGGAGTGACGGAACTGATGAGCAGCTACAGTATAAGGCATTGGCAATGATGTCCTTTGTTGTGTACAAGCTTTTATTGACTCCAGGAAGCAATAAACACGAAAGTATGGGCACGAGCATTAATATTTCATGTAGTAATTGCTTATAATGCACTCGCAGGACACTGATCGGAAAACGCTTCTTGGAGTTTTATCATTGACATTCTGAGCTGTATTATTATCTATTCTCCCACAGCACAAGTATATCGTTTATATTCTACTAGTATTTGTGCACGTTTTGTTAGCGAGACATCAAACAAATATATTAGGATATTTACTCTGATATAAGATGTAATTTACATTAATATAAGATGCAATGTTAGATAATGCATAAGCCAAGGCTGTTATAAGACACTTTCTACTTTATGTGAATATAAAAGTATCACTAACAGCGCCTGCAGCCCATATTACTCCCTGACAGGTCAGACATTTCTACAAAGTGCAAATCATAGGCACTGATCCTGGACCGGGGGTTTCTTACCTTCAGCTGCTGAGTTTATCTGTTGTATGGATCTGTCCGCTCTGCTTGTGTCCTATAACTCTGTGCTGCGCCCGATCCTCTTCCTGTCTGCTACTCCCCAGATCCTCCAGTAATGATCTTGTTGTATTCAGTCTGTACTATTACTAATGGACTAGGTGTGGTCAGAGAGCAGTTATTAAAGATGGCTCAGGCACTTCTGTCTTTGAAGCTTTCAAGAAAAGCAAATCTATTTTTAACAATGGAGTTAGTTAATTATTTATTTATTGATGTGCTTTCTTTATTTAAGTTTAAGCAACTATTTATAATACACTTACAAATTTATACACTGGGGCAAGTAACTATCTTGGGGGGTGGGGGTGGGGGGGTGGAGGGAGCAGGTACAGTTTACCCGGGCCCGGGCCTGTCAGGGGGTCCCTCGTCTGGACACACAGTTTAAAAGAAAAATTGGTGGCAAGTACACCGGGTCTGAGTGCGCCGGAGCTGTTCAGCAGCGGCATTGGGAGTGCGGATGTGGGGGCAGCAGAATCAGAGGTCCTTCTGAGCGTTGTTCCACTCTCTGACTCCAGGGCCTGCCACATGACTTGGGAATTTACCATGGCTCAGCAAAAGAAGGATACTTAGAGCAGGTATTCCCTGGGTGCTGGGAGGAACTGGGCCACCTCCCGTGGGAGTACCACCCACTCCGCAGAATCCAGCCCACCCCGCTCCCCACATTCCATCCCAGCCGCCACCAGCAGCAGCAGATGCCAGTGCCATGTCTCCAGCCCAGCAGTGGTTCCCCACCCATGTCCAGGTCACTGTGTTCCAAGGTGGAAGGTGGGTGGCTGGTTGCTCTGTGTCTGCTGCCTCCCTGCATGCTGCTGGGGCTGAGATCCGACCTTGGAAGTCAGCATCTAACCCCTGGCAGAGCATGTACTGTAACTCCATGAAAATGAGCGTGTTAACCCCTGGCAAAGCATGTAACCCATGGCAGAGTATGCAAATCCATGGCAACGAGCATGTTAACTCCTGGCAGATCATGTAACACCTGGCAGAGCAGGTTAATCCCATGGCAACGAGCATTTTAACCCCCTAATATGCAATGAGCATTATGGTGTGTGGAATAACATGTAATGGGCATTATGGCATGTGGTAAAATATGTAATAGGTATTACGGTGTATGGCATAATGTGTACTTTCCACTATGGTATGTGGCATAACGTGTAATGAGCATTATGGCATGTGGTATAATATGTAATGGGTGTGTGACATGTGTAATAGGCATTATGGTGTAAATTTTTGTCCCTGTATCCACCTTGGAAGCAGTGGCGTAACAACAGGTCCACAGAGGAGCTCCATCCCTGGGGGGCCCAGGAAGTTGTTTTACCAGAGCCCAGGATTTCTCTTGGCGGCCCTGCATAAAATATACAGTACTTATATGTTAGTTGGGCGCCCACTAAGCTATTTGCTTAGTTTTCCGCATCCCCTTGCGGGGCTCGCTGCGCTCGCCACGCTTCGGGCTTGGTGGCTCTCTGCGCTTGCCATACTATATAAAATCAACTCCATGCCGACATGGATAGTGGGGGTATGAGCCTACTAACTATAGTGGGCGCTCAACTAACATATAAGTACCAAATATACTTTGTAGAACATTTTATACAAACTCCCTTCTACATCAGAAGACTATGCACTATACACTATGCGATTTTGGGCCGATTTCATCCAATTTCGGCACTTTGGGACGATAACTGGGTGAAATCGGCCCAAAATCACAGGTGTGTGACATCTGATCCGATGCACGGTCCCGTGGGCATTGGACCGGATCAGGGAGGTCGGACGGTCAGCACATAAGATCACGTCCGACCTCCCTGTATATATGCCTGACCGGGGAAGCAGTGGGGCGGCAGGTGGTCATGGTCATCTGCGGTACGCTGGGACGTGCAGCAGGCGGCTAGTCCTGACCTGGCCGGGCGGTGAAAGCAGATATCATCAGCGGGATGGGCAGTGCAGTGGCGGGCATTAGATTTTTAAAATAACCTGTCAAATGACTGGCCGTTCTCTGATTGGCTGAGCGAGCTCTCTGTATATATGCCTGACCGGGGAAGCAGTGGGGCGGCAGGCGGTCATCATCATCTGCGGTACGCCGTCACGTGCAGCAGGCGGCGAGTCCTGACCTGGCCGGGCGGTGAAAGCAGATATCATCAGCGGGTTGGGCAGTGCAGTGGCGGGCATTAGATTTTCAAAATAACCTGTCAAATGACTGGCCGTTCTCTGATTGACTGAGAGAGCTCTCAGCCAATCAAGGAAAGGCCAGTCATTTGACAGGTTATCGATTTGTAAAAAAATGTCCCATCAAGTGCCAAATTGTATGTGAACCTCCCAGGGACCTGCCGGGCGGCTCACAGGAGAATTGGGTCTGACTTGTCCTAAGGACAAGTTGGCCTAATGTATGGGGGCCTTAAAGCTGTGTACACCCGGGAGCGATTTCAGCACATATCGCTGGCAATATGGTTGCTGAGCGATATTTCTGGAAAATTATAATGTGGAGACTCAGAAGTTGCCCAAAGCTTATTGTCATTTAATAAAAGTCAGTGTTAGATTAATTTGCAAAAAAATGGGTGACAGAAAATACGTGGCGCAGTGCTGCCTCAATTCACAATCCCCGGAAGTTACACCCTAACTTCACAAAACATACACATGGGACGAAAATGGGAAAATAGAAAAATGGCGCAGTGAGATACTTAATGTCTTATTTTTATATTGCAGGCTTCTCTCAAGGTGTTGACCGGAGTTTTTCTCGTGTAGATGTCGATGGTAAAATCAAGACGGGTTTCCAAGCAAAAAATGCAAATAAAAATCAATTAAAAACTAATATATAAAAGATGTGTGAGTGTCATTTACTATAAACCATTCCCATGGTGATGGTGAACAGAACTTTTAAAAATCTGCAGGCATACCCAGACTCACGTTGTTTCGTGGAGATGTTCCTCTCATCAAGGTATCTTTGGTACGTCCTGGAGAAGTTTCCTTTTTCCAGATTTTTCAATATAGTGTCGGGTGTTTTCCACACGTGCTCGGAAGAAAATTGGAAAGTGTCTTAGTTTTCACTGTATTATCCACATTTATTTTTAGCAGTTAGATAGGTGCGTGGGGCCGCTGGACATAGATATTAGACCTGTGGCAGCGTACCTCACTTACGTGATTAGAGTGAGGGAGAACACACATAAAGGTTTCTTTTTAGTTTTGAAGAAAAGCGGGCGTACCCCTACTCACGATGTAGTTGGGTGATATCAAGCTCATAAAGGTTTCTTTGTGTAAATTCCTCTCTGATGTGATGAATCGTGTAGCTTATGGGAACTCGGGATGCCTCGAATTGGAGGGTTTGGTGTGCCACACGTGCTCAAAAAGACATAAAAAAAGGGGTGGTGTCTAAGGTTTTCTAATGAACTATACACCTTATTTTAAGGATGTAATGGATAAGTGGAGGGCTGTATATAGAAGGTAGACTTATGACAGCGTACCTCACTTACATAGAAAAAGTGGGGGGGAACACATAAAAGGGTTTCTTTACTTTTAGAAGGCGGGAATGAGGGCGTACCCCTACTCACGATGTAGTTAGGTGATATCAAGCCTATCAAGGTTTCTTTCTATGGATTCCTTCCTGATGCAGTGGGTCTGATGTATATTGATTTAAACCTGGATCTTCCCCAGTGTAGGCGCCATAAAACAGAAAATATTTTTTTTCCAAGATATAACTTGATGTATAGGACTCTTATATATACTGTTTATGGGGCCGAAAGGAAAATTGGCATACCTTACTCACCCCTTTTAGTGGGGGAAACACGCCCGTAGCGGTTTCTTTTCCAATCAACTGCTTATGGGTTTAGATAAGGGCCAAATAGAACCAGGAAGCCGATGTAAAAAAGTATCACAATGCTTTAATCCAAAATATCTTTGTACAAGTCCCATAAAAAATGGATTGTGAAGGCCAAACTTCACAAATCCAATCCAAATAATTCTTTACAAAAACCAAGCAATAAAATTTTTTTTTTTTAAATAGAATAAAAACAATACATACATCCGGAATGAAGAGTTATGGCTGTCCACTCTTTTCTGGCACGATCAACGCGTTTCGGTCTCTGTGACCTTTATCAAGATGCACATCTTGATAAAGGTCACAGAGACCGAAACACGTTGATCGTGCCAGAAAAGAGTGGACAGCCATAATTCTTCATTCCGGATGTATGTATTGTTTTTATTCTATTTAAAAAAAAATAATTTTATTGCTTGGTTTTTGTAAAGAATTTTTTGGATTGGATTTGGGAAGTTTGGCCTTCACAATCCATTTTTTATGGGACTTGTACAAAGATATTTTGGATTAAAGCATTGTGATACTTTTTTACATCGGCTTCCTGGTTCTATTTGGCCCTTATCTAAACCCATAAGCAGTTGATTGGAAAAGAAACCGCTACGGGCGTGTTTCCCCCACTAAAAGGGGTGAGTAAGGTATGCCAATTTTCCTTTCGGCCCCATAAACAGTATATATAAGAGTCCTATACATCAAGTTATATCTTGGAAAAAAAATATTTTCTGTTTTATGGCGCCTACACTGGGGAAGATCCAGGTTTAAATCAATATACATCAGACCCACTGCATCAGGAAGGAATCCATAGAAAGAAACCTTGATAGGCTTGATATCACCTAACTACATCGTGAGTAGGGGTACGCCCCCATTCCCGCCTTCTAAAAGTAAAGAAACCCTTTTATGTGTTCCCCCCCACTTTTTCTATGTAAGTGAGGTACGCTGTCATAAGTCTACCTTCTATATACAGCCCTCCACTTATCCATTACATCCTTAAAATAAGGTGTATAGTTCATTAGAAAACCTTAGACACCACCCCTTTTTTATGTCTTTTTGAGCACGTGTGGCACACCAAACCCTCCAATTCGAGGCATCCCGAGTTCCCATAAGCTACACGATTCATCACATCAGAGAGGAATTTACACAAAGAAACCTTTATGAGCTTGATATCACCCAACTACATCGTGAGTAGGGGTACGCCCGCTTTTCTTCAAAACTAAAAAGAAACCTTTATGTGTGTTCTCCCTCACTCTAATCACGTAAGTGAGGTACGCTGCCACAGGTCTAATATCTATGTCCAGCGGCCCCACGCACCTATCTAACTGCTAAAAATAAATGTGGATAATACAGTGAAAACTAAGACACTTTCCAATTTTCTTCCGAGCATGTGTGGAAAACACCCGACACTATATTGAAAAATCTGGAAAAAGGAAACTTCTCCAGGACGTACCAAAGATACCTTGATGAGAGGAACATCTCCACGAAACAACGTGAGTCTGGGTAAGCCTGCAGATTTTTAAAAGTTCTGTTCACCATCACCATGGGAATGGTTTATAGTAAATGACACTCACACATCTTTTATATATTAGTTTTTAAGTGCTAGATTAATGACAATTATAAATGGCCTTTATCTCTCCCTAAGGCTTGATTGATCTCCTTCTAAGGAGCTAAGGGGGTTATTCTGGTTGATGCTGGAGGACCGCGTTAACATGGTCTGTACGAACAAATTCCGCATTCTCTCGGGAGAGCGTGAGTCCGCCCATAGCACAGCCGTGCACGGACGGAGTCAGCAACCGACAATGGGGAGTGGCGTTCACATGAGCGTACGCCACCGTGCTCGGACGGATCTTAGCCTTTTCCACCGACATCTGGCGTACATATGAGCATATGCCTTTTTCGCTCGGAGACTCAGCATGTCCATGAGAATAACACATTTAACAAACATTGCAAGTAGAAAAGGTGACCCAATAACACATTGTTGCTGTTAGACGTGATAGATGTGTGAAAATAAGTAATGTGACTTGTGTATGTTTGTGTTGAAGTGAAACAGTTGACACATGTTGACTCCTATGATTTGTGTATCCTGTTTTCAAAATATGGGAAACACACTTGCATTAAGGGTGTAGATGTATACAAAATAAATACATGTACATATTGAAACATGTTTAATTGGATTAATACTACATACAAATAAACCAACCTTTGAATGGTGAGAAGTGTAGAAAGAGAACCTTCCAAAGTATTTCAGGGCTGTGTCTGGCTTGCAGGTACTGACATGAGGCATTTCACTTAATAGGCTGCAGCATTGCTTAATATTGCAGTCAGGTGTATGCCATTTAATTGTAATTGGCGTTAATTAGAAGACCAGGGCATCCGCACTCAGGCAGAAACTAGTGGTATTGAGCACTCTTTGGTGTCTGACTGTTTATGCCAAAAATGCACTGTGCGCTCACCGAGCGAGGCGGTTGTCCCTCCGTGCAGTTTGAGTGCACACCCCTGTGTACGCCCAGGTATACACCCAGTTTTCTGGCCTCTCCCCTAAAAACGCCCACATCACGCCCACTATCACCGTGCGATTGTGGTTAGGATTTTTTGCTCGGGACAGTCCGTTCGTCAGCGGTGTGCTGACGCCGCTCATGCGCATAGCGAATGGTACGCATGCGCACTTGAAAAAAAACCTCCGGACTGTGCGAACGCGGATCTCCCGCATCAACCAGAATAACCCGCTAAGCACCCTGTTCAATTGCTAGGATTCTTACCATGGTGCTTTGATTATTAAAACTTACAGGGAGGACCCTCCCTGGCCAAACAGTAGAGAGTGTGACCAATGCCCCTTTAGTTTTAAAACGTGGCGTGGAACTTGTTTTTGACAGTATGCAAATATGTTGCTAATCCCAGAGGGGCCGTGAAGCTCTTTTTTAATGAGAGAATTTTTCAACAAAATCTATGGAGTGTCTGTAAATGTGTGTGCAATTAAAATAAGGTTATTTTAGTGGTAGAATCAGGCATTTTATCACCAAAAATCAGATTTTCACCTATCATTTTTGAATGTACAGTATGGTTATAGCATAACAATCATGTGTGTCATTTAGTACTGCAGGAGCTGCTGAGAGTTGTAGTATTGCTCTAGATGTATGCCCTGTAAATAGAATGAAACATGTATGCATTTTACACTACAATTCCCAATAGCCTGCAGAACTTCTCTTAAGGTGCGTACGCACGGGGGGCGATTTTGTGTAATATCGCGGGAAATATGGTCGCTGAGCGACCATATTGCCCGCGATGGGAGTGTGCACCGGCGATATAGCGCCGGGTGCACGCTCACGTTTTTACCCCTGTAGTGATCACTGGTCGCAGGAACATGCTCCTGCAACCAGCTGATTTCCACTGCCAGGCTCCCCCGGCAGTTTCTTTTTCATCAGCGACCATCTCTGGACGCTGATGAACAGGAGACACAGATCAATATATCTCCCCCGTGTGTACGGGGCTTTAGTGACATTCCCAGGATGGTGGAGCCTGAGAGGACCCGTCCTAGGAAGGAGGTCGGATGCTGTTACTGAGAAGGTGAGAAGAGCAGGACACGGAGGAGTCTAATATGGTAATTTTGCTTGCGCTGAGCAGTGTGCAGTCAGGTGTTCATAGAAGAGAGTGGGATGGGTGCGATTAACATCCTGGCTGTCCGGATACCAGCAATCAGAATACCAATGCCAGAATCCTGTGCTGGAATCCTGACATTAATACTGTTGCCAGAAACCTGACTGCTGTCATTCCGATCATTTTAGGGGGGACTTAGCATTAATGCCCCTATACACTAGTATGAGGTATCACATGTGAGCCTCACAAGCAATTCTTCTTCAAATGACCCGACAGTTGGATCGCATGTGATATACATAGTATACGATCACTTTGCATATGATTTATCGCATGTGATCCCTTTCACTGACTGGGCATACAACAAATCCTTTTTGCAGCACTCACAATCTCCGGATCCAATCTGATGTGCGAGTCCAATCGGAAACAGAAGTATAACATAAGATTTTTCACTTGTCACATAATTTATCAGCGCCCAAATCACAGTAGTGTGAAGGGGCCTTTAGGCTGTGGGGACTGGGGAGGGGGGTTAGTGTTAGGCTGCAGGAAGGGAGGTTTAAGGTGGCCATACACTAGTAACATTTATCTTCAGATCTGGCTGGTTGGAACAAAAGCATGGGTTATGGATGAGTGACAGTTTGGCAGTTTTCCAGCATTTCCAATTCTCATTTGCTCTCATCCATAACCATGTTTTTGTTCCAACCAGCCAGATCTGAAGATAAATCTGCGTGTGTATGGCCACCTTTAGGCATGTAGAAGATTAGATTTGGGCTATGGGAGGGATAGGGTGCATGGTACGGAGGATAGGGGCAGGCAATAATGGGGAGGGTTATGATTAGGCTGTATGAAGGGAGGGTTAGGATGGGGCAGGAAGAAGGTGAGAGTACTTGTCAGCATTCCCTCCAGTGGGTTGCAGGTGACGGTATTCTCACTGTGTCATTAGTATGTAATCCAGTTATTAAAAAGTGGGAGGGTACCTGTGAGGGGATTAATGAGGGTGGGTGCTGTTAGGTGATTACTAGGGGGGAAGGTGGAGCAATGTGGGAGGCGGACATATGGACCTTGTTGGATGTTGTCCCATTGCTGCGAAGAAGTCCCCACAACAGTCTAAGCTTCCGGGTCCAAAATATTCATATTCTTATTTTGAAGGATTGAGAGGTTTACAAATATATCCATGCTTGGCAACAGGTGACTTAATTAGTACCTCACTCAATTTGATTGAACCATTGGTGCTGAGCCATGGATGTACTTTAAACCTAGACCACTTGGGTACATTGCGAACTGCAGGGGGATCTATGGAATAGGCAGTGTATTTACTGAGATCCCTTTGGACACCAAAAGAGCAAGTCATAGGGATAAAGGCCTGTTTGTTTTCTTTTCTTACCCGTAGCAACCCAGGTCAACAATATATAAAGCACATGGAATAATATTTAAGATGCAGGCAAAAAGCAATGCCAGGTAGATTAATTTACCCCAAATCAAATTCCATAGAAAAAAAAAGAAGACATTACCTAGTGGCAACTGGAAGCAAATGGCATCTTAATAGAATCAGCAGGACTGATTATTAAATTATTGCCTCTCTGGCAGACAGGCAACACAAGGGAGCAGAGCATCATCAGGCTGTTCAGGAAGCTTGTTAGTGATAATTGCTACCCCAGAGAGATGCAGCTTGTTCTAGAGGCCGGTAACATGAAGCAGTGCAACACGGACCACATGAATTGAGCCGCACTGCTTCACTGCGCACACTAAGAAATGTTCTTAAAGAAAGATTTAGACATCAACAAAATGAAAGGGAAAGAAGAGGGGAAGGTGACAGGGAAAAATAACTCCAATGTGTTACCAAAAGAAAATGCATTTAATTCTATGTACATCCTGTACAGATTTCACGTTACATCATTTTAATTTGTTTAATTAGTTTGATTAGATTCACCGGGAAATTCTAGGTAGGTCTCATTTATTATTTAGATGCAACTATGAAAACGGATGAACCCTGCGCTCTGCTCGGAGTCCAAGTTAAGTGTAGAAGAAAAGAGTATTGTATGCATAATTCATGGAACCCAGGTCATAGTGTCATTACAATGTTGCCAGTCTACATGGTATAGTCACGTGTAAAGAAGCAGATGAATGAAGTGAAACTAGTTAGGCCGTCTTACCTATTGGGACCTTGGAACTCTCCTTTGATCTACTATACTCCTCCAAAAACGGCAATTGCTTCAGCACTCCTGCATTCCACACCTACCTATTCTACTGGATTGCACGGGGACACCTGGTTTTTCGCTTAGTTCCCTGCAGCCCTGAATGTGTGTGCATACCTCCCAACTGTCACGATCACAGCGGGACAGTCCCGATTTTCGGGTCCTGTCCTGCTGTCCCACCCGCGGCAGGCATTGTCCCGCTGCGGGGGGTGGCAGTTGGGAGAACCCCCAATCTAATAGAATAGACGCTGTGCGCATGCGCACAGCATCTATTCTTGTATGAAAATGAGGTCGCTGCTAATTAGCATAAGCCGCGCCCTCATTTGCATACGCCCGCCCCCTTTTCGGGGTCCCTATTTCCCCAACACAGAAGTTGGGAGGTATGGTGTGTGCACCCCTCCCACATTCTGACCACTTCCTAGTGGGTGAGGAGCAGTGGATCTGGGGACAGCTGTTGGGAGAAGGGGTGGCAAGTGTCATCTCTCCCCTTACCGCACTACACAACATCATGCCCTCCCTGTCTCCAATCTGCAGCTGTCTAAAACAGGGAAGGGAGGCAGCAGGTTGCCTGGAAACCCCCCTCCTCTTGGCAAGTGCCTTAAATTATGACAACAATAGCACTCGTATATAATATGATTAATGGAGCTACTGTACCACCACATTATGTAGTGTGAGGGACAGAGCAGAGCTGCTGCACATGCCTAGTGTACCAGCTGCTTCTACCACATTTACTGTATGTGTGGATCTGAGCCCCCAAACATCTCATTGGAGAGCAGCTTCCAGGAAGAAGAGACAGGAGCCTCAAGCCCTGTACACATGCATTGATTTTTCCTGATTCGATTTTGTTTGTGCAGCCAAGGAAATAGAGAATTCAATCTAGTAAATCGAATGTGTACAATGTACCAGGAATGTATATCGAATTCGATATCTAATGCCAAATCAAATGGAAAGATCTAATGCTAGATCTAATAGAAAATCAAATCTAATATCGAATCAAAAGCAAATCGATGTGTGTGTACAGGGCTTTACCATGAAGTGAGAGATTGTGAGCTTAGAAAGTGCAGTACTGGTTCTATTCTGTTTGTGTATTTATTTATTATGATATGTTTAATCATTTCTTGACAATTTTATCTTATTTAAAACAGCCTATACTAGTCCCAAACTGTGTGACGTGGCACCAAATATGACATTTAAACACAATTTATTTAATTTAGATTTTTTTTCTTAATATCTCAATAAGAGACTTTTGGCTTAGGGGTGCCTTGGATAAAATTCTGATACTGAACCCAGGACCCAATATGTCATATGGCAACATACTTGCCTACCTGACCCTCTCCATGAGGGAGATAATGCTCAGTTCCTGGGCTTCCCTGGTAATGTATGATTGCCATCACCTGTAGTGAGTTAGGTAATTGTTAAGAAAGGTGTTTCACCACAGGTGAAAACGGGGACGGCGCTTGGAGATGACATCACCAGCCCCTGTGCACACCCTAGACCCCGTCCGCCAGGTAAATGGATGCTGCACACAGGCATCCATTCACATCCTTCCTGTCTCCGCTGCTGTCTGCAGAGTAAAGCACCACCTCCATGTTGATGCTGTGGTCTGGAGGTTGGGCTTCCCCATTGCTGTAAATGGATGACCTTGCATACCTGTTTAAACTGCCCTCTACCCTGGTCCTGCCTGTGTTCTACACTGGTCAGGACCTGAATACAAGTCCCGTGTAAAGGGACACAGGTTAACCCCTTTTACACCGCAGATGACCCAGGTCCACGATGGGAAAAAAACTGGGTTTTTGCAGCAGTGTAAAAGGGGTGTTAATTAGTACTGTACCTGAGTTGTTTTGATTTAACCATCTGTGCTGAAGCCTGATATCACTACATCCTGCACTGTTGGTGTGCCTTGAGGACCATGGTTTGGGAATGCCTGTTCTAGAAGATAATAGATAAAATCAGATTGGTTGCCATAGGCAACATCAAATCTTCAATAGAACTCCCATCTTAGTAAATTTACCCACTGACTTATGTTAATGAGTTAACATAGGATGCATTGTGATAAAGCCAGTATCATGATGTAATGCACAGTCTGAGAATTACATAATGGTCCATGCAGGGCTCTCCAATAGCAGAGACTGCTGATTTTAGATGAATGCAGGAAGATTGTTATGGGAAATGCACACGCTGCATTCAATCTTCTTTTTTAACGTTTCACCTGTCATACCAAAAAAATTCATCCAGTCCAGCACTTATATTACTAGCTGGGAATCAATATGCCTGAAAATATCCATCCAGTATTGTAACCGTCTCTTAATTGCCCTTGCTGTTCTATTCACATCTATTAATCTTTTCCTCTCCATGGTGAGATTAAGCATCATACTGTAATCCAGGTTGCAGAGGGAATAGGGCAGGCCTGTAGATGCCTCATACAATCACTGTGCATGTTTCATTATTGATACTAGTGTTATATTTAACACTTGGGTCCTATGTTAATTAACAGCAACGTATAATCACATTTGACAAATTAGAAAATTAAGGGGCATACATACAGAGCGATTTTGTGCTCTTCTCTAAAGCCGTGTACACACAGGGGCGATAGGGGCTGAAATCGCTGGCAATATGGTCGCTGGCGACCATATTGCCAGCGATTGGAGTGTGCCCCGGCGATAAATTCCGGGATGCGCGCTCCCATTTTCACCCTCGTTCTAATCACTGGTCGCAGGAGCTTGCTCCTGCAACCAGCTGATTCCCTCTGCGGCACCGCCGGCAGAGGTTCCCTTTCATCAGCGACCATCTCTGGTCGCTGATGAAAAGGAGAAACTGAGCAATATATCTCCCCCGTGTGTACGGGGCTTAAGTGATCTGACTAGATTGCTTAGAAAGTAAGCACAGATAGCTCTATGTGTATGCATCTGAGCGATGGTGATGCATGGTCCCGCACATCACAATCACCTGCTAGTTAAGACAGTGCATGCAGTCAAATTATTAAGCAACAGTGGCATAACAATAGCCTCGCAGACACCGCATCGGTGGGGAGGCGCTGAGAAAAGTGTGGGTGCTGGGGGTCTGCGGGGGCTATCGTTCCGCTGCTGCCTGCCTTACCCCTGTTGCTGCTTGCCGCCGTCTCTGTAACCGGGACACACAGATCTATTTGTCTGCATTCCCGGCGCTTCTCCTGGCTCAGCTCCTATCCTGCTGCTATTAAAATCTCCTTCACAAAATGTCCGCCCCCCCCCCCCCCTTACAGCAGACTGGTTTTTTTGGATGCTAGAGGAGGCGCCTCCTCTAGCATCCAAAAAAAACGGTCTGCTTTAAGGGGGCGGACATTTTGTAAGGGAGATTTTTCATAGCAGCAGGAGCCGAGGAGCCGGGACCGCAGAGTCTGCGTGGCCCGGTTACAGAGGAGGCGGCGGCTGCAGCAACATGGGTAGGGCAGTGGGTGGGGAGCCAAAATTTCCAGCGGGTGGGGGGGCTCTATGTTTGAAGTTACGCCATTGTTAAGCAAGTGACTGCAAATCTCTCTGTGTGTACAGAATGAGAGAGAGTGATTGAGATCTCTCATTCTGAACCACTACCCCCCCTTTTGTTTTGCTTAGCACATATCACTGCTTGTGTATGTGCTCTCCATGGGCGTTATGGACACAGGGAAATCGCCTACCCTACATAGCTTAGTAAAATCGCTTAGCACACATCTCTACGCCTGTACGACCCTTTAGTTTGAACAACATTTGAATTATTCCACTTTGCCACAGCTCCCCTAGAGGAGAAGCCGACTCACCTACCCAGTGGACATTCACCCTGCTAATTTTTGGGAGTGCATTTCCCCTAAGTGAAAAGACCCCACGGAAAGTTATCAAGCAAGTGGACACCCACATCTTTCTTTGGATCCAAATAAAGGATACAAAACAAAGGCACCATAGGAGCGGACGACATCTCCCTACAGAGGCCAACAACGGTACCGTATGAACTGGCATAACATTTGCAATTCCCTCTCAGACGTCCAATCTAGCAGCACCTATCATTTTGAGTGTTTTACTTTTTAAAAATTAATTGTTTTCCCTGGTTTTTAACTTACATGTATTAATCTGTTGTCATTAATAATAAATACCAAAATCATTTAATTGAATTCAATTGGCAACCTATATTTATTGTGTTTAAATTGGATTGAATACTTTAGCGTGGTGTACACCCATTCTTTGTTTTTCTACCTCACTCACGGGTGTGACAACCCTTTTCAGTACACTGCAGCTTGGCATAGCAACCCAAAGTTTTGTGCCTCTCTTTTTTTGATAACTTACATTTAGGACCTTATTCTAGTTGAATCGCAAGGCTGTGAATTTCACAGCCTCCTTGCGAGTCCACCAAAGGCCACCCACCGCCCCCCTGGCACACCATAATCCCCCGCATGGCTGTGAATGGATGATTTGCATAATCATCCATTCATAGACCAGATACCTGCAAGCATCCTGTGCGGGAAGCTGTCCGTCCCCACATCACCGAGCGATTGCCATGGAAATGCTGGGCACTCCCATGGGCTGCGCACCTTGACGCCGAACTATGCCCGCACTGCTAGGTGCAAATGGGATGGCGAACATGTAGTTTGCTGCGGCCGCTCGCACCCGGCATCTGCACATGCACAGAAATTAACTAGAAACCCCCCCCCAAGTGTAGAGTCCAGTGTTCGTTACCCTTGACAGCGAGTTATGATTTAAAAATCTGAATCCTGTGTGTGTGAATTGTGAGTCTGGGAGCAAAGAGGTGTCAAATCAGGCCCTCCAAAATCCTGTCATCTGCCTGGTAGGGGAAAATTTACTAAAGCTTCTAATAATGAAAAGAGGTGATGTTGCTTATCGTAGGGAGGGTGGCTCCGGTGAAACTCAAGGTCCATGAGATGGGGAGGAAAGAGGGTGCAACGTCAGCCCCCTTGTCACACTTTGGGGTATTGTTGGGCATAGCAGGAAAGAGGTAGCTGAGGAAGTGAGTGGATGGATATGATGTTCGGTGGTTGGATGTAGTGCCTTCACATAAACCAGGATAGAGGATGAACGAAGGAGAACTTGGATAGGATTGAAGAGTTTAATGATCAGGTATTAATAGCACATAGGTAACGAGGTAAATGAATGGTAATAACAACGGTAACAGTTTGTATAATAATGGATAGACTGATGTAGAACTTGCAGATACAACGATAAGTAATACAGGGGTGGATTTGTGCACCTGCAACTTTGACTTTGTATGCAGTACAACAATAAGGAAGTTGAAGATGATGAAGGGGTTTGAAGACCACTGTAAGAATTCGTAGTAAAAGATAAAGACCTCGGAGATGACTGTAGTAACTTGGTGCTTTGAAGGCTTGGAGCTCCTAGAAGCAGCTAAGGATAGCTGCGGCACTTGGATACAACTCAAGGTGACTGTGGCATCTGTATACAACTTAATATTAACTGAGGTACTGGAACATACTGCGGATACTGGAGAACACTGTGGATACTGGAGCTATGAAGACCGAGGCACTTGGGTTAGTACTGTGGAATATTGTGAAGACTGAATACTGTGAAGACTTGGTACTGTGGAATACTGTGAAGACTGGATACTGTGAAGACTGGGTACTGTGGAATATTCTAGCACTGAATACTCTTTAGTACTTAGAAGACACTTTAGTACTTAGAAGACACTTTAGTACTTAGAAGACACTGTAGACACTTTGGTATACTGTGGACACTTTAGAAGACACACTGTAGACACTAGCATAGTGTAGACTTTGAAATACCTGGGTATTTGCTAAGAGTCTCTGAGGAACTGTGAAGGTAACTGAGAGGCACAGAACGGCAATCCCAACAGGAGAGAGGTGGATCTGCTGCGGCACGCTGGAAGGTCACTGCAGTACTAGGACTTTAAGGTACACCGGACAGAAGCAGCAGCAGGTTAGGCAGGAACACTGTGGAGCACAGTCACTGAACCACTCTCCAGGAGGTAAACTGAAGCACTGGCAGGGAGACATGGGCCAGACCCCTTTTATCAGGGAAAGACACACAGGATTGGCTGGAGAAAACCCTGGTCTCTAACATGGTTGCCCCCACACTGGAGACACCACGAAGAACCAGGCACACCTCCTCTCACAGCCACAGACACGCAGCAGGTCTGCCCCTCCACTGCACTGTGCTACAATGGTGAATTTTGCTGCCGCACCACGCTGCCCTGGACCTGCCTCCTGACCATACCACGCGGCCAGCAGGACAGACAGCACGACCCCTAACTGTGGTAAGCCTCTGAGCGCTGACACCTCTCTCCTCCACTCTGCTAGAGAATAAGAGGCAGAAAATGCTGCAGGGAGCCGGGATCGCAGAGTCTCTGTCTGTGGCAGCCCTTCCAAAAATGTCCGCCACCTTGGAGGAGACATACTCTAGAGCTACTACAGTGGGCCTAGAGCTACCCATAAATGTGAAATCTGGGAGTACAGGTGTGCTGTTAGAATGGAAACCCTTGGGCAATGAGCATGCAACTCTCCCTAGCAATGAGCATTTAACCCCCCTCCTTGCAATGAGCATATAACACTAGCTGACAATGAGTATATAACACCCCCTGGTAATGAGCATGAAACTGCTGCCAATAAGAAAGTAACCCCCAGCAACAAGCAAAGCAAACAAATCTGCGGCAATGAGCATGTAGGTAAAAAAAAAAATCTAATGTATGGGAGTAGAAGCCTTACTGTGGGGCATCATTTGTAAGGGACATAAAATAGTGTCAGCAGCATAACTGTGTGTGGCATAACATGTAATAGGTATTACAGCGTGTGGCATAATGTGTAATGAGCATTATGGTTTGTGTGGCATAATGTGCAATGGGCATTACGGTTTATGTGGCATAGTGTGTAAGGGGCATTAAAGTACATGTCATAATGTGTTGTGTTGCATAAAATGTATAGCTAAAGGGGGGGGGGGGCAAACATACCTTTGCTCTAGGCAACATGTCACCTAGCTACACCTCTGCGGGTCAGGTACACCAGGATGTAGAACACCAAACACCATATCCCTGTATACTGCATTCTGATACTAGGAGAGAGTTTTCAGGAGTAATTGCAGCAATAAAATATAGAAGCAAGATACAAATGTTGCCTGGCACTCATGCCATGAAATCGCATTTCCCAACAAATGTTAAGTACATGGGGATACGGAGGTAAAGTCTATGGTTCTGCTCCTCAAACTTACCCAGGCAAATACCACACTGTAAATACTACAGTGCCCATTATGTACTATCAGCCCCTGCATTGGAACTCAGATTCAAGGGCTGACCTGTTAAAGATTCAAACACATTTTAAATTACCTATTTATCTAACTAAATGGCATTGATCTTTATGATTACCTTAGATTCACTCCCAAGATGTCTGAGAACGTATCTCAGTTACATAAATCATTTCTGTAAAAGCTGTCTATGATATATCCAGAATATACATATGAAATCAAGAGCTTTATGGATGGTGTAATGGTTTGCATTAATGCCTCACAGCATAAGGGTTGTGGGTTCAATGGAAGTACTGGCAGTTGAGTGGTCACATATTACGATGCATAGTGTGGTCAGATTTGTCTCTAAAGGGCACATAAGCAGCTGAAATTCATTGTCAGCTTGGTGATGTGTACAGTGATTACATCACATCACTTAAACTGGTTTGCATTCCAGAGCTGATAACCCTTTGTGTGTGTGAAGTAAAAACAAATACTTGCCTCTCTGGTAGTCCACCTTCCATCTTCGCACTGGGTAGGTGGCTGCTGGACAGCTCCAGGGAGCAAGAGCTGCTGTGAAATGTAGTTCTCACAGTTTCAAGCTTGGGAGGTGTGGGGTTTAGGGAGGCAAACACATATATACATACTATATAGACTCCGCAGCAAGAAAACCAAACTGCTGACGCTGAATCAAAAAAAACACTTTTGGAAGTTGAAGAATTACTGACTAATTAAATGAATTGGAAAACTCCAATTGACTAATTAGTCCTCAGCAGAGGTCACATGATTTTACTTGAAAATAATGATAATGATTTGGAGGTGCTAGTGTCATGTAATTAAACAGCAAAACCCCACAGGAGATTTTGAATTTCTACCTAGTTTGTAGAACAGCTTCCATTCACATGTGTGCACCATCTTGTGTTTGCCCCAGTCACCAGCAAGGTAAACTGAAAGCTAACATAATGAAGTCTGATAGTGTTACTTGGATAAGGAGTCAGAGTATGAGTTCAGACTCAGTGATCCCATACATCTCAGCTCTTATTGGGAGGTTTGGAGAATTCCAGCCACAAAGATTATAGCTCAAAACAGTGCCAGATAGGATACAACCTCCCAGGATACAACCTCCCAAACAGGGATGACCCTGGTGCGTCTCACTGTATAGTACATAAGTAAGGCTATAAAGTAATAAAACTTCAGAGGCTGGTAACTTCAGTAGCTGAAAAGTGCACTTCTTGTACGACTGTAGCAATGTTACTATACAAAGCTTTATTCCATTAGAAGAAGCTATTGATATTGGGTGTGATGAGATGTGTGCTCCTAAGCACAGCTCAAAAAGTTCTGTATGTTCTGCACATACTTTTCGTACGAGATTGCATCTTATTGCATTGCGATCTAGTCCAAATTGCATACAATAATTGTACCGTGTATGGGTACCTTTATAAACGGCAACTGGCTGCATTAGGGGAGTGTCCAGCATAGCGCAAGACAACCCCACATGCCTGGTCTCCCCCTAATGTTTTCCCAGTAAAGAATTGCAGGCACATTGCTAAAGTGCAAGTGCTTTGCTGTAACAGCATAGCAGCAAAGCTAGATGCATGCCAGCCATGTTCCAGGTCATAGCGGACGCTTGTAACATCACAGTCGTCCTCCCCTCCAGCGCCTCGGACACACCCACATTGTTCAGACCGCTCCCACAAAATGAAGCGTTGCTGCTCCCAGCCAGCTCTGAAACAATAATCTCAGTTTCAGGGTGTGCTAATGTGCAGAAGTGCGGAGATTACGGAATAGCACTTCTACAACAGGGTCTGAATCAGGCTCTGTATTTGAACAATTTTATACCCCCCATGAATCAATGTACATATACTTATTTTGGCCCGTCTAGCTGCACTGAAATACACAAGGGGCACAGAAGTGTTCTGGATAGTTTAAGGATTCGTAATAATTTTCAATTATATTTTGACACAAACACTTCACAGTTATAAATTCTGAAGGCTTCTTGTCAGCACCGAGAGGCTTCAGTTTCTGGGTGATCTTTCTGAAGATAATATACAGAAGTGGAGTTTCATCTTCTTGCTTATGAAGTGCTGCTGTGGGAAGCATTCCGGTTCCAGGACTTGTACATGATGTGGTGAGCTCAGCAGCAGCTACCTACCTTTGCTCGTAGCATGGTCAACCATATAACAGCACAAGCAATTGAAGCCATTTAAGATGTCTTAAGAATTCAAGTCTTGAATTTCCTAGTTAAATAGGATTTGCAGCCTTAAAATGGTGGTGCCTCAAGCTTTTCCATCAGAGATTTAATCCATGTTGTGCCGTTGATCAGTTTGGTAGTGGCAATAATGTATTCTGTTCCCCCATCCTCCAACTGTGACAGGAAACGGAGTGCAGCAATCTCCGCAAAGGTCACTCCACCAAGGAAGAACACCAGTATAACCTTGTTCTCACCTTGCTGACCTGTAGTATGGGAAAATACAAAGCAGTTAATGTACTGTACACAGGATCAAACGGCAAACAGTACACACTGGGCTTGATTCGGATGGGATGGTAATGCAACAGCAGGAATTATTGCAAGTAGACGCCTCCTGCTGCAGTGGTGAATAAACTTGCACTGCATTGGATCACTCTGTCACCCTCCGTCGCAGAGGTCAGGAAATCTCTGCGGCCTCTTCCCTCCCTCTAACCTGTGGTGAGATGCCCCAGTTTGGAGAAACAGAGTTTGTCACCTCCACGAGATGGCATCAGACTGTCAATCCCTCATAGTCTGATTCTGGACTGCATACTACATATCTCAGGACCGAAACGCTCACATGCAGAATGGGTCCTTCACATGGTAATATTTTGCAATGCGCAGCACATCTCCACCCACATTTGAATACCCCCATTATGCTTATATACACACACACACACACACACACAGGGCCTGATTCTGGGTCACTCACAAAAGCACATTTTGTCTCTAATGGACAAAACCATGTGCACTGTGCACATGTGGGGCAGATGCACGTTACATCTGCCCCACCTTCTGTGCACACGGTTTTGTCCATCAAAAGAGAGAATTTGCTTTTTGTGAGTGAACCAGAATCAGGCCCATAATGCATGTGCAAACAGCATTTTGGGCCAATGCACATACCGTTGGCACAGGCAATAATCATGGCAATGTAATTATCAGCCTATGACTACCCCACCTCAATTGTAAGGAGAAAACCTTAAGCATACAGCATATGACTAGAGCCTGAAGAGTAACAACTTGTGTGTTCATCTTATTCCTTGAGGAGAGAGAGAGAGGACCCTATGACAGCCACGACTGGTGGAGCATGTAGCGATGCTTTAATTATCTTTGTTTTTATTCTTTTAAGTGTAACATTATAAACTATGACTAGTTTGTGACTATTAGATCAATTGAGTCATACATTACAAGATCCCTTACGTTTCTTCATAAGGCCAGCAGGTAGGGATTGTCGCTCTTCAAACTGAGGCCCAGGAAGAAGTTTGAGAACCTCCTCGATGCTCCTCCAACCTGGACGAACCAGCACCTGGGCTAGGCGGACACTAAGAGGAGCGTAACCACTGTACACGTAGGATATATCATTAGGATTCTAGAAAAAAAAATGGATCGATTAGATCATAAGATACTGCAAGCAAATTAGCTATTCCCAAAGACATCTGTTTTGCTCTCTGCATAGTAAACTACTCACTAAGAGAAATCTTAAGTCTCACCCTCATCCCACAACAACAAGACGGGTGTGGTGTAGCACACCGACATTCGGGATCCCAAGGCAGCGGGTGGAGCGTAACAAACCTACGCTCGCCACCTATTGTTGTCTCCCTCTACGGGGGTCGTGGACCCCCACAAGGGAGAATAGCCAGTGGCTGTCTGGGTTTTAGCAGTCAGGATACCGACGTTGGTGTAATGACTAGTGTTCATTCTAGCACCCGCCATCTTTGAAAACCCATGGAGTTCATCTTCCTTGCCTGGGGCGTCGCTGTCTGCTGAGGTGTTTCTAGCACAGGTCTGGTTTGCATGTCAGTGCTGATATACAGACCACACTGTGCTAGAAGCACTACAGAAGACAGTGACACCCCAGGCAGTGAAGAGGAACTGCATAGGTTTTCAAAGATGGCGGGTGCTAGAATGAACACTGATGATTGTCGGAATCCTGACATTCAGTCATCTGGCAACCAACAAGACTACCATAGGGAGAAAGACACAAATAAAAAGGAAATAAAGCTAGTCTTATTTGTCAAAAACTAGCAGAGTGCATTTAGAGTTGGGTATGGATCATTGGATAGACACAAACTAGGTCGACAGGGTCATTAGGTCGACACGGGGAAGTTCGACAGTCAAAAGGAGTCCAGTTGCTTTTGCTGAGCAAGCGTCCGTTCCGATATTGCTCTGGCATAGGGAAAGATCCTGATAGAGACCATAAGGCTGTTGTAGCCCCAAGTACCTCTATGAATAATGGGTGGCTGATGTGGTGTATCCCTCTCCTTGGTAGCAGTTGTTACAATGTTAGATGTGTCCCTTGTATGGCAGAAAGTGAACCAATTGAGTAGTTGTCCACAGGCTGGAAGAGTGGAAAGGACCAGGGCTGGTTTGGTCACAGGGTGCTTGCATTTCAGTGTTCTGTCCAAATGGGTGATGTTAGGCACTGACGTGTTTCACTGTGGAAATGCAGCTTTTCCAAAGAGCTTTTCCTACACATGGGCAATATAGGAACAGGCACTTGCTCAGCAAAAGCAGCTTGACTCTGTTCCATTTGGGTGAATATTTGTATACCTTTTATCTTGTCAATGACTGATGTGCTCTATATGTTTTTTTTAGCAATCTTGTATTAAATATACCCTTATATCTTACAATTTACTCCTGGTTAATAGCACAGTTACTTTGTATTGTTTATTTTGTATAGATGTGTACTTCACTAATCTATCTAATCTATTGTACCCACTTTTCCAAGTATCTGGCAAACAGTATTTTATTCAGTAAAGTAAAAAACAGTATTTTAAAGTCACCCAGCTGACCTGCTCATTGACGTCATCCATCCAAAGCCGTAGGGTTTTCCTGATCGTAGGGTAATTATTCCGGCTTACTGTTTGGGATTTTAAAAGTCCAGCCTTTTCCAAATTATGCAGCGTCAGAATGTGCTCATAGCCATAGGTCTGCAAAGTATACAAGCGGTTATACTAGATCAGAGAGCATCGCAACACAATGATCAATGCACTGTATAATGACAATTATTCCTCATCGTGCTTATGCTGTTATAACTGTGCTTACCGCTTTAAAACAAAGACAAACCATCAAGATGACTTATGACACGCAAATATTAATTTAAAGGTTATTGGTCTTAGCATGATCAATATTCTGATGACATTCGAACAGGTCTGTTTGCTGCGCTGCTTAACAGATCTTCAATAAGCCTATGTGCATTATATCTAGTGACTGGAAACTGCTTGACCCGTTCTCTATAGCAGGTGAGCAATAAAACAGGTCACATGTGACTATGGATACAATCTCTGTGTAGATAAACAGTATAACCCAAATGTGAGAGCATAACACTACAGCATCAGTAACCCCCGCAGGCAAGCTTACAGACATATTTAGTATCTAGGTCACACACTAACAAATTTATTGTAAGTCACTTTATGAACGCACTATTGTTTGCGACACAGATTGTAAACCAATATCTGTAAAACAAAATAAAGTTGTAAATAAAAAAAGCTTATTAATAAGTGGGATATCCAATTACCCACGGTAATTTACAGCGGGGAAATTGGTGGTGGTGGGTTATCCAATTTGTGATGCCAGCTTATTGGGGATTGTTTCACCTGAGGCAAAATCCCTGAAAGTAGCCGGAAAAAAACACATGTTCCACTGAACTTGTTTGGTTTTGCGTTTATTGGTTTTCTTAACTAGTTACTGGACTTTCACCTGTTTCTGGAAGACATGTTATATGTTCACATATTATAGGTAAGAAGGGTGTAGGGGGAGTGCCAGGCAATGCCCCGGAGAGGGGCGTACACAGTACAGGGAAATAAGGTCATTAAAAAGAATATATATCATCCATGCATTAGTTATTAAAATAAGGTTATGGCACAGACAGACATTTAACATGTAAACCACACATGTCTTACGAGACACAATGCTTTACCTGTAGATTCAGAGAATATTTCGGTTACACAAAATGTTATGACCTACTTCACAAAACAGGATGGAACATTTTCATTGAAGTACTGCACCATGTAACAAAAGGATCACCTGTAGAATCTCTTTCTTGTAGAAGTCTAGCACCTTCTGCTTGAGCCCGGTGTTGCAGACAGACTGGAGGCACACCAATCTTAAGATTTTTATCAGGGGATCTTTTTTTGCCATACAATCCTCTATGTATGGATTTACCTGTAGCAAGAAAACAGCAAATCTGTGAAAACAATAGACACACAGTAGACACACAATAGGTGCATTTAGGAAAAAGTCAGGGCAAGAGACATTTGCCATTAACCCTGAACCTCTGGCAACTCACAGACCATTGCCACCAAACAGTTTTCATACAACAGAAAATTGCAAGTCGATGCTCACAACTGTGGCAGTGGTGGTATTAGGCATGGTATATTATTGGAGCTGGACCAGATTAAGGTTTGTGGAGGCACCAGGGCAACACATTTGTGGGGCCACTACCATTAAAAATTGGCAAAAGGAAATACTGGCAATGTTATTAAAATGTATTATGTGGAAACACTCCAAGCAGCGCAAACATCTTAAACACACTGTACAGATACCAGTGCACATTATGTAAAGCAGAAACTGCTAGTCACATATGCCCACAGTATTCCCCTTCTGGTCTTGCAGCTGTGTGTGGGGGCACCTGGGTGACCTCCCCAGCCGCCATGTTAATCTGGCAACAAAGGATAGAACCATATTGCCCAAATCAAAGAAGCCTGGTCACTATTTACAATGGATTATTATTAAACTACTAAGCCCGCTCGAAGCTAAAGCTTCCAAAGCTAGTCTGCTACCTTCTGTGTTTGTACACTAGATAGATAGATATATGTACGTACAAAATAAGCTTCTCAATAAGCAGACACACTGTCGCCTTTAAAGTCAACGTTTTATCAAGAACTGCATAAGCGCCGCTGAAACGTTGACTTTAAAGACGACAGTGTGAGTCTGATTATTGAGAAGACCCGAGTGCCGCCGACTGCCGTAGCTATCTATCACCGCTGGGCATCCATCGGTCATTGTGGAGGGCACCGGGCAATACACAGTTCTTAAGTGAGTGCCGGGGATGGCGTACCAATATAATATAATATATATTTAAGAGACGTATAGTCTAAGTTCAATACTCATAAATGACACATTCATTTTACGCAGACAAGGGCCGTACAAAGTGTACTACATATTGCAGCTTGTTCCCCAAGAAAGAAGTAAACGGATTAAATAGAGAGAGCTCATACTGTCACACAATGCACTGAAGGTGTAATGGTTAGCATTACTGCTTCACAGCACCGGTTTCCTCCAACAATCCAAAGATTTACTGGTAGGTTAATGGTCTTCAAACAAAATTACCCCTAGAATGTCTGTGTGTGCGTGTACATGTGGTAGGGAATATAGATTGTAAACTCCACTGGGGCAGGGACTGATGTGAATGTTCAACTATTCTCTGTAAAGCGCTGCAGAATGTGTGTGCGCTATATAAGAAACTTAATAAATTATCTCCACCAGTTTGAATATATCCTGTCCTGTTCTTCCCTTCCTCTACTTCATCTTTAGTCTCCTCGACAATTTCGACACCTACTTCTGAACTGATGCTGATTTTAGTTCTACCAGCTATACCCCTATTTATGCTGTATTTTATCAACACACCCTGTACATTACCTTGTAATGTGTTTTTTGTTTGCTATGTACGGCGCTGCGGACACTTTGTGGCACCTTATAAATAAACGTACTACTACTACATAGTATGATGATAGATATATGAGTGAGAGGTGAGCAGCGCAAATTGGCACCAGGTCACACTGTATGGCTATCTGCAGAAAGCATCCACAGCCAGATGTGAAGTATGAATGTTAACAAATGTGAGAACAATTCTCAATTGCTGATACAGGTATCATTTTAAGTAAATTAAAGACCATAATACACGAGGAGAAAGAAATCTAACAGTAATTCTCTCACAGGAAACAATAACATTTTTGATCTGCAATACTGAATGATATGCAGTGGTTGTACAGGTTCACAGTTTGTGGATTGAAAGCTGCCACAATCATCTATGATAGTGGCTGCTATAGTCTGGCTTATCCAATCAACTCCTAGTATGCTGTACACACACACACACACACACACACACACACAGTGAATGACCAGGCTGCACAGCTCAAGAGCCGATAAATGGGCTCATTATTCCATTAGACTACTTGGTGGGTGACCAAGATCAAGCTGATCAAGGTAATAAACTCAGATCAGAAGATTATTTACACAGACCAGAGGTAGCCAACTCCAGTCCTCGAGAGCTACCAACAGTTCACATTTTCCAGACAACCTAGCCGCTGCACAGGGGCACTGATTACTCACTAACACATTTTAAAAGATCCCCAGGTGGAGCTAATTACTTCACTTGTGATTCTGTGGTTCTGAGAGGAAATCTGGAAAACATTAATGCTGTGTACACACGGTAAGATTTGACATTATATTTTGATTATATAGTCAAAATCGCATGCAGATCGCACAGGTATTTTACCTTGCGATCCCAATGCGCGCTCCCGAGACAGCACAAATTGAAACCCAGATAGACAGGGCAGCAATGACTATATAGTGCAAATCTAATGCTGATTGTATGAATTGTATGTAAATATTACAGAGTTAGCAAAGATTGCACAGCACCCAAATCTTAAGTCGAATAGCAAAGGAATCTAATAACTAGTAGCTCTCAAGGACAGGAGTTGGCTACCCCAGACACAGACTATGTCACTACATATTCCACTATGCAAGATAAAGTGGTTTTCTGTCATAAAATTATCTGGTATTTTGTCGAAACACACACATACACACACACACACACACACACACACACACACACCAATAGTGGCTATATTACCCAGTATTGACTGTTATTATACATTTTAAGGAGCCAACACTAAAGTCTCGATGAAAGGGATTTATTTTTTAAACCTGAAATTTGGAGCACTATGCCTAGAAGACCCTCAGAATGTGTGCACCATTGGCACTGGAATACTGTATGGATGGATTATGTTTCTCACAACATGACATAAGTGTAAACAATGATTTTGTGTCGCTTACTTACAGGTGTGCTAATATTAAAATAAAAAAGTGACTGACTATTGCAGTGGGGAGGCACCACTATTGCGCTGCATTGCCCTACTGCCCAGCTTACAGGAGTGGGCACATATAATGTCATCACTGGATACCACTGAATAGCACCAGCTTATAGTTCTCTCCTGATTTCTAGAGCCTTCTGGACAGCTGGTTTCTGGGGAACAGCTCCCATGCCTGTAATATAATTATGTATTGTATGAAGCGACACTAACCTTATCAGTGTCAAACCCAGACATGAATTCTTGCTCCACTGTTAACTTGGCAAAAAAATCTTCAGAAGCTGAAAAGATAGATACACATAGTTGGCACAGAGAACAGTAAATGTATACCTGGGCAACGTGCTATGGCAGTACAGGGATACAGACGTCAGAATGCCCTTAAGCCACCTTCGGTTAAGAATAACTAAAACCTTCATAAGGCTGCTTATACAGAGGAGACAATGGGGAGAAAACACTGTGCACTTCACCTCGAGGATTACGTAGACGCAAACAGGGTTCTCATTTTGTTTCATGGGAAGAATAGCCCACAAGTGTATAAGGCCTAATTACATTGTGATGATCTCTTCATTACTGCATTTCAATTTAATCATTATGCTAAACAGTGGTGTAGAACTCATGGCCCTCCAGCTGTTGTGGAACTACAAATCCCAGCATGCCTTGCCACAGTTTTAGCAATCCATTATATAAAATATGTGGCTGGGCATGCTGGTACGTGTAGTGCCACAACAGCTGGAGGGCTATGAGTTTGACACCACTGTACTAGTATATCTCCTCCACCCTTGTAAGATGCCCCAAATAAATCAGTAGTCTAGAAGAATAAGAACAATAAGGTGATCAACAGAATAGAAGGATTTGTAATCTTAAATAGAATGAGACAAAACACTTATTGGAAACAAACGGCATCTTACTTGTTATCTCCTTTATAAGTTCAGCAATGGATGTATGATTGGCTAAAGATGCTCGTTCTGCTTGCATATGAGGCAGTTGGGAGACAAATTGTTTGATCTCCCCAACCGTTTTTGCACTGTGTCTCCCCTGGAAAGAAAAATAAAATGGATACTGATAAACAATTAATTGCAGATAATCAACAGTTAACCTAAAAGGGGCAAATATTGGGTACTTATGTATTATCTGGACTCCCATGTTAAATGCACCCCATTTTTTCATACCCCTACTGTCCAACTACGCATGGAGTTGATTTTATATAGTGTGGCGAGGGGACGCGGTCTCATAAGAAAAACGGGAGTCCAGATATTACATAAGTACCAAATATTGTTATATCAAAAAACCAAGGCCGCCCCGGCGAGATGTGCTGGAGCGTCTGTGCTGGGTAACTTGTCCCTCGGCAGCGCCGCCCATGTAAAATAACAAAGAAACAATTAAATATATATATATATATTTTTTAAATGGTCTGAGCCCTGAAAAATGGTGCCTGCTCTGCCTTGGCACCAAAATAAAAACTGGCAGGCTGGGGCTTGAGGGTGGGGTATAGGGGACTGGGTGGCCAGGCACTATAGAAGTTTTGACTCAACTCTTTTTGGTGTTAATTCTTCCTGTGCCCCCTGGTGGACAAAAAAGAAAAACCAAGATCAAGAAGATTGTCCCTCAATATAAAGGCTTCTCACAATCTATTCCATACCTGATATAGTTGCCTAGATGTAAAAGTATGCAGCTATGACAGGCCACAGATGTCTGCCATTCAATACGATTTCAACACCGGGAGAAGAAGAAAAAAAATGTCCTAAGCTGAACAATGACTTCACAAACAAAAATACTTACAAGCAAACAAGAAAAGCCCACAAAAGCCGTCCAAAAAAAACCAAACAGAATAGCTCAAATCTAAGTTCAACATAGATTGTAAAATCATTCCATTCTCCAAAGATGCCAATAAAATACATCATGCCCATTATGACATGTTGGGCAAGCCTTGGCAAGTGGGTGATAACGATGCACAGCTGTTAATTTGTTTTATTCTACTAGGACACTCCAGTCTCATTATCACCTATTACAGACATGTCTTTTACTCAATGCCAACAATATTCGTACAGAACTAACAAGAAATGGAATTAACCTCACTTAGAACATTTACAACGCTATTAATTAATTGTATAACTTAGTGCAGTCAATGTTAAGCCTGTCCTAAAGTCCCTAACCAAGACAATTGTTCAAGTTTACATTTACATGCAAAAGTTAAAAAAAAGACATATTTTAATTTCAAGAGTCAGTAAAAGAACTGAATATAAAAGAGCAGGAGAGCTCTGAAAAAAAAAAAAGGATATAGATACACATACATAAACACATTCCAAACTTCTTAAGATTTTTTACTTTTCTATGTCCGACTGATAAAGTATTTGAATGTATGTGACAACCAAAAGCAGGTGATGCATTTGTAGAATAGAACACAATGGCAGCCATTTAAAAGCGTGCAAGAGGATATTATTATCATGCAAAAACGTGTCGAGGATTTAAATGGCATCTTGTAGACTGCTTTGCACTCACTGCATTGCTTCCTGGGAGATGATTTTGAAATGCTATAACTGGGAAAGTATCCCTCAAGGTATCTGGTAGGAGATTTAAAGATACAGTCACCCAGCCCATATATTTGGTAGCCAGGATGAGGAAAGATTGGTGATCCGTTCTGGCAAACCAACATACAAAATTCTGTCACTTAGGGCCTAATTCAGACCTGATTGCAGGACAAATATGTTCTCAAATGGGCAAAACCATGCTGCACTGCAGGTGTGGTTGATATAACATGTGCAGAGAAAATTTAAGGCCCCCATACACTATGCGATTTAGGCCCAATTTCACCCGGTGGATTGGCCCGAGAAATTGTGTGAAATGGCCCCAAATTGCATGTGTATGACATCCAATCTGATGTCCAGTGCGCATCGCAAGATCATATGTGTAGCTAATAAAATACATTTTATGTGCAGCTGTCAGTGGCACATCAAGGCTGCTTTTTAGCACCTGTGTTGTTTTGCATCTGATGCTGGGGGACATACAAATGAATAGGTGGCCGCTGATTTCTATGTTTGTTTGTTTTTTTATATTCTCCTGCAGCGCGACTCCCTCCGTCCGGCTCTCAGCATCCCCCGCCCGGGTCATGGCCGCCCTCTGCCGCAGGAGTTACATGTGGTTTCAGGTTACAACCTGTTAAATTTATATTATTAGTTTCTCAACTAAAACAAAAAAACACAAGAGACAATAAAATAAGAGCATATGTGATATATAATATAATATAATACGCCTACTACAACACTTGTCTCCAAATGGTTTAAAAAATATATATATGAAAATGAAGTTTTCTATAGCGTAACGGGACACTGATCACTCTGCTCATTTCCCCTTTTATATCAGAATGAAATCTCAGGAGACAGATTAAAATGGAAGCAGTATGAAATCCCGGCGGTCGGAATCCCGGCGTTCAAAATCCCGGCGCCGGAATCCCGACCGCCGAAATCCCGACAAGGGGGGGGGACGTGGATCGCCCCCCCTTGCGGGCTCGCTGCGCTCGCCACGCAGCGGGCCCGGTGCCTCGCTACGCTCGGCACACTAATTTATTCTCCCTCCAGGGGTGTCGTGGACACCCCAGGAGGGAGAAAGTGTCGGGATTTCGGCGGTCGGGATCCCGACCGCCGGGATTTTAACTGCATCCCATTAAACTGTAACTTTCAGTCAAAACACTTGTCCAACGTTACCTCGAAAGCAGCAGATATAATTTTGGCCTTTTTACTCAGCACTGAACCCACAGCGTTGAAGTTCTTGTCTCGAATCTCAGCATAGAGCTCCTCTGCAGAGTTTAGCAGCAGTTTCTTGGGTTCTGTAGGCAGATCCTTCCCACCCTCACCCTGTTTCTTCGGAGCAAATTTTTCTGGAGGAAGCTTCACGTGTCCTGTTGTGAATATATACATTTCAGCTCAACAAGACCACTAATTAACAAATACAAAACCCAATATCTGCAGAGCTTAGCCACTATTTTAAAGCAATGTTGTGGATCGTCACTTTACAATTTGGATGTATATGCAAGTACAATTATTTTTATCTTTATCCACATAATTGTACAATTAACGGTCAGGAGGTTTTTGTCGGAGTAGTATGAGCCACTTACCGTTCTGAATCCCATACACCTCATCGATCAGTCCCTCATATGTGAGCTGAGTTGCCAGAGGAGTCATTAAGTCAACATTACGATCCAATAACAAAAGGGTGTCGAAAACCGGAGATACTTGGTTGTTGCTCCCACCCAGCTCTCGCTTCATCCTGATCATCATATTTGCAACATGCTAGAAATACAATCAAAATTCTTTTTTTTTTTTTATATAAGAGTCTTTACTTATATATTTATTTGCGAAGATTAGACCATTAGATTAGAAGTTTATAACAAACACACATTAAAAAGAATAATGTGGCCTTCACTTTCATGTCTGTGTAACACCAGGCATAAGTGAGTAACGGTTGGCCCAGGCTTACCCTCGCACATTCTCCTTTTCCACAGATCTGAGGAATGGTTCCATACAATGCTTGCAAAGTGGTGAGTCCTTTAGCTGCGTGGTAAAGAGTGGTCTGATCGGTCTCCAAGTAACATTCCTGGTAAAATAAGAAATACAATACTAGATTTAGAATTTTATATTTCCCCACCAAATAGCAAGCTGTTTATAGTGCTGGTTGTCTGCTGGCATACAAATAAAGATTAAAGATTTTTTGGTTTTGTAAAGTAAAAGCAGAGGTGTCATAGTATGCTAGCTCTTCCAGGGATTACATCATTTGTTGCCGTGGCACCATTTATAACCTAAGGCACTGTGGGCCTTATTCTAGTTCACTCTGACAAAATCCTTCTTAGATGGACAAAACCATGTGCACTGCAGGGGGGCAGATGTAAAATGTGCAGAGAGTTAGATTTGGGCAAGTTATTTTGTTTCTGTGCAGGGTAAATACTGACTGCTTTATTTTTACACTGCAATATAGATCTCACTTTGAAGTAAAACCCCACCCAAATCTAATTCTCTCTACTCAAGCAACATCTGCCTCACCTGCAGTGTACATGGTTTTGTCCATCTGAAGCTGTGTATCGCTGGAAAAATCGCTGGAAATATGGTCGCAGGCGACCATATTGCCACTGATGAGAGTGTGCCCCAGCGATAAATCGCCAGGTGCACGCTCCCGTTTTCAGCCCCATTCTGTTCGCTGGTCACAGGAGCTTGCTCCTGCGACCAGCTGATTACCTCTGCGGCACCGCCGGCAGAGGTTCCCTTTCATCAGCGACCATCTCTGGTCGCTGATGAAAAGGAGAAACTGAGCAATATATTGCTCAGCCATATATTGCTAGCAATATATGGCTGAGCAATATATCTCCCCCGTGTGTACGGGGCTTAAGAAGGATTTTGGGCCAGATTCTCTAAGCTTCAAAAGTGATAAAATAGAGAGTGATAAAAAGCCAGCCAATCAGCTCCTGTCTGACATTTTTCAAACACAGTCTGTGACATGGCAGGTAGGAGCTGATTGGTTGGCTGTTTATCACTCTCCATTTTATCACTTTTGAAGCTTAGAGAATCTAGCCCTTTGTCAGAAAGAGTGAACTAGAATAAGGCCCTGTTTCCCAGACTGGATTCCACATAACTGGATTTAGTTGCGGTTTCTACTAAATGAAAATGTATACATAGTACAAACAAATCAGACTGCTTCTCCAAAGTACCAATTCTGATGACTCATCGCATAGCACCACTCTGCAAGTTCTATGCCTCACCACAGCCCAATTGTCAGTCTGTTAGCAGAGCCTGCTATAGACACACAGTTCTTACATGCTTGGTTTTGCAAACATTTTGTCATGGCCAGTGGTGGCTGCAGGGCCGACCATATAGTGCAGAAGGGAACAGCTTAGCGCATACATGTTCTAATATATGATATATAGACTGGCTGGTTCCCCCGGGGATCATCAGTACTGTGTGCATCAGGTGCCATGCTGACTCAGCATAAGACATCACACTTCTTCTAAGCCCACCTCCAGACTCCTAGAAATCTAGCCAATGGGAGACTGGGAGCAAGCTTAGAAGAAATGTGATGGCTTATGCAATGTCCCGTGCGCCGCAGGTGCTTGATGTACACAGCGCTGCTGATTAATGGGAGAACCAGCCAGCACATATATTACATAGATCAGAAAGTGTATGTTTATATATGGCAAGCGGTTCCCGACTGCAGTATGTGGTTGGTGCAGCCACAGTTTGCCATTGGTAATAAGTAGTAATTTGAAGATAAGCCAAATTTAAAAAAAAAAAAAAAAAAAAAAGGTAACAAAACAGGAAAATAAAGACAGCTGTCTCTTATGGAAACTTGTAATAAATAGGTATGGGAAGACCAAAAACTGTAATTGTGTTAGTGTTCTGTGTGCTAAGACTGGGAACCACTGCACTAAGAGATCCCTTACAAAGCTATCCATTAAAAACACACACACACAAAAAGTATGTATTTATTTTTTAGCTTAAATCTTGTTTAACTGATGACGACTAAAATCACGTCATTTGTTTTAGCAAAGCTTTGATTACCTTAAATGCATGTTCAGATTCCATTGACAGCAAATCACCATCAAAAGGAATCAAGTTCAGACGGTATTCCTCACGCTTATGGAAGGATCCCAGAACTCCCAGATCCTTCAGCCGCTGCTCACACAGCAAGCTATGACGAGGGACAAACAAGATGTGGAAGTCCCGTTGTGGGAATCGCCCCCTGTCTTCTCTGTGGTAGCAAAAATATTATTGCATTATTATACAGACTGCAAATGCATATGAATTATTTCATCCAATGTCAAAGTTGAATTTGGAAGAGCAAGCAAAGTGTATTTATAGGAGGAAAACAGTGACATTCAATAATCAGAAATTTGAAGTACCTCACATCAACGATAATTATAGTGCCACAAAATTGCAGATTTTCTATTACAAACCTCTATGAAAACCTGCAATGTTATTGACTACAGGGTGCTCTAGAAATAGTAAAAATGTTCGCTCCATAAGGCCCATTTGCAGTAGTGAAGTTTCCCATTTAAATGTAATTTAATAGTATATTATAGCCTTTGGGGGCAGATTTACTAAGCCTTGGAGTGTGAACCAATGGAGAGAGAAACTACCAACCAATCAGCTTCTGTCATTTTTCAAACACAGCCTGTAATATGGCAGGTAGGAACTGATTGGATGGTGGTTTTTCTCTCTCCAAAGCTTACTTATATCCCTTTCAAACCAGCTTAAATTCCTGGGTTGGGCCCCTGAGAAAATTTGCTGGGATTTCTACCCTGCTATGGAGCAGAGTTGTTTGCTGGTTTCAACCCGGGGTTCTGGCCGGTGTGAAAGGGGTAGGGGTACTTACCCGGGTTGAGTACTGTTCACCGGCCTCCGCGACCATTCCAGCTCCTGGCCACCTCCTTCCCACACCAGAAAATGCAGGGACTTTTCTGGTATGAAAGGGGCCATTTGGGGAATTCCCAGGTGGGTCTCTGCATTTTCTGGTGTGAAAGGGGTATAAATCTTCCCCTTATGCACTGGAATTCAGAATATCCCCTAACCCGGAATGGAGTAAGCCATGTACAAATCATTACACATAATGGACTATAAAGTTAAATTGTCACTAATAACAAATAAATACCTCAGAATGTTCTCAGCAATGATATCCATTAGCTCAAGCTTTGGTCTGACAAAAAAGATGATGTTTTTAACATCAGATGATGGTAATGGACCCGCCTTAAGTGTAAACATCTTATCAACTTCATGTTCCTGAAAACACATTGAACAAAATGCTTTCATCAAATATATATATATATATATATATATATATATATATATATATATATATATATATATATATATATATTTTAAGATTGCCTGCTATGCAAAAAAAATAATGTACAATACCTTTAAAAGGGAATATTGTGCAATTAATCCAAAAGGACCTGTCAGATACTCATCCCACACTATAGCCTGTAGAAAATAAACAGAAATGATTTTGTCAAAGAATGCAAAAATATAATACCATCATCATTCTTATACTAGAGCAGCCCCTAAGGTTGAATGAAAAAAAAAAGCCACACCGATTTTTTTTTTTTTACTTAGAAGAGTTAGTAAATCTCCCCCCAGTTTTGATACATCTCTCCCACAATTAGACTCTCTACAAAACTATGAATGGGCTATGAAGACTTCACCAAATGCAGGCAACCCATCCAAAACCACTGTTCCACCATCACTGTCTACTCCACCTGTGTCACCTGTCTGTCCCTCCCTTTTAGAGTATACAGGTATGCTATTACAAGCAGGTCCTTCTTCCCTCATGTGCCCTTCCTTCGCTAAAGGTGCATACACATGGTGAGATTTTGGCTATGTACAATTTTGACTATGCAATTTCCTTTAAAGTCCCAAGAGCCTAGAATCATACCATTTTTAATATATTTACATGAGATTTTGACTATGGCTGAATTTTGACTACACTAAAACACTATCCCATGGGACACACATCAGCATCACACGCTGTATACAGACAGTGTGATTTGTGCTAACATTTCTTCTGATTTTGTCAAAATCAGAAGCTCAAATCGCACTTTGTATATGCATACTTCCTGTACTAAAACCATCTTCTACTCCAAACTGCACCAAATCCCAAGTGACAATTTTTGAACAGTCAGAAAAATCAGCAGGGTTGGAAAAATGTGGATCAGCGAATTACTGGGTGATCCGCGTGTTTAAGTTGAAAACGCGGCCACTTTCACCTATTTTCCATCAATGCAGATTCAACTGTCGTAACTGCATTGGCGAAAAAAAGGGGCCAAAAAACAGCCGCACTGAAAAGGTATGTCCGGACATGATTTAATGGCCCATAAGTCACTGATTTCTTTTTTTTCTTATTTATTAATGTACTCTGTAACTGGGTATTGATGAAACCGTGACACTGTATAAAGGATAAATAATAAAATTGAAAAATATTGATTTTAAATCTGACCATTTATTTTTTCTTTTTAATTTGCTCAAATTCAATAAAATGGGGGGAATTCAATGAAATACGCTATTGAATAGTGCTGTGATTGAGATCCCAGATTAAATTCAATTAGCAGGATGGCATCTGGCACTTAACAATGGAATTTGTCCTTCTGACTTGAAAAGTGATAAACCAGCCACTCAGCTCCTAACTGCTATGTCACAGGCTGTGTTTTGACAGGTAGTAGCCGATTGTTTATCACTCTCCACTTTATCACTATTGCAGCTTAGTACATCTGGCCCTTAAGGTGCCCACACATGTTACAATTATTGTATACAATATCGCATCTTGGTTTTCGATGAGATAAAGATCTAGTACAAAAAGTATGTGCAGCACATACTTTTTGTACTAGATCTCATCCTATCACAAAACCGAGATGCAATATTGTATATATACAATAATTGTTACGTGTATGGGCACCTTTAAGCTGGTCTTACAACTAACGATTTATTGTCCATTTTGACTGGTGGACCTTAGATGTATGGCCAGCTTAAAGTGACAGGTGCAATGCTGAAAGTATGGGCAGGAAGCCTGTAATACCCCTTTCACATTGCACTTTTAAAACGGTATATTGCCGTTTTTTTCCCCATTTTAAAACGTTTAAGGCTGCAATGTGAAAGTGCCAAAGTTGATTTACCGGTTAAAGATAACCGGCATTTCAACACGGTTAAAAAGCAGTGTCCTACACGTTTTAAAGCCGTTTTTTAGGCAGTGTGAATGGCTTGAAACGTGTCCCTTGGGGGTTAAACGGGTTGAATTTTGAATGGTATTAAATGATTTTTAAAACGGTTTTCACCTGCAATGTGAAAGGTCTCAAGGCTCAGACCCGTTTTAAAGTCCCATTTAAGAATACCGTGTCATTACCCATTTCTGCAATGTGAAAGCAGTATAACTCATAGTCCTGTACTAATTTTGACAGATTCTTGTTCACACCTTAGGAGGATGAAAGTAGAAATCTGCAGCTATCTGAAAAGAACCAGTCAATCATTCCCTGCAAGTTTCAATTGCACATTTAATTGAATTCTTCCCAATATTAGATCATACTTCCCAACATGACCCTCTCCATGAGGGACACATTGCTCTGCTCCTGCACTTCCCTCTTGATGTATGATTGCCATCACCTGTGGTGAAACACCTTTCTCATCAATTAACCTGTTCAACACAGGTGATGGCAATCATACATCAAGAGGAAAGTGCAGAAGCAGAGCATTGTGTCTCTCCTGGAGAGGGTCATATTGGGAGGTATGTTAAATAGATTTGCACATGTTAGCAAAATATATTTTTAATAGTTGTCAGCCCTTGATAATAAGTGTGCAATGAAAAATGTATAGTGAAATAAATAAATGCACATTGTATGAATAGGAAATCTGGTGACAGGAGCAGCAGGGGACCGGCAGAGCCCCGCCATGCCGCCACATACACACTACAGTGGAGTCTAGTGCAGCCACGTGCCCCCACCTTACTGCCAGCACATTTGTCTAGGAACTCCCGCAGCTCAATGCGCATCGCCTCCCGCAGAACGTTCAGGTTCACCCGGCCGCAGGACAGATGCGACGCCATCTTGAGGCTCCTATTGACAGTCGCATTCATGAGACCGATCACGTGAGGATCATGTGACGCCAGGGAAGCAGTGCGGCCGGGAGGAGTAGCAGTAGCAGGCAGCTAGCTGGTTTGGTGGTATAAGAACTTTAGAGCTCAGCTGTCAGCTCTCGTGTGACTGCTCACTGCAGCAATATGGCGAAGGGAGAGTCACTTGCTCCCTCTAGAGGCCGCCGAGCACAGCACGAGCCTACTGGGCTTGAAGCATTGGATGATGAAAAGAAAGCATGGCCATTGTAGAACCAACTAATAAGCGCTTATATGCGTCAGCTGCAGTGACCCCCATCTCCTTTCACTTACATGGAATCTTAAAAAAAAAAAAAGGTTATAGCACCTGTGTGTGTTTTTCTTTCAGAACAGGCTATACTCCAGGATTAGGGATAGCCATCAATCATTAATGGTTTTGCATTGTGATGGATATTGAAAGTCGATGGCTAGCACAGGCTTGCCTACCCTCCTGGAATGGCCAGGAGCCTTCCAAATATTGGGTCCGCCTCCTGGCCCCCCGGGAAGGTGGGCAAGTCTCCCGCTTTATGTTCCTAGCCCCCCCACACACACACACCCCTTTCCCGCTGGATTAATTAGTGTAAATCGTGAGTCTGTGGTGAGAGGGCAGGGCTTAAACGACCTGATCATGGCATTTTGCTTCATTTAAGCCTTGCCCCCCGTCCACGGCCCGCAAATCACGGAATTTTCCGGCATGGGGGGGAAGAGCTAAGTGATGTCAGCCTTGCCCCCGCGCCCTGATGTGTTGCCTCTCCGGGCTTCTCCCGGAGAGGTGACATTTAAAATAGGCAAGTATGGGCTAGCAAACAGGGTTTATACATACCTCCCAACATGACCCCCTCCAAGAGGGACACATTGCTCAGCTCCTGCACTTTCCTTTTAATTTTTGATTGCCATCACCTGTGGAGAAACACCTTTCTTGTTAGTTAACCTGTGATAGCAATCATACATGAAGAGGAATGTCCACGGAGCAAAGTAGTTTGTCCCTCCTGGCATGGGTCATGTTAGGAGGTATGGCTTAAAGCACAGGTCTTCAAGCTGTAGCCCTCCTGATGTTGTGGAACTACATGTCCCATAATGCCCTGACTGTTTTGGCATGCTCTTATAGGAAAACATGTGGCAATGCATGTTGGAACATGTAGTTTCACAACATCTGGAGGGCCACAGGTTGAAGACCCATGCCTTAAAGTGTTTTTGGAGAGGTGGTGGAACTAATTTCCCCTGCCATCTACCCAAGAGTGTAACTAGACCTGTTTTTGAGGGGAGGGGGCACTAGGCTGGGGACAGTGGATGGGGGCACTGGGCTGGGGACAGTGGATGGCGGCACTGACCTTGGGATTGCTTTTCTCACTTGCAGAATCTAGCTCCTCCGCTCCGGCTGCTGCTTGATGCTCCTCCATTATCCGCGCTGGTGCGGGGAGGGCTTCCAAGTCGTTCCAATCGATGGGTTTGATGAACATTGTTTTGGGAGGGGGAGAGTCATCGTTTATTGGAGCCCCTGTCCCTGCTTGTGAAACTGGAGTACATCTGCCACAATAAAAAATTCTTATTATCTAGTCTAAAACCCCATAATGAATAATACCCCTTTCACATCGCACAAAATTACCGGGTTCATGACGGTTCGACCCGGTAATTTGTGCGATGTGAAAGGAATTACCGGTTACAGCTAACTGGTAGCAACACAGCAATACTAACCAGGTAAATAGAAGGGTTCTTACCAGATCGTTTCTGTGCAGTGTGAACGGGTTAATTGGGTCTAGCAACCCATTTGCCGTTCGCACTATGGAGGAGGCAGCGCCCTGGAGCAGCGCCAGCTCTAAGCGCTGCCTCCTCCCCAGTCCCTGATGACGCTGCCCCACATAATGTCAATGAACCGGCAATATTGCCAGTTCACCTTTACGATCTGAACAGAATGCACATGCAGGGTTGCATCGGGACTGAACTGCTTCAAAGTGCCGGTGCGACCCTGCATTTGCGGTCTGAAAGCAGTATTAATTGGCCCCTCAGACTCTGCATGCATGTCATCAGTGCCTTTCAGACCCTTTGTATTTCACAGAACCTGTGCTGGATTGGGATGTGTGTTGGTTCATTTTTGCAAATAGATACGTTTATGTTAATTCATTGGACATATCAAATAATATGTGCCACAATATTAATGTAAAACATATTAGATAAATATTGTCATAACTATAATGCCCCTTTCCCACTGCAGGTCTAAAATGGTAAATTGCCGATTTTCAGCGCAATTTACCGTTTAAGGCTGCAGTGGAAAAGTGCCAGAGTTGAAATATCGGTTAAAGATAACCAGTATTTCAACCCGTTTTAAAAGCAGAGTCCTACACGGTTAAATACCGTTTTTGAGGCAGTGGGAATGCCTCTGAAACGGTATTTAGTTAAAAAAATAAATCGGCGTGGGGTCCCCCCCACTGCCGTAACCAGCACCAAGCTGAAAGAGCCGGGGCTGGCATTAAAAAAATCAGGAAACCCGACAAATAGGGCTTTGCTGATTTTTTAAAACCAGCCCCAGGCTCAAGGTCCGGGGCTGGTTCCCAAAATACGGGGGACAAAATGAGTAGGGGTCCCCCGTATTTTAAGAACCAGCCCCAGGCACAACAAGCCAGCAGGGTAATGCCACAGCCGGGGGACACTTATTATATAAGGTCCCGCGGCCAAAGCATTAACCCTACCGACCAGTCAGCCTGGCCAGGGGTCCTGGGGGAGTGGGGACCCCCCCAATAAAGGGGTCCCCCCCCCTCCAGGACTTACCTGACCAGGCTGAAGCCTGGTGCTGTCCCCGGTGGCCCTGTGCGGTGGCCACCGGGCTGATCATTGTGTAAAAAAATAGATGAAAAACCTATTGTTTTAAACTGTGGAACTACAGATGGGTCTGGTCCCATCTTGGCAGGGGATGGCGCTCGCGTCGCCAGCCGCCATCCCCCGCCAGCGCCATGGCGATGGTGAGAAGGGGACGCGCGCGCACGAGAGGCGCGCGCGTCCCCTTCCGACGGCGCTTCCATCCGTTCCCCCGGGTCCCCGCCGCCTGCCCGCATCCCCCACTAACCCTGTCCGTCTCCCTGAGGCGGAGACGGACATGGTTTCCGTCGCACTGGCGACGGAGACGCGCGTGCGTGTGAGACGCACGCGCGTCTCAGTGTATTCGCTGGCGCGGCTGCTGGTGGGTTATCTCCCCCCCCCCCCCCCCCCCTCATATTTTTTATGGGTTTTTAAACGGCAGTGTGAATGTGCCAAAAACGTCTTTTAAACGGTAATTTACCGTTTTAAAGCTGCAGTGGGAAAGGGTCTTTATGGCTCTTGCCGTTTAACAAAAAACGGGTAATGACCCGTTTCAGCAGTGGGAAAGCAGCATAAGAAGTTGTCTGCAACCAGTTACATTTCATGTGTTTTAATGTAACGATTTAGGCAACATTGTGTTGTTTCAATAGTAACCTTCTTTTAGAGCAAATAATTTAGTTGTTTAAAGTATTGGAGGTACAAAGTGCTTCACTTTTCCAGGGGTGGCCGGATCCCTAGATATGGTATTACTCTCTGGGACTTCCCACTAGGAACATTAAAAGTTATAATGGTAACATCAGACAACTGCTTTTAACATGGCTGGAAAATTAACCTACTTAGTAGTTGCACTTGGCATTTTCTGCACTAGTTCCAAATTCTTTTTTGTTTTTTAAATATATAATCAAAAACACTACTATAGGACATAAACCATACTCTTGTATAGTCATCATGGTCACAGTTATAGTTTCACGCAGTAGGACTATTGGCACCATTCAATGCATGAGGATTAGGTCACTTGAACACTGCTTCTTCTGAATAATACCCCTTTCACACCAGAAATGCAGAGACCAACCCAGGAATTAAATTCCAAGGACAGCACCTTTCACACTGAACCCGGGCTGACCCTGCTTTTCTATGAGAATCTCATTGAAAATGGCCTTTTTTTAGGCCCACAAAGATGAGGTAATTAGGGAGAGAGGGAGGGTGGGCCTTTACAGACATTGCAGGGGTGAAATAGCACTGCTCGGGTCTGTTGTGCCACAGAGCTTGCACAGTGTCTTCCTGTATGCTGTGTAATTGCCAATGCAGACATTCCTGGCTTTCAGGGGTTAAAAAGGCAGTTCTGGGGTTTGTGGTGCCACAGGACACACACACTGTCTCCCTGCACACTGTATGCTGCCTCTGGGCATGTATGTGAGTGTCCACCACAACAGTAAGTTGCCTGCTAGCAAATCAGCATTAGCTGACATCAGCAGAGGCAACACGGGAAGGAGGTACATGTCCCTGCATCTTTCACATCAGCCAGTAGTCCGGGAAGGACCTGCGAAGGACCCGGGAGCAACCCTGCTCCCTAACAGGGTCGAAATGCCAGCAAATTAACCTGGGAATTTGTCCCTTGAACCTTTCACACCAGTGCTAGTCGTGGGTTGTTCCCGGACTCAACCCGGGAATTTAGGCTGGTGTGAAAGGGGTATAAAGGCCTCAATACATCTGTGACTGACTGTATTTGCAATTATGTGATCCATAAACACCAGGTGGAGGATATTCATCCATGATCCTGACCAAAAAATAGTTGGGATGGACAAATCAGGTAATTTTAATACAAAGAATGTAAAAAAAGAATGTATCACAATCATTAATGGCAGCCAATCAGCGTTTCTGGTCAGTTTGGGAAATGTATGGCTATTACGACTCTTTACCTGTACCCTACACCTCGAATTTTCTGTACAATCTGCTATGTGCCTGTTCCTCAGACCATGCCATGTTATATAATTCTGGTACCCAACTGTGCCCCAAACCTCAGCTTGCCTGCTAATTGCCCTTCAGGGAATGGGGTATGTCTGATTAGCACTCAACAGAAAGCCCTAAAGGGGCATACACATGGGGGATTTCAGCCCCATGGCTTAGAAATGGAGCATGGATCGCTCCGTGTGTAAGTCCTGCAGCAATGGCGATGACCGGTCCGGCACGACACTTTCACCCACAAAGAAAGACAGTGCTTGCACTGGCTTTCTTGTTAAATCAGGGGGATTTGCCTATAAACAATGGGCAAAACCCCACTCGGCATTGAGGGGTGCATCACTAGTGCAGCGCAATCATGCTTATAATGTTCATTCTAGCACCCGCCATATTTGAAAACCCATGCAGTTCCTCTTCCCTGCCTGGGGTGTCGCTGTCTGCTGTGGTGTTTCTAGCACAGGTCCGGTTTGCATATCAGTGCTGATATACAGACCAGTGCTAGAAACACCACAGCAGACAGCGACACCCCAGGCAGGGAAGAGGAACTGCATGGGTTTTCAAATATGGCGGGTGCTAGAATGAACATTATGCTTAACACCGTCGCGCAGTCCGGCATAGGCAGCAGTCACCCAGTGTGTACAGGGCTTTGCTCTTTCAGATTAAGGAGAGAGGAGGGATTCCCATCAATCCTCGTATAGAGGTCCCTTGCTCTTCTAGAACATTGTATACTTTTTTATTTTAGGAGACTTAGGGACAGTCTAGTCACAATTAAATTATCAGGTTATAACCAAGACTACTGCTATACCCTCCTCAAGCTTCAGAGATATTTTTTCCTGATTTCACTGTCAGACAACTCTTTTTCTTCTAAAATATTGAAGTTGATAAAGTTTATAAGTGGCATTGTAACACATTATAGAGCACCATAATCAAATTAAAAATAAATGGGCAATATTATTAATATAATTTATAATTGCCCCCCTCCAAGTGGGACTATTACTATTACACATATCAAGACTGTGAATGAGTCTCATTCAGATGGATTGGTAAAAAAATATAAAAAAAATCAGACACTAATCCCCTACACACTACAGAAATATTGGTCAAATGTATTAAGCCTGGAAAAGTGATAAAGTGGGTGATACCACAACAGCCAATCGCTCTACTAATGCTCTCCTGCCAACTTATTACCTCCTCCCACTCCTACATCCAAGATTTTTCACGTGCTGTTCCCTTAAGGTGGTCATACACACGCAGATTTATCTGGTTGGAGCAAAAACATGATTATGGATGCGAGCAAATGACAGTTGACCATTTGCTTGGAAATGCTGGAAACCTGACAAACTGTCACTCATCCATAACCATGTTTTTGTTCCAACCAGCCAGATCTGAAGATAAATCTTACTAGTGTATTGGGCACCTTAACTCTACCTCTCTCCCTGTCTGACCCTCCTGTGTCACCCCTCCTCTTTAGAATGTAAGCTCTCTCACGAGCAGAGACCTCTTACCTCATGTGCTTATCCTTTCTTACTTTAATAGTTTTTGACTGCACCAAAGCATGTTGTTTGCTGCCACCTTGATACTTATGTTGCAGTAATTGGTTGATGTTCCTATAATCATTTACCCTGTATTGTCGTCAAATCTAAATCACTGTTTTGAATATGTGTACTTTGTAACTGGGCGCTGCAGAACCCTTGTGGCGCCATATAAATAAAGGATAATAATAATAAATTGTTCAATATTTGACATTAGTCATCCCACCCCTTCCACTTCTTTCTTTTGTTAGGTTCTTTAATTACCATTTACAATATCTACTAGTTTGCCTGGCTGTCAGTCCTTAGTCAACTAGCTATCTGCCGAGTACTTCCTTGTATACTGTACAATTTAATGTTTGTTTATGTTTCTACGTTGTTGGACCTATGATTTCATGTCCTTGTCTGTTGTAGTGTTCAGACAACAATCCCAAATTCTTATGTTTGTTATCATCTCTCTTTATATTAAAAACTTCAATAAAAAAAAAATAAAAAAAATTATATATATATATATAATTGTCATACCAGGAATATATAAAACTTTCCTTTTATTTCTCATGACCTGGGTAGCCTGTTGCTTTCTGCAAATATCTATATTTTTTTTTTACTTCTAACATCCAGATACTACTATTATCATCATATCAAGCTCTGTCCTGATTAACAAGGACAGGTCACACACAAAATTAGCACATTCAAAGCCCATGTGTTATGCTGCTATAAACCTTTTGATTAGATGTATGATGGGCCTTGTGGGATTTATATACCCATCCACTTCAAATAAACCAGAGGCATACAAATGTGAGGGAGTTAAAAGTATTATAATAATAATAAAAAAAAAAAGTTACTGTAACCCTTGTTAAGAACCACATTAACAATAAATAAATTAAAAGCGATATTAACATTACGATCGAAACCTCCACAATCTGGCATTGTGCAGAAATGTAAACATACTGTATGTAACTGATTTAGAACATTGAAGGAAGATCTGATCAGCAAATATTCAGTGAGTAGGAGTCATCACTTAAATGACTGGTCACGGTCATTCAATACAGTACTACTATTTACATATCAAAGTGGAATATAACACATGAGCAACTCCTGTGATAAGATTGCGGTTTGCAAATTCCAAAATAAGAAGTAGAATTGGGTATTCACTCTGCAGTTTAGACACCGAAGCGTCGTCGTACAATCCCATCCATTTGAGTAAAAAAACTTTCATGGCATTGGGAAATAAAGCAGCAATCAGTTCCTCAGCAGGCGGTAAGTCCGAGATGCGATCTATGTGTTTCCTCTTAAACTCTTCCACCTGTTGACTTATGTGGTCGTTCTCACAGTGAAACCGGTTTCCCAGCCAGCTGCTAACCTCAAGCAGCAATCGGTTGTCATACACAGAGTTGCCCTCTTTCTCTGTATCGTCCTGCAAATGACTTGCTGCTTCCAGAAGTTCCACAATGCTTGTAATCATCTTATCCAAGTACCTGTGTCCACCGAATGCTTGCTCAACAACATCTAATAAAGCCACAACTGTCTTCATTAATTGTCCATTAAAGTTAATTACTGTACTAGAACATATGCCCCACAGACATTTTATCCGTTGAATAAAGAAGTCATTGCCCACATTAACCTCTGGTATCTTAGCTCCATCACACTTGGTCATACAGTAGTTGTGTTCTGCTGGAACACTGCGGAGAACCCTAGGAATATCACTGGTAGGGCTGTTGGAACAGCCTATTTGGTCATGGCTTTTAAGTTCCTCTGCCTGGTTATAGATTGGTAATACATACCCTCTGTCTTCGAGGCAGATATTTAGGTCATAAGATTTGTTAAGAGGATCATCTTTAAGGTGAGACTTCCAAAGCTCCTGAAACAAGCAGAAATATAGGACGTTTCAGAGGCTGGGAACCAATACAGAAATGTGGGATGCACCCATGGGAAATAGCAAAAGGATAGAGAGTGCTCTTTGTGTTACCAAACTTCTTATAACACACTATGTCACAATTACCTCAAGATTTAATTTATTAATACAAACCAATAAATCTGTATATAGGAGGCACGTTCATACAACTATATTTCCTATACCAAACCTCTGTTTTTCAAAGAAATAGGAGTGCTGACAAGTACCGTAGTTATAGGATTCTGCACTGACAGAAGCTGGGTACATAAAGATTTATCTGTTCAATCTGTCTGGTAAGAACAAAATTCTGGTAATGTACGGGAACAAAGGACAATCAACCATTTGATCACAAACACTGAATGGATAAAAATGAGTATTCAGATGTTAAATTAAACAACTTTAACCAATTTATCTAAATAATTGTTTGTTTTTAAGTGTTTGGGAGCAAATTTTAGATTCTCATATGCTCCCATACATTACCAGATTTTTGTTCCCAACAAATATATTGGATAGATGCATTTGAAGGTGTGTATCCAGATTGAGTCCTGCATAATAAATGAAAACCTCAATGTCCCTCCACGTATGTAACTTACAAAAGACACATCTTAAACATCACCAACCTCAGATAAAATACAAGAGGCTATGCCTAGCAATAAAATTTAGCTTATGTAAATATGCTTTCAAAGCTAGTCTGCTACCTTGTGATTGCCTCTGTGTTTGTGCATGTGTAAGAGAGAAAGAGATGTAGTTTCACCCACTGCCAACAGATGGCAGTGTTTTGGAGACACACAAATGGACACTAGACATATATAAAGATAATAATGGTGAATAGACAACAGTAGTGTTTACTTTAGCTTTGTTTTGCAGGGCGCAGCACCCTGCCTATTTTTTTAACTGGTAAAACCGCTTCATTATGTGCCCTTCTATCAGCAAAGGAGGTGAGCAGCAAACGAGTATGCAAAACCCCGGGCAACGAGCATACAATACCCCCGGGCAACAAGCATGAAACCCCCCAATGCAAAATGCAACCAGCATGAAAACCCCTATGGCAACCTGCAGCATGCCCAGCCACAGATTTTATATAATGGTTTGCTAAAACTATGGCAAATAATGCTGGGACATGTAGTTCCACAACAGCTGGAGGGCCATGAGTTTGACACCACTGGAACAGAATGTGAAAAAATTAAACTTTATCATTACGCCATAAAATGTGTATTCTCAATTTCCCAGGAATGACGCTTATAACCATTTGTATAACCAACCACTCCTTGTTTCTACCTACAAAATCTGTGTGTAACGAGAAAAATACAGATTCAGATAACAAGGCGAACCTGTGTGCGCATCTTATTCCTGCATTCTCCCAGTATTGATAATGGATTGTGACTAGGGTTACCACCTAGTCCCTTTAATTCCGGACACATGTTAATTACACAGGTTCTGTGGCAGTTTAAAATCAGGTGAAGTGGAGTCTTGAAGTCAGCCAGCCACAGAACCTGTGTAATTAATATGTGTCCGGAATTAAAGGGACTAGGTGGTAACCCTAATTGTGACAGATAACTGAGGATGTGATAAAGGGCCCTTTTCTAGTTCACTCTCTGACAAAATCCTTCTTAGATGGACAAAACCATGTGCACTGCAGGGGGCCAGATGTTACTTGTGCAGAGATAATTAGATTTGGGTGGGGTTTTACTTCAAAGTGAGATCTATATTGTAGTGTAAAAATAAAGCAGTCAGTATTTTCCCTGCACAGAAACAAAATAACTCACCCAAATCTAATTCTCTCTGCACATTTTACATCTGCCCCCCTGCAGTGCACATGGTTTTGTCCATCTAAGAAGGATTTTGTCAGAAAGAGTGAACTAGAATAAGGCCCAAAGTCTCAAAAGCGGCAGTGACAACTTCCAGTTCTAATAATTTCTTGGAGACTATAGTAGAAGAGATCTGACACAGCAGCTAGAACTGTATGAACCTACATACCATGCAGATCGTATGGTTGGTCGGTCGGTCGATCGATCGGGTGTGCTATAACACATACGATCTGCTTTTGACCGCAAGCCATCCCAACTGATCATACGTGTAGCACATATGATCAGTGTGGGACCGAGCATCACACCAATATACCTCACGATTTGCATACAATTGCTCCTGACCCGTCGGAATCGTGCATTCAGGCCCCATATCGCTCTGATGTATGGCCAGCTTTCGTGCTTCTGTCTCGGTAGTGTGATGAGATCATAAGATAATTACTTAAGAACCTCCTTTGGTTGTGATGTTTGCTGAGGAATACTCTGGATTTCATAATATTAATTTATGCATTATTTCTTCCTTATTTAACTTCACTGGTGTCATAGAATAGAAAAATAAAAAAAAAGGAATCAAATGATATATATTGTACTATAACACAATCATTCAAGCTAACAGATGGCTAACCAATCAGTTACCTGAAGACTCTCAATGACTGCCAGCTGTTCTTCTCTGCTATACATGTCAAAAGCTACTTTAAAAAGTCCCTGAATACTATAGAACCACAAGTTATTCAGTCCACCAGGTAATCGCAGCCGCTCAAACTTGAAATCTGTAAAAAGATGTATAATATCACAATGTATTATGCTTTAGCAACTGCTTATGTAATAAAATCGGTTTTGCTAAACCTATTTTAACTTATCGCATTAAGGGGTGATTCTGGTTGATACACAATGCTGAGAAGTTCGCAGTGCTGCGTGTCTCTTAAATCCCGCCCACACAGACCTCCGCCCCCTTCACAGGGCAAATTCGCCCGCACGGCTATGAATGGATGTTTTGCATAAAATAAGTATTTGTCATAAAGTAATCTGACTCAAACAAGCCTAGAAGGTCATCTTTAATAGATATGGCGTTACACTTGAAACTGGTGTTGTGTTGGGATGTATAACCAACAAAAATCAGCTTTCCCTTACTTAATATCGACCCTCAAGAGAACTAAATCTACTGTATACCCAAAGGAAACACCATTAAACAGCAGCTTATACAGCTGCCCTTAATTAAAAGCCTAATATGGGGTCTTTTAATAAATAAATATCCCATTCTGATTATAGTACATCTTTAAATAAAAAGAGAAGATCTTTGTTACCAGAGCTAAATTGAAGTTTCGCTGACAGTCCCTTCTTTGCAAACTTTGCATGGATTTTTGGATGATTTTCTGTTCTAGTTCCTGTATGTGAAACAACATCAGTACCTAGAAAGACTGGAATCATGTTGTCCTGCAAAATAAAAGAAAGCAAAAATCAGTTAATTAAGGGTTTATTTGGTCTTCAACATGCCCAATGTTTCCACTCAAACCTACAAAATAACTGGAGTGGAGTTGGCATTTATAAAACCGGATACAGTATACATATACACACAATTTTTGTTGAATAATTAGGATATTACGGTACTTGTGTATTAGCAGGGCGCCCACTAAGCTATTTGCTTAGTGGGCTATTCTGCGTAGTGAAATCGCATCGCATGCAATTTTTCTATGCAATGCGATTTTTCATTGTATAAGCACCCATACCATGAGATGTGATGGTACTTCATTTTAAATGCACCCATGCACACCCTCATTATCCATGTCACCCCGAAGCGGTACGCGTCCTCCCGATCTTTTCATACCCCCACTATCCACATCGGCGTGGAGGTGACTTTATAAAGCCCCGCAAAGGCACGCGTAATACATGTAAAGTAATCCGCAGGGTTTGCCACACTTCGGGCTCACTGCGCTCGCCACACTTTAGAAAATCAACTTCACGCTGACGTGGATAGTGGGGGTATGAAATGGACGGGAGGATGTGTAACCGCGTCCGCTCGCCGCGCTTCGGGGTGATGTGGATAGTGGGGGTGTGCATGGGTTCTTTTAAAATGAAGTACCATCACATCTCATGGTATGGGTGCTTATACACTGAAAAATCACATCGCATCGCATCCCATTGCACAGGAAAATTGCATGCAATGCGATTTTCCTACGGTGCCGTACGTATGTAAATTGGGCGCCCTGCAAATACACAAGTACCGATTTTACAAATAAAATACAAGAGAGGGATTTACCAGAGTCTGAATGCACAAATCCAGCATGTGAACACGCATGTCCAATGCAAACACTAAAGCGCCTTTGAATAGAAAATGTTCATTCTCTGGTAATACAAGTTCCATTGTTTTGTGCTTGGAATTCAGAAGAGGGTGTAAAATATATTTGTATGCTGGTCTCAGATACAAATAGGGCATACTGTAGCTATTGAAAGGTCACAATAAAGTCTGTGAGTGCTGCCTACTTTGTACTACTGTACAGATATGTCCCACTTTATTATTGCTGCTTACCGCAGCGAGACCACAATGTGAACGAAGTGCGGCGTGCCACGCTTGTCCAAAACACTGCTGGGTCCCATTGAAGGGAAAGTGAGGTGGAGGCATACACATTTTGGGGCATTAGTATTCCCTTTTTCAAGGTATACAGAGCAACAAGTGCAAATGAGACTTTAAATACCAAACATATTGTGATAATCATGGCTCCGTTGCACGGGGCGACCCCACGGCGTCCATCCGAACTTCTTGTACCTAGTGGAAGTCGGGGGTGGAGGTGTGATTGCTCCACTTACCCCGGGTTTGTTGTTATGTTGCTAAGCAACAAAATCTCATTGTTCTTATCATAGATGCTAAACCGCTCCATACAGGGAGGCTGTCTCTGAAAAAATACATAATGAAAATACATATAAAATATGTGTTTTAAGAAGCTGGACAAACAACAAACCCGGACTAAGCTGAGCTAACACATCCGACAGCTACAGGAAGTTCGGTTGGACATCGTGGAGCCGCCCCGTGCAACGGAACCATAAGTATCATAATTTGTTTGGTATTTAAACAGTCTTATTTGCACTTGTTACTCTGTACATATTGAAAAAGGTGATACCAAGCTTGAAAGGCTACTTTCAACTGTAACTTATACCCCTTTTACACCAAAATCCCTGGTCGGACCCTGGTCTTTGAACACGGGAGTTTCAAGGGTTGAACCCAGCTTCATACCCCATTTACACAGCACTGTGACCCAGGTCGGACCCAGGTTTGCACCGTTTACACTGAACCTGGGTCTGCCCTGCTTTTCCCTATGGATGACATTAAAAATGTCCATTTTAGGACCAATAAACTGCCATCCAACCTTCCTTCAAATATTTTAATAAAAATTAAAAAAGACATGACAAGTTAGCATTGAAAAATGTTGGTTTGTTTACTTTGTAAAATATTTTTCAAAAAGTTTTATTCAGTGCTCAAGCCTACATAGCGGTATAAAAGTGCAGCATCACCCATGTGCTCTCCCCAGCCCCTTCCCCTGCAGCAGCAGACCGAATCTGCCATGTGCTCCCCCCAGCCTCCCCCCCCCCCCCCCAAAAAAAAAATATATAAATGATACTGCATCCAATTATGAATTCTGTGTGCACTGCTCATATCCTTCCTGGCTGCTGTCTTTTGCCACTGCAGCGCACTGTGGAAAGGCATCCAGCAGTTCTGGTATCCTTTCAGCACTACCTGGATGTCCCAACCTGGGTTGGGACCATTTACACCGCCTACGACCCAGGTCCAACCAGTGTTCAACCCTGGTCAGGACCTGGGTAGGAGACCAGTGTTACTGGACCTGGGTTGGCGCCTTTTACACCAATGCTGACCTGGGTTATTCCTTGGTGTAAATGGGGTATAATAACAGGCCAATACAGCTACACTTAAAATATGCAAATGTTGCAACTGCCTGGATCTATACGGAGACACCCATTGAAGGCATCTGAGATCCACCCTTAGTGTGAGAAGACTCAGATATCAGATGTAGGGATGGGTAATCATATGATGTTTCATCGGTAACATCGGATTTATGGTTCCAATGTTCGATGTTTAACCCTGTGATGTTGAGGATCCAATGTTTCATCAACATCGCTAGATTTCTCCCCCGATGTTTTTCTCAATCTTCCAATGTTTTTTCTTTTGTGTGTCAATGTGTGCTGCTTTCAATGCTTTGCAGCCAGCTCACTCTCTCCTTGATTTATATTCATTAAAAACTTAAGAGACTGATAAAAAAAAAATCCATTAACAAACATGACAGTATCACTGCTGGCTGGGCTTTCATATGTGTGTGTGGCTGTGTGCTGCTGCTGTGGGTGGTAGCTGAAAGTGAAAGACAGTCTGGCCAGCCATTCAGCAGCAGCATACAGGACAGCCCCACCCCTGCCTCACTGCAACTGGTGCTGTTAGTGAGTCGCTGTCTGCTGTGGTGTTTCTAGCACAGGTCTGGTTTGCATATCAGTGCTGATATACAGACCACACTGTGCTAGAAGCACTACAGCAGACAGCGACACTCCAGGCAGGGAAGAGGAACTGCATGGGTTTTCAGAGATAGCGGGTGCTAGAGTGAATAGTATAATATGATAGTCACTAGTATTGACATTGTGGTGAACTCCCTTCATATTTATTTATTTATTAATAGTTTCTTATATAGCGCAGCATATTCACTTGCGCTTTACAATAGGAGACAGTGATACAACAAACTGGGTATTTACAGTCAGTCAAAGGTATGAGGGCCCTGCTCGCAAGCTTACAATCTTTCAATTGATTTATTATTATGCAGCAAGCATATCACAGCACCTTACAAAGGGCCTGATTCAGTTGTGGATGCAGACATTTGCACAGTTTATTTATTTGAAATGCAATGTCAGTCACACTGCATATGTGCAGTGATTTATTAGTAACAGCGGACGCAGATACTGAGTGACATGTACAGTAGTTTCTATTTGACGGAGGGGATGGGGGCTGGTTTGTCAAATGCAGACGTGTTTCAAACATTAATTTGCAGTTGCACTGGCTTCAGCGTCTTTGTTCTGATGGTTATTCTAAGTAACGATGTAGTATGTTCTATGTTGCACTGTGTGTACAGTTTTTTTGCTATTTTCTATGATCAACATACAGTAAGTTATTAGCCTGTTGCTACAGTTAAAAATCTAGGTAAAAATAGCAGATTGTGAGTTGTTGCAATAAAGTTTTGATTGTTAATGCTTCATGTTTTTTTCCTTCCGTAACAAATTTGATTTACCACAAAACATGAATCATATATCCATTGTATGTGTATAAACTGTAAGCCTCCAACAAGATAAACTTAATAGAGGGATTATTTATTATTTCAGAAGCTTATTAGTGTATTATATGCTTTGGTAACCAGTTTATTTTTTAAAATATCGAAACATCGGTTAACATCGGGTTCACAGTACCAATGTTTAGGTCTAAATGATGTTTTGCAACCAATGTTGAAAAACATCATTTGACCGATGTTTTCTTTCGATGTCCCATCCCTAATCAGATGTACAATGGTCCATAATTGTCCTTCTGAGTAACAGTATGGTTGTGCACTGTGGCAGGTGTCGGAACAATAGACCATTCATAAATTGCCTAGCATTTCAGTGTGCCATTATGTGAATAGCAGAACCGCATCCCTTGCCTTCATACATGGGGAGAAGTGGTATCAGCATACATAATGTGAGGATCATACATTTACCTAGTGGTCATTCTAGCACCCTGCATCAAAACCTATGTAGTTCCTCTTTCCTGCCTGGGATGTTGCGCTCAGCTATGGTGTTTCTAGTACTGTGATATAGTACTATTTCAGTACTGATATGCAGACCAGACCTGTGGTATAAGCACCACAAAGCAGAGAGTGACACTACAGGCAGGAAAGAGGAACTGCAGGGGATTTGAAAGATGCAGGGCACTTTAATGAACGGTGCACTCAATCTACCCCAGTATGTAGAGAAGGCACTTAAGGTACATGCTATAATGATGCCCATGTTAGTGATTAGTAATTGAGGACCGTGGATGACTGACATATAGGAAAGGCTTCAGGCAATGGATGGAGACTTTAGTGAGGGCAGTGCTTCCTGAGGAGGAGTGTGCATAACAAGGTGTGACGGGTTGGGGTAAAGAGATAACAATGAGCTATATATTCTGCACTAGAGTCCAGGGAAAGTGAGATGTAGAAATGAGAGCACTGGCACATTTTGGATTTTAGCAATTGATGCATGCAGATGCTTTTGCTTGTGAGATTTTCTTTCACTCCCTTCAATTATATCTAAATGTGTATTCCTATTCCTGGCAACATAGTCTTATAACATAATTTTCTATACGAACCTCTACTTTCTGTCCATGATATAAGGTAAATGAGCAGGGGGGACACAGGAACATATATCTTAGCCTTCTCCTCCCAGTATCCCACTCTGGAAACTGCAGCGTTCTGGTATCTCCCGACATTATCCAGGACGGCGAACGGACTGCCGGGAATACGGAGATACCGGTGAGAGCAGTTACAGAGTTGCCTGCCCGGAGCGGCGGAGCTCTCACTCTCGTGTTAGTGTATGGAGTTGAGCCAGGGAGCAACAAACCGCATTGCATGGCAAACATCACCTTACTTCCGCCAGCTCTCGCGAAACGCATATCCCGATGTAAACATCCGCCGCAAATGCGTAATCAGCCATTTTAAGTGATGGCAAAACATGCTAGTAGACGGTCACGTCTGAGCTCAAATATGGGTATGGGTGAAAACCGGACTAGGACAAAACCCCCGGACCGCCGGACCGGACAACAAACTCTGAATTTTGGGGCTTGTAGCCTCCGGTCCGGGGGGGGTGTCCTGTCCGGGGGTGTCCAGTCCGAGGGGGGGGCTGCCTGTGACACCTGTCACCAGGTAGAGAAGGAGAGGGAGAATAAAGCCTCCCTGTATGGTCCGGGCAAGTAGCAAAACCGGACGCCGGTCCGGACCACACGAGGAGGCTGTAATCTCCCCTCTCCCATGTCCCTGGTAATAGCTATCACAGGGACCCCCGGACAAGACACCCCCCGGACCGGACCCTACAAGCTCCGGACTGCAGATTTTGATGTCCTGTCCGGCGGTCCGGAGTTTAGTCCGGTCCGGTTTTTACATAGTCCCCTCAAGGTACAGTATGTTCTAAGCAAATTTAAATAATAAAGTAAACCGATTTAGCACATGAAACAAAAACAGACACACTCAATGTCAATGTTCAAAGAGTTGAGCATTTTATTTTGCTACGTTGTGCAGACAAAAATCCCTAAAAACTCCTATGGTGCCTGTGTTACAATGAGCCAGATGCAGCAAGATTCAAAAATTGATAAAGTGGAGAGTGATAAACACCCAGCTCCTAACTCAGACCTGGCCAAAAGGTAGATCCTGATCTACCAGTAGATCTTGGGGCATCCGCTGGTAGATCACGGCCAAATTAACAAAATACACGTGAACTTGAACAACTGACATTTCAGAACGCCAGCTCCCGGTAGTGCTGCGTGCCCCTGATGTCATGACATTACCGAAACGCTGTGAAGAGTCCTCTGCAGCTGCTATATATCAGTCTGGCCCCACACCCACATATGCTGGGCTTACCAGCACAGAGGCTCCTCACAGCACCAAGTACACCAAGAGCGACTCCTGGCTGTAGTGTGTGGGGTTTAATTGTCTGATATGGGTGGTACGGTGGCTGCAGGCTGATGCTGCTGGAGTACAGCCGCCGCCTGCTCCGTTAATATGATACAATACCCGAAAGGTTCCGTGCTTGTGTCCTGGTTATCAGTCGCTGACTGACTAATAGATCCTATAACAGAAGAAAATGGCTGTGCGCTGTCGGATCACAGTGTAACAAATTATGAGCTATCACAAATATTCTGTTCAGGCAGCAGTCAGATGCAGGTACTTGGACCACAAATAGAAAGAACACAAAGAGAGAAAAAGACAGACTGCGCTAAAATAGAAATCAAATGTAATCCAAAAATAAACATAAAGGTATCAAAGCAATTCAAATACAAAATAAAATCTAACAATATAAAACCAATTTCATTTGACGGTCACTATGGCCAGTATTAGTAATACTATTAGTAATTCAATCACATATAGCATCTACCATTCTTATATATGTGATTAAATAACTAATAGCAGAGAAACTTGTATGCTGCATGGGTGTATATTGGTCCTTATTCTAGTTCACTCTTTCTGACAAAATCTTTCTTAGATGGACAAAACCATGTGCACTGCAGGTGGGGAAGATTTAAAATGTGCAGAGAGAATTAGATTTGGGTGAGTCATTTTGTTTCTATGCAGGGTAAATACTGGCTGCTTTATTTTTACACTGCAATATAGATCTTACTTTGAAGTAAAACCCCACCCAAATCTAATTATCTCTGCACAAGTAACACCTGCCTCACCTGCAGTGCACATGCATCTTTAGATGGACAAAACCCCATCTAAAGATGCATACACACGTACAGATTTTCTGTCTGATCTATCTGGTGGGAACAAAAACCTGGAAATTTATGGGAGCATATGACAATCAAAAATTTGTTCCCAAACACTTGAAAACAGACAGTTATCAGTCAGACAAATTGTTTAATCGTTCTGATATAACAAATTTATCAAAGCATATTTCTTTTTCTGTTTTCCTGCATTTGGGTGGAAATTTATGATTGTCATATGCTCCCATACATTTCCAGGTTTTTGTTCCTACCAGATAGATCAGACAGAAAATCTGTACCTGTGTACCCACCTTATGAAAGATTTTGTCAGAAAGAGTTAACCTAGAATAAGGGCCATTGTGTGTAGGTTATTTAGCAATTGTCCGTGTTGATCGGCCGTGCGAATGTGGGGCCGAGAATCGGCTTGCCTGCGAGGCGTGAGACTTACTTTTACTGAGCGAATGATTTTAAGCTCAATCAGTCCGAGCGCTCTCACAGTGGAGCAAAGCCACCACCCAGCACATGTAGTCACCACCCCAGTATACACCCTGGTTACCGCCCAGTTGTGCCCAGTTTTGTGACTGCGCCAATCCATATGCCCACATTACGACTACTCTGCACAAGTTTGTTCGCTAGCGTATTTCTACTCGTAAGGTCGCGAGTGTGCACGGTTCCCCAAACCTACACATGCGCCTTGAGGTGACCATACAAATGGGCGGAGCTTATGGAGTAATGAATCAATGCATCCGACTAATATGCGCTCAAGGTTTGGTAGGGAAACATTATATTTGTATGTGTTGTATGTGAATAATGCAAGTCGGTATTAAGATTTAACAAAGGAGGAAGAGAAAGAGGAAGAAGAATTATATTTCTACAGTATTTTTCTCCAATTCGGCACAAGACACGTTACAGATAACATGAACATGTATTACAGAAGTTTAGGTTTTCAGAGAATACAGAAATAATAAATAAAATACAAAGGTGTGACAGACATTTTGTGTAATCAATGCCAAGGATTATTCCTCCTACGCACATTGGGATTGGGAGAGATCATTGCAAAATTATCAGAACCAGTCACGGCTCTTTCTACACAGGAGAGTCCCAGGCGAGGCGGCCATCTTGGGTGCACTATGTAGGTTACAATATGCAATTAGCAATACATGATAATAGGACATGAAATAAGAAGCAACCTATACCCCTTTCACATCGCACCTACTGTGATTACCAGGTTCATGCCGGTTTCTTGCCGGTTCGACCTGGTAATTGGTGGGATGTGAAAGGGGTTACCGGGTCCTGCAAAGCAACATGGCAATATGAACCGGTAAAAAAGAAGGGTTCTTACCAGTTCATTGCCGTGTTGCTTTGCGGTGTGAACGGGTTAATAAGGTTGAGAGACCCATTTCCCGTTCACAACAATGGAGGAGGCAGTGCTTGGAGCAGCGCCAGCACTAAGCATTGCCTCCTCCACCTCCCCCGATGATGCTCTGCCACGCCCCTGGGTGATGTTGAAGAACCGGCAATATTGGCAGTTCGCTGAGGGGATGTGAACAGAGCAAAATGCAGGGTTGCCCAGGGACTGAACAATTTCAAAGTCCCAGTGCGACCCTGCATTTTGCGATGTGAAAGGGGTTGAACAGGATTCACACTGCAGAGGTTCCAATCACGGACAATAATTACATAACTGACCGAAAGTAAAAAAATAAATAAGAAAAACTATATTAATTCTGTGTCACATTTGGAAGATGTTAAACTCTGAATTGCATATAATATAGGCACGATCCCACGTGGATTGCTGAAAGCTCTGGAGAGATAACTGTGGGCTGTGGTCATAGTTCCAGTGATACAGACTGTTCGGTAGGTTGTGTATGCTATCAGCCTAGCATACATATGTATGTATGTATGTATGTATGTATGTATGTATGTATACCGTATGTAGGTATGTATATATATATATATATATATATATATGTACGTACGTACATATATGTATGTATGTACGTACGTATGTATGAAGGTATGTATGTATGTATATATGTAGGTATGTATGTACGTGACAATGGTAGATCTCCGCTAAATATGTGGACTAAAAGTAGATCCCGGGACACAAAAATCTGGCCACCCCTGTCCTAACTCATATGTTGCAGACTGTATTTGAAAAATTGTTTATCACTCTCCACTTCATCAATTGTTGAAGCTTAGTGCAACTTGCCGAATGTGCGCACACACAAAGGCTCTGTTGCTATGGAGATGCATGTATCAGAAACATCTTGGAAAGATGCTGGGTATTCCTGGGAGGTGGTTAAACAGATGGTGCTATGGGTCAGATGTATCAAGCTTCAAAAAGTGATAAAATGGAGAGTGATAAACAATCAGCTCCTATCTAATTTTTTAAACCCAGCCTGTGACAAAGCAGGTAGGAGCTGGTTGTTTATCACTCTCAATTTGATTACATTTTGAAGCTTGATACATCTGTCCCTATGTCCCATGCATAGCTGCCTACCCTCCTGCATTCTGCAGGAGACTCCCTGAAATAGCAGACATCTCCCTCTCTCCCTCATTAGTCTAGCAATCTCCCTCATTTCACCCAGCCCACATTACACTGTTACATTTTTGGGGAAATGAAGGAATGAGAGATAGATACATTTACATTGAATTCTAAGCACCATTTCCCAGCACTTTACCAAGTATAGTAGCTCTTACTAACTGCTTTGGGGCTCATCTACATTTGGATATGTAATTTTAAAAGATTCCTCTCAGCAGTGCACATCCACCCTTTAGGTGCCACATTCACATTCTCTTTTCACAATCTTTCCATATATGGAACGAGACACGCCCTTTGGGTGGAGCATGACACGCCCCCTCAATGGGGCGCTGTGGAAAATTCTACTACCGACTATAATCTCCCTGAAAATAGTTAACAAAAGTAGGCAAGTATGGTCCCATGTTATGGGACTATCACTGAAGTTTGTTTACCTACCACAACCACTCACTTTGCATTGGAGGAAATACTCAGATGGAACATTTACACCAGCAATAGTGCTCGCGGAGCTGATGGTTGTGCATACAAATGCACCAGGTAGTATCACAACCTATACAGATGCCAACATTCAAATGTATGACTGTACATCAGGGACAAAAGAGTACATTAACATGTCACAAGAGCACAAAAAAGGACACCATGTCAAAAATACATGTCACAAGTCTTGGCCATGTAAAAGTAGAGGTGCCTAATAACTTCCTCTGTGCCCTCAATATTCCCAAGTGTTTCCACAACACCTGCTCATCAATGGGCAGAACAGCAGTAAACAGATCATCCGTCCAACAATCTGACTATAAGAACACAGATGATGATAATGATGATGCTTGATTCATGACTGTGCTAACCTAAATTAGAACAGTTGGTAAGTATATGCTTACCAGTAAAATGTTAAGTTGGCCATACACTAGACCAGCTTTCATCAAACTAGGTTGTTGGATGGAATAAAGACCTGGTACTGGTTGTGAGCAAATGTAATTTGGAATTCAATAATTTGATCCCAAAATCAGGAAATAGACAAAAACGGTCGCTCGGACAGGGTACTGTAATAGAATCGGTTTGATTTAAACAATTTGAAAGTTTTTGTCCATTTTCCTTGGTTTGTGAGCAAATGACTGGAAGCTAATGCCTGAATTACAATTAACATTTGCTCTCATACAGTACCAGATTATCAGTCAGGCGCGCAGATTTTCAAATTACTCTTCAACACAGTTTTAAAGGTGTTGCAAATAATTTCACTTGGGATTCTGTGAGGAGACCTGAAAAATGTGCAATGTTGGGTGTCTTTGAGGACAGCGTTTGGGAACCACTGATGTATACCTTAAACAGAGTGGTAACATAGTTTCAGCACCTTCGTATTCATTAAAAATCAGAACGCAAATCTCTGTTCCCAATGTCCAAGGAATTCAGTGGCAGCAAAAATAGTCAGCTAATTTTCTAATTGTTATTATCTTATTTGTTAGGCACAAATAAGGTGTACTGAGCACCATATAAGAGGTAAACATGAAAATAAACAAAATACAATCATGAAATAGAAAAACAAAATATTGCTGGAAAAACATAGTGGAACGTATTGTGCCAGAAGTAGCAGGGAAGGAAAAACAGCCCTTGGCAAAAAAGGGTGTTTGGGGGGGGGGGGGGGGTACGAGTAAACTATACTAATATTTCCGCCAGGGAGAAGGATCATCCATTTCAGACAAGATTAGGACGAACTTGCATTTGACCTATTCAATGGCAGGTCCATTTTTCTGTCGGTTGTTTCGATAACGGTCATGGATTCAACAGTCCAGCGGCATTTTTAAACAATGCAGATTCATTTCAAACAAAGACAAACTTACATGAAGGGAGTTCTCATGCCCATACCACAACCTGTAGTCATGTTGCAGGGTAGGGAGGCAAGAAGGAGAAATTGTAGAACTCTCACCTGGGCTGCTCTGCTCATGGTGAAATAGCTTACCTAGTTAATCCATTCGACACTCCAAACAGCACTAATCGCTGAAGATGCCATTCAAGGTATCCAGTTAGCCATGATGTAAGAGTCATGGGACAGTGAAGTTGCCGCACTGCATGCAGACCCCACCCTATGGCCCTGAAAAGATGTGTAGAAGGAGGGATAGTGTGTAAGCTCGAACGAGCAGGGCCCTCTCTCTACTCATGTGTTTTTCTTAGAATATATCTCTGCCACTGTTATAATTGCATCAGTGTCCGCTGCTGCAATGGTCTTTTATTTACCATGTAATTTGCATTTGTGCCGTAAATCACTATTTTCTTGTTTTGTTCTTTTGCTCATCTATATATTGTCAGGCACTGCGGAACCCTTGTGGCGCCATATAAACCATAATAATATTAAATAGAGGTGCTGATAGTCTTTAATAAATGGCCTGTCTTAAGGTGAACAGTTAACTATGGGAAAAAAAAAATCAGACTTCGTGAAGACTTGCTTTGAAGACGATGAAGGAGCAGAGCAGAAGTCTTGTAGTTGGAGAAGGAGCAGAGGAAGGAGGGAGTGTGGACATAGATGAGGTTGGTGGAGGAGTAAATAAATGCTTTATTATGTAAGGATGATGTGTTTGAATTCTATAAAGGGATAGCCAGTAAAGGAGAGCGGACAATCAGACATACAACAGTGATACCATTGCCAAAACGCTCCCTGGCATGGTCAGCAGACCATGCATGTGCAGAAGCTCCGAGGAGCATTGAAGTGACCACTAATACAATCACTTCTAACATCGCAGGTTGGGACCCGTCCCTGAATGTTTTCTTTCATTCATTTAAAAAAATGCTAAATTTCTTATTGCTGCAAATGTCTAAATACTATTGATACATTTGCCCCTTAAGGAGCACATGAAAATTGAAGATAATGTGAATATAAATGTAATGTGGGGGGAATACTATTACACACATTTTCTAATACTAAATACTATTGGCAGACAGGTTGTGACTACCATTGTAGACTTACATTGCCCAGCTCATGGTCAGCCAAGGTCCTGTCTGACTTGGTCTGTTTAATTACCCGTGTATGTGTGTGCTCTCTCCGGGTGCTCCAGTTTTGACCCACATTCCAAAAACATAATTGTACGTATACATCTTGATTATTCACCAGTCCCATCTTATAAATCCAGCAAATGACGGATTCAGTTGGTAATTAGGTGGCGGTGAATGAATCACGTCACCATGATCTAGCTCCTGGTTGTGTAATATGGAAAATAAAGGCTCAGAGCACCACTGAGAGTCAGGGTACGAGCAGTGTTTCTCAGTTTTGCGGTGTACTCTGAGGGGTAAATTTACTAAAGCTTCTAAAAATGAAAAGAGGTGACATTGCCCATAACAACCAACAGGATTATGTCTAACATTTCTGTATCACAGTGATTCTCAAACTCTGTCCTCAGGACCCCACACAGTTCACGTTTTCCAGGTCACCCGACAGGTGTGCGCTCATCACTGACTGATACATTTGAAAAGATCCACATGTGGAGCTAACTGAGGAGACCGGCAAAACATGCACTGTGTGTGGGTCCTGAGGAGCCAGTTTGAGAACCTGTGCTCTATTGCATCCCATAAAATCATAGACAGAATAGGATTGGTTGCTATGGGCATCACAACCTCATTCAACATGCATCTGTAATTGTAAGTTTGCGAGCAGGGCCCTCCTACCTCTTTGACTGTTTGTTACTACCCAGTTTGTTTTATCACTGTTTCCTATTGTAAAGTGCAATGAAATTTACTGCGCTATATAAGAAACTGTAAATAAACCTGTAAGAAATGCCCAATGTATCATTTCACATACACTACATCGCTATTATGAATGGCATCTTCAGTTTAGTTTAGGGGTGTCCAGACTTGAATCCTTACCTTGAATGGAGGATCGCATTTTCTTCTCACAGGATTAAGTAACGTTAAGGGTTTCTTGCCAAGTAAACCTATAACATGGGTTACTCAAACACTGCCCTGAGGACCACAAATACTTCATAATTTCCAGGTCTCCTCACAGAATCACAAGTGAAAAAATTACCTCCATCTGTGGATCTTCTAAAATGTGTCCATGAGTAATAAATACACTTGCACACTTGCTAGGTGACCTGGAAATCATGAACAATTTGAGAACCACTGCCTTTTTTCTGAGCAAAACTAAAATAAAAATATTTTTAAATTCTTGTTGATTAATTTTTATCATTAATCCCAGCGGTTGCTCCTACCTTATGATAGGAGGGGAGCTGCCGTTGTCCGCGATGCAGGCTCCCCCGCAGCCGCGCCCTCTCCTTGTCCCCGCCACTGCTGCTCCCTCAGGTCTTTGCTGCCACCACCGCTGCCTCAGAGTTCCTAGAGCTTGTATAGTGATCAGAGGCAGGGCCGGCACCACCACTAGGCAGCATTAGGCATTTGCCTAGGGTGCCGACCGGTACTGTGCAGCAGAGGAGGGCAGCAGCGGCAAAGAAGAAGAAAGGAGCTGTGAGCAGGCATACCTGCCGGAGGTGGCCAGATCACACCCCAAAGTGGAGGGCATCGGCGGCAGCCACATCCCCCCATACACCCCCCCTGTGGAGCGTGTTAGTGTCTGATCTCAGCCACTGGGACCAGTGCCCATCTCTGTGCTACGCATGCGGCCAGCTTCTATCAGCTGCTTCTGCAACAGGCCATAGAAGTGAAATCATGGTCCTGGTGCCTGTACAATGCAGACAACAGGCTTTGGAACTGGCACATGCGCATACCCCTGGTTCTATCGGCTGCTTCATCTGCAGACCAAACAGCAGTGCCCACTTGATAAAGGCACAATGTGTCACCTCTACACCACATGTAATGCCCAAATTAATTTGTTAAGAGCAGTATAACATTCAGAATACGCCACCCATCAGTCTCAAAAGAATATGGCACACACACCAGTGCTCTAAATTCCTGTCACACAGTAGTGCCTCCATTTAATATGCCTCAGTGTCCCCAATAAAGACTATGGCACAAATCTGTGCCCAAAATTCATATGCCTCAATTTATAAACCACACAACAGTTGTAAAGGTATTAAGCATACTTGGATGGCAACGGAGGTTTGTAAGCGGATGCACAGCGATGGACTGTCTTATAACCACATTATGGGAGACAATATTCAGACGATGGCTGTTGTACATTTTAATGGTGAGACTGATAGTTGCATATAAAAACATACCAATCGGTATGTGAGTCTAGCATTGCAGTCTTTGTACATTCAGTCACAAGCTCCATTTGCAAAAAATTGCAGATATGTTACTGGCAATAGATGCAGAGCTACATCTGACTACACCACAGGTTCTCAAAGTCGGTCCTCAGAACCCCACACAGTGCATGTTCTGCAGGTCTCCTCACAGAATCAAGTGAAATAATTGGCTCCACCTGTAGATTTTTTTGAAATGTGTCAGTCAGTAATGAGTGCACCTGTTGGGTGACCTGGAAAACATGAACTGTGTGGGGTCTTGAGGACAGAGTTTGAGAAACACTGCTCTACGCAGCACAGACAGGGGCTCAATTCCAAAGTGCTACTCATCTCTGTATTTGTGATGTACATAAATGTACAACTTACCATTATCCTGGCACTATTGTTCACAATCATAAAATACATGTTACTATGGAAACAGACAAACAGGTTTTTGTGATTTTTATTTATTTTTCTAAGATGCAGCTGTTGCCTTTCAAAAAGAGGTCTACAGATTTTTTGACAAATTATACCTGTACTTTTATATTACACAAAATATTAGCAAATTAGCTAAAATTAATCCAGCTTTAAATAGCCATTACAAATTCATCCATGGAGAGCCAGGTACAGAATTCTCAATATAAGAAAACCCACTTAAGAACAAACATATTACATGGACAATAAATATGTACTGGATATTAATACATTATATTGATAGAAAGTTTTTGTTGCTCTTAATAACTTTTTAAACCTTTATTTTGCGAGAATATGTATATTTACATCATCCATTCCTTTACTATACACTAATGCAACAACCAATTCATATACATATTCAAATAAATTTCCTGGTCAATCTAATTTATTATTAACTTAGTAACATTCTATAAACAAATTTGTACAATATAAGGTGTCAAGAAAAGTTATTTTACGAATATTCATATTTCAATTTTGATCCAAGTGGAAGGAGGGGATAAATTATTCCAGAAAAATAGAAGAAACATTGAAAGAGAAATACCGCACTAGTTTATATTATGTAAAGAATGATCAGGAGATAAAAAATCCAATGATCAATTACAAATGTAAAAATTGTAATCGGAGATATGGTTTGTGACGCATCTAGGGTTTAGGAGGACGTCCGAGATACAAACAGAACTAAGGCTTTCGGACAACAGAAAAATGAGAAACGGCTCACAACTTGTTAGAGGTCTAAAGATTTTAAGTCTACAGGTGGTCAGTGTTCAAACTGCCCAGCTGAGAACAGTCAGCAGCAGGTTATTAAAAATAAGATGTCACGCTGTACCATAGTCTGGTAAAGGGGACAATAAAAAGGGATAAAACAATACAAGTTTCTTTTCAGATCTTGAATGGGCAGCATTCATTTGACCCATAGATGTACTTGAGTTGAGTTTTCATACATGATGGTTAAATATTATATATATTTTTTTGTTAAATATCTCAGTCAAGTAAAACAGAGTGGCTGGCAGCAATACTCAGATTTGTATAGGTAGCTCTACTGAGAGTGAATACCAAATAAAACATGGATAATACATTATATTTTTACACTGTATAATTCATACTATCAATACTGTTAAAAAAAACCTGTAGTTCGTATGTCTTTCATCTGGTGCATAGATGTGTCAGCAGAATGTTACCATTACATCCTACACCACTGAATTCCGGTTTTGATACACCAGGTATGTCAGACAGATATATTTCCTGTGGACACTTTTCTTAACAGCATTGATTTTCATTGGTTTAGATTTTATGTGCAACTGTAAGCATTTATATCATTGGTTAAACCTGTATTTTTCTTCTACTTCCTCACCACATTTTCTGTAGGTGAAAAATAAAATGAAAGCCTGATATGTCAATTACATCCAGTGTCATGGGCAGAAGGCATTTAAATGTACAAATGTAAATACAGTAGTGCAAATATAGAACATAAGAATAACATACATGTACTGACATCTGGTGACTTTTTTTAAAACAGAGGCGAAGATTATATGAGGTTTCACTCCCTAGATCCAATCAGTTTGCAAGCCCTTATAATGGTATGACGACGCAAAGCTGAGCACAGAATTCATTGGTTTACAGCAACAGCCCCAAGTTTAGCCAACGCAGGGAAACCATATGCATTGCAAATAAAGTAGTAAATGTTTGCAGAGTGTTTCTGGAAGCATGTGCAAGTGAATGCTGGTGTGGATGATATCTCCAACATGGAGACCATCAGGTACTGTAGACACTTTATATTAAAAGGTTTCATCATCATTGCAGCTGTTTGTCCAGTGTCCAAATACCTCACAGATGTCACAATATGGTCGTTCCTCTTTTCTGTTGCCATGGAAGTTGGAATGAGGTAAGTCAGGCAACTGGGACTGTGTTGGACAGTCTTCTGTGTCGTGGAGATCAAAACAGTCACAGATATCGCAGAATAGACGAGGGGGCACTTTTTTCTTGGCTTGAGTACCATTTAAACTGAAATACAGAGGGAGTAGTTAGATTTAGGCACTACACATGGAAAATGCAGCTTGATCTGTTTTTGTCACATTGGGCGACTAAAAAAAAAATTCAGCATTGCTCCTCATTGTGAGCAGATGGCACATCTTTACCAGGCTGTGGTATAGCGACAATATCTAGGTGGATCCTAAAAGGTCAAAATGCACAAGGTCCAAACTGGATAATAGTCAATACTAGTTCCGACCTTTCCATGTGTCATGTCGATCTATTGCTTGTGGCAATCTTTTGACCATGATTATCTTATTATTGTCAACCTATTAACTGTTGACCCACACACTGTGTCAGCCTTACGGATACAAAGTTCACAATAGCATTTTACTACAGAATTGTTCATCATCATCATCTAAAAAGCTTGGCAAAGTGTAAAGAGACAATATATTTGGTATGAATTTACACCATTTATTGTTTTTTTTTTCCCTATATGCAGGGTTGATTAGGTTGATCATATGCAATGTACACTAAATACTGAATAAACAGTATTTTAAAAAACACATTCAGTATGTATCAAAGGTATTGACATTTAAATACAGGTTACTTAAAAAGCTATTTTAAAAACTAAAGTGAATAATCAGTTTGCAGGCTAGTATATATTACTATATCCCAGCTCTTGTTGTAAATAGCAATATTTAATAATGTATACATAGACTTTTATTTGCATTGCAAGTAATACCTGTCATAATTCTCCATTTCGTCCACATTGTTGACATTAAGTGATGCCTCAACCATTTTGTCAATCTTTTCTTTTAAATCTTCATTTTTTCTTTGAAGATCAATTATGACTGAATTGAGAAAATCGATCTAGAAAAAAGGAAGGAAAAGCATAAAAAACAAACAATCATGCTCTGGCTCTATCTGAACACTGATTTTAATTTTTTTTTGCCATCTTGAATCATAGATCATCATTGTTATATAGATATTATTTATTAAATCATTTTAGCATGCAGGAACACAAAATATCACACAAACAAAAAAAGGAGGACAACTGCTCCTGTGTATGCTTTGGTGATCAGAGGGCACTCTCAGATTTGTATTTTGATTCAGAGAGCCAACATTCTTTTGATTTATGTGTTGATACAGTGCTATTGCCCTGAATTATTGTTGCAGCTACTAGTCTTTTGTAGCAAAGTTTAAGCGGGATACACACTGGAGCGATATTGGCCCAATGTGTCTTAACCGGCCATCTATCGGAACAAATTGGGCATATTGCTCAGTGTGAATGCCAAGTATGTGCACTCCTACAGTCACTAGGGACGCCATCAGGATTGATGAGCTACACATCAAAGTTAACAGTATCGCTATTGCTCTGTAGTATGCTAATGAAGGACCTACATGATTGTTTCATCTTACATCAACATCTTTCCAATGTGTACACACAGAATCTGGGCTACTATGAACACCCCCCCCCCCCCCTTGCTTTTTTTCGGTACTTGTGTATTATCTGGGCGCCCGATTTTTTCATCACACGTTAAAAAAAATCGCTTTGCATCGCATACAATCATATCGCATGCAATGCGACGCGATTGGACCCGATTTTTAATCGCACAGGCACTCAGATGCCCGATTCCTATGTTAAATGCCCCCCCAGACCGATTTTTGATTGTACACCCACCCTGATGGGTGATTACTATGTTAAATGGCCCCCCATTGTTAACGCCACCCCACTATCAACGCGTGGCGAGCCCGGTGAGCCCGCGAGGGGCGGCGGTACGCGTCCTCCGACCTTTTCATACCCCCACTATCTACGTCGGGGTGGAGTTGATTATATATAGTGTGGCGAGCGTAGCAAGCCACCGAGCCCGAAGCATGGCGAGTGCAGCGAGCCCCACGAGGGGACGCGGAATACATGTGAAGTAATACGCGTCCGCTCGCCACACTTCGGGCTCAGTGGCTCGCCACACTATATATCCTCAACTCCACGCCGACGTGGATAGTGGGAGTATGAAAAGGTCGGAGGACGTGTACCGCTGCGCTCGCCACGCTTCGGTTGGCGTTGATACTGGGGTGGCGTTAACAATGGGGGGGGGGGGGGCGCATTTCACATAGTAATCACCAATCAGGGTGGGTGTACAAATCAAAAATCGGGTCTGGGGGTGCATTTAACATTGTAATCAGGCATCAGGGTGCCTGTACAATGTTATAGTAGTTAAGGCATGCGTTGCGATATTAAAATTGTACACTCCTTCCGGGAAAGGCTCAAAATGAGGTACAATCGCATCTCATCGCATGCCTTAAGTAGTGGCGTGCGATACGATATATCAGGCGCCCAGATAATACACCTTTTTTTCTGTCTGTGGGGACAATGAATCAATAGGTTTTATTTTCCTGTGGGAGCCTGTGAGTGTTTGTGTGCTTTCATATGGCCGGGGGGAGCAAACCGGCCATCGAGATCTACCACCAGTGCACGTTTTCCAGCCCAGTAGTTGCACAGGAGTAGTCAGTACTATGACATTTTCAAACATGTGCTGCAATCATTTCTAACTGCCAGATTCTACAGATCCACAGGAGGTCTGGAAAACATTCAAAGTTGGTAGATGTTAAGGACTGGTTTGAGCACACCTGCCCCACACAAAAGCACACAAACACTCACAGGCTCCCACATGAAAAAATTATTAATTTCCCCCACATCCAGGAAAAAAAAAATATATCAAACATTGTTTCCCCATTCAGAAGATGTTATAGATAGCTGCAGATCTAATCACAGTAGACCAGCCTCCAGTCACTCCAAAAAATCCAGCCCCATCACCTTTCATTGCAACCTAATGCCGACAGAGGCGATGTGTTGTGACGTGACCTATGAAGTCATGCTGCTGTTTCGCCGAATGTATGTGCATTCCCAGCTTGGGTTCCACATTGATAGTTTAGCGCTGGCTGGGCCAGGCTACTAGGTGAGCTGCACCATGGGCAAGGGTCCATTCAGCACAGCGCCCTCTGAAGTTTTCAGCACCTGGATCTTGTGCTCTAGCAGGATTGCCCTCCTTACACCCCTGCATATATTACAGCCCCCTGCATCTTTTACAGCCATGTGTCTTGGCATCAAAGTTAGTAAACATTACCATAAGATGAACTTTAAACACCATTCTCAAATCAGTTTTCTGTCAATGAATATATAAACAACACAATATTTACATGTATAATTTGCTGATAAATGTATACCTGACTTTCCAAGGACGTGCTATCTTCCTGGTACTGGCTGCTGAAGGATGCATCACCTAAGTTAAATGTAAAGTGAAAATTAAAAAATGCCTACACAACAAGTCAAAGTGTCATGGGATCTACTTATACATAGAAAAAAATTATATTATGGAGAATTTACAAACCACTTAACCATATATAACATGGGGAAGATCCATGTGAAAAGAAGAAATATTCTATCAGTTATGGGATTTATTATATTATTCAGCTTTCCACACAGACTGCACAGAGGTACTAAACTGTGTCATCTAAATATCTTGGGTAAAAATTGCTATGGAAATGGGTTTTATTTATATATTTTATTTCTTCTATTCAAAAGGTTCCTTCTTGATGGTTGCTTATACCCATTCTTATCCAATACAGTATATAATGTATAAACAAAATGAACCTAATAAACTTCATGATTCAATTCAAATATAAATATATTCATAAAAGTAATTTTATTGCTTTGTCCTGTAAAATGGATTTGGGGTAAAAATGAATCCATATTAATGGAAGAGCACAATGACTGTGCTACGTACCTGATGAGTTTGATAAGTTGATAAGCTGCGCCTTGTTCTCCTTCAGTTCCTTCTCCAAATTTTGTACCTTTTGCTCCAACTTGAGTTTTTCAGACTCCAGTGACTTCACTGCCAGCTGTAACGTTCTTGCAGACTCATTTTCACCCCGCAATAATGTAACCTAGCAAAACGATCAAAATAATTATTGTTTGGAATAACGCAAATTTGTTTCCCTTGTATATGAAAATGCTGCATGGATGCACAGGAGAAGGTAGCTCTTGTAGCACTCTCTATAAAAGCTCAATGTGTGGAGGCATTCCCAAGCTGTATGGCATTGCCTTAGTCCAGGGGTAGCCAACTCCAGTCCTCAAGAGCTACCAACAGTTCACATTTTCCAGAGCACCTAGCTTGTGCACAGGGGCACTCATTACTCACTAACACATTTTAAAAGATCCACATTTGGAGCTAAGTACTTCACTTGTGTGAGGAGATCTGGAAAACATTAACTGTTGGTAGCTTTCGAGGACTGGAGATGGCTACGCCAGCCTTAGGGGGGTATTCAATGTCTGTCGAGGTGTGCGGGTTGTCGAGCTTGATGGATAGCTCGACCGATTTTGGGTATTATTTATGAGCTCGCATATTCAATGTGGTTTATTTCTTGCCTGGGGGTTTTTTTTCTTTCGTTTTGCTCCCCAGTCGAGAAAGAGTTTTCTCCCCTAGTCGAGCAAACCGCACAGATTGTTAGCTCGACTTTAGGTCCACTCTATTCAATGTTTGCATTTTTTCCCCTGCTCGCTGGGGCTCGGGCATGTGTATACCCGACTACATCTGTTGGCGTACTGCAGCCGGCACCTGTCAAACTATAGACAGGCAGCGGCACCGTCAGTGAGCTCGGCACACCCACAGCTAGCACAGCGGAGCCCAGAGTGAAATAAACGTTGAGCTGCTGCTGTCAGCGTCACCCAGGGGAAAGCAGGTGCTGGAACTTCCTGGAGTTGTAACCCTCCCGCATTTAGCGGGAGGCACCATGGTTTTACACAAGCCTCCTGCTGCCCCGCTAACCCAGCTTACCCTCCCGGGCATTGATGGTTAATTACCTGAAAATCCGGACCGCGCATCTGCTAGTCCAGATAATCGGTGCCCGGGGCATAGGACGCATCATGATTAGATGTCGTTGTAGTCCTACATCCAAAAGCCAGTCAACGCGGGTTTATGAGCCGGTGGCCGCTCTGTTGCAGCACAGGACAGTGCTGGGAGAGGGCTGCAGAGCTTGCTCAATGTACTGAGAGCTCTGCACAGCACTGATGCAGCGGACTACCGTTCTCCTTCTTCGCTATCTACTGCTGCACCATCTGTCACACTGACAGGCAGTAGGTTAGCAGCAGTGTGAGTGACAGTGACCACGGAGGTTCACTTTCACTGCGTAGTGTTACAGCAGGACATGTCCCCGCCTCCTCCCACAGGCTCCGCCCCTTTAGCAGCCAGAATACAGGATGGGACAGGCGAGGCGGGAAACGACGGGGAGACGAACGCCCACAGCTCGCACCAATGGGCTAATCTCGACGGGCGGGGACTCGCGTGATTGGCACATTGAATAGCCGTGACCTCGCAAGGTCGAGTAAAAAAAAAAAAGGCAAGCAGAACGAGAAAAGAAAAAAAAATATTTTTGAAAAAGCTCGACACACATTGAATACCCCCCTTAGTCAATGCTAAAATTACCCCTGGGACAGATCACAAAGCTGTCTGAAGCAAAAAGAGAATGTAATTGTGTCTCAAATTTCAAAAGAACTCCCCGATCATGTGCCCATTTCATTATCCACTTATTTGGGCACAGCATTTTGGTTACTGACACCCGGGCACAGCACAGCATTTCGGTTACTGACAACCCATTTGTACGTGCTTCACAGATCTATTGGTAACAAGGTTTATATGGATGGCTGTATCCTAAATAACAAACAGCAAAAGTGAGAATATTAAGCAGTTCAACCACTCTTTAGCTGACACCGTAGCATCCCATGCGGCCGTGTCATCCTAATGTGTCCCCAGTCAGTTAAGGAAGATCAGAATGATCTCCTCCTGCTGCAGGCTCCCAGAAGTGATGCAGCATTGATCTTGCTCCCCAGTAAGCTGTGCACTCATGTCAAACTGACAAGGGAGGAGAAATGAGCCAGAGGAGAAGTGGCCCATGGCAACCAATCAGCACTGAACTAACATATACAATTATACAGAGCAGCTTGTTGGTTGCCATGAGCCACTTCTCTTTTGGCTCACTTCTCCTCAATTATAACTGCTTCGTACATCTACCCCAGAGTGCACTATAACAAAAAAGTATGAGGAGGGATAAAGTCTCCAGCCCCCAAAAAATAAATGGCCAGTTAAGGGGTTTACTGACAATGTAATAATAATAATAATAATAATAATAATAATAATAATAATAATTTTGTTTATATAGTGCTCTTTCTCCAATAGGACTCAAGGAGCTTATTATTTTGAACCTGGTATAGTTCAAATGTTGGACATTTCTTTCATCACAGCCTGCAAATTTGGATATGAGAAAAGAAGAGATGACTGATGAGTATATACACCTTAATCTGTGTGCATATTAGAGGACACTGCAAACAATAACTTGTCCTCAACCAATTATTTTGAAAACGATATAATGCATACACATAAAAAATTATATGTGAAGGACATCGCTAACAACGAACGGAAGTGCAAACATTAACTATATAGTGCGTACAGTACATTGGATTATATGCACGAAAATGGCGTTATGACTGGTTGTTATCATGAATACTGATAAAATATTGTCTAATGTATACGCAGCTAAAGACTGCTTTATGTGATAAAATGCTTGTCTTGTTGGACTACACAGTCTTTGATGAACAATCTAACAGCCAGAAAAAAAAAACACTAGCAAGAAATGATCAACACAATATACTTAACACACACATGGATTACTAACCTTCAGATTCATAGTTAGCACTTGTTGCAAGCAGCTTAAATATTAATACTAGGTCACTCTTTATATATGTGCATCCTTCTCCATGCAACAGCTAAAATAACCCTAAAATAAATGTACCATGGAATGTAATTGATGCTTATGCCACATAGTGCTGGAGATGACCGTTTCCAATTCATTGGCAGAAGAAAAAGCTATTGTGTCCGCATCATCTCAGCTGTGCTGACAGCCTCACAGTGATCACTTATTCCAAAATGACTTAATATCTAACTAGTTCTATTCACGGAAATCAAGCCAATCAGAAGCTAAATGGTTGAAATATTTAATGCTACCTTACCTAACTGATGCTGAAACCATTTGACATGTGCTAGGATGAAACAAGCACTTCATTTAAATGACGTTGGATAGCAGTTATTTTTAATTTTTTACATTATTTATTTATTAAGTTTCTTATATAGCGCATACATATTCCGCAGTGCTTTACAGTGTATAGTTAAACTTTCACATCAGTCCCTGCCCCAGTGGAGCTTACAAACTATATTCCTTACCACATGTACACACGCACACACACAGACATTCTAGGTTTATTTATTTTTTTGTTGGAAGCCAATTCAGCTACCAGTATATTTTTTAAATGTGGGAGGAAACCCACGCAAACACGGGGAGAATATACAAACTCAGCACAGTTAGGGCTATGGTGGGGTATTGAACCCATGACCTCAGTGCTATGAGGCAGTAATGCTAACCATTACACCAGTAAAGTGTAATCTGTAAAAATAAATCATTCCAAAAGGGCTGTGGCAGAAGGAACCTACTGAATTAAATAACTTCTAGCAGCTCCTAGGCAACAGTTTTCAGCATAAAATTAACATTAACACTATAGTAAAGGAATATGCATTATTTCAAGTCGCATACAATTTTGTGTGCTGCAATTCATCATTTTTCAGTCCTTAAAATGACATTCTAAACCATTTGCACGCATGATAAACATTGGTTGCTAGGACAATAATCATAGAATGAAAAATATTATAACCTGCAATCTATAAATCTCTAGCTCTAAACAGAAAAGTAATACACCCACGCTTGGCATTACCTATATTTGCATTGCACCAGTTGCATATATATGTACAGATGTGTCCACATAAATCTATCTTCCTCACATGTTCAACATCTCTTCGTGGCATAACTGTAGTGCTGAGCGTCTTATCATGCTACTTTTTATATTCCTTGTGTAGTTTCACGGCGGCACTGCCCGCGGATCACATCGTATGCAAATGGCATGTGATTTACATACGATGCGATTTAGCACACCCTGACTATCCACGTCAGCCCGAAGTGTGTCGAGCGCAGCGAGCCCTGCAATGGGATGCAGTATGCATCCTCCGGACCTGTTCATACCCCCCCTATACACATCAGCATGGAGTGTGGTGAGTGCAGGGAGTCCCGTGAGGGGACGCGGAAAACAAGCCCAAAGATTGGCAAGCGGACGCGGATTACTTTGACGTGTATTCTGCGTCCGCTCACCACACTTTATAAAATCAATAAAATAAAATATGCCGCATAATCAGAAGAGTGTGCTTTTGCATCTTATTCACAAAGTGAGACAAATATCTCATTTTATGTGAAAAAAAGATGGCTGACGCTAATGTAGTTGCCTGGGACCAGTCCCCCGATGATGCCAAGCATCTCCCAGAAATCCACAAAATATTAACTATTGGTGTACTAGAGCATTGGAGCTGCTATAAAGTCTTAATCACTATAATTAGTATAGCATCTTCAAGCCAAAAAGTAAGTAAACTGGATGGGAAACATTTATTCAGAAACACCATTTCATTCTATATGGCTCGTACCTCCTTTCTCAGTCTTTCCAGTTCTCTGTCCTTCTCAGTGATCAAGGCACTGGAACTTGTGAGAGATTTCTGTAGAGACGTCTTCTCTTCACCAAATTCAGTCTTTAGAATATGTTCTCTGCATAGAGAAAAAGTCAGAAACCAAACAAGACAAATAACTAGAGTATGTGTGCAATAGTTATATGTAGTTAATTCTATGCGGTTCCATCGGGATAGTAACCAGCTCCGACTGAGCACAGTATTAAAGCAGATGGGGCTCCTCAAAATTTCAAACAAACTCTAAAAAGACAACACAAATGGTGTCCTAACACAGAGAAACATCTAATATTACAGACAATGTGTAAAATCAAGGCATTCAGCATATTACTTGCACTATTTTAAAGTGTTCAGGGTGCTGATCAGTGTGGAGGGGAACTTTCAAATTTAAAGGGAAAAATTCTAGATGTGATATATCACTACTGTAGTGATACATCACGGTTACAATTTCCCCCACAAAAGTACCCTGCACATAGAGTGAACAATAGTTTTAGTTTGAAATACAGTAGACATTAATTACACTGTAAGAAATGAGGCTGATTCATAACAAAAGATATCCTCATTTTTAAATAAAATTTATATTTTTTTAAAACTATAATATATTTACTTTAGGGTTAGGCTAGGGTGTTTCCTCCGAACGCAAATTAGGGCATTGGTATGAGGCGGGGAGTAACTGGAGCAAGATTGGGGGCTGTGGGATTAATTTAGCCTTTCTCCAAAGCATAAACAAAACCCTGACAATAACAAAAAAAAAGAAAGGAAATGAGTTTATTTAGAATGGACAGCTAGCTACACTCTATACATTTGCTACCTATATCTGCAGTAGGTCAACAGCATCATATCGGGGACAAAACAAACATCCCTGTTTTAGTATGTCTATGCACAACTTGCTAAGCCAAGCCAGATTTTACAATTTGCCTGTTACATACACAATTGGCAATTCAACAGAAAGAACAATAGTTTATTATTTCTACTGTACGTATAATTGGAAGTCTTTCATAAAAGTTACCAAGCGACACACAACATGCATAGCTTTACTGCACAATAAGCATGCAAAGCATTGAGTATGATGATGGAAGGATCAGCGGGTCCACTGCACTAGTAGTATTATCAACGACTGCTCTCTACAGTAACCTCCCCCAACAGGGACTTTTAGAGAAAACATTAATCTGCAAATCAGAATATATTTCTATATAGTCAGTTGAAATTACATGAGTCACTGTCTGTGAAAAGCTTGGCAGTAATGACTGAAGCATTGCATGAATTTAGTCTGAAGAAAGCTGCTCGTAGCTGTAAAAACTGCAGTGATAAAAAAAAAGATGAAAGTTTTTCAGATTTTTACATAATAAAACCGTTGGCTATGTGTGTCTGAGGACCAATCAGCAAAACACTTCCCAATGGATCATACTTTTCCATTTGTATACCTAAGTATTAAATTCAAGACCTTTGATTTCCAACACATGAAACACAATGCTGTATTAAATAAAGTAAAAAAAAAAAAAGAAGCGGAGCATACATCGGTGACTATGCACATGTACACAGGAAAGTAGAGTAGCAAGTGGAGAATCTAAAACATTGCTACAACTAGTGAGTGCACAACCATAAAACAGGTACCCAGGGACAAGTCTGTCTTAGATATGGTGCTGTGCGCAGACAATGGTACAGAACCATTTAACTTTACCATCTGAATATTGCAGAATTTTTCTGAAAAATTGTTCATATCCGTTCTTAATTTAAGTAGGTGAAAAATATGAACCATATTGTGTGGACCGTTCTAAACATGTAAGAGCTAGAAAAGAATTAAACTGCTTGGCAAGTAACACGCTGGAGAAATAAGAGTAAGAGAAAAGGCGCAAAAAGGGAATAATTATTCTTAGAACAGAGCACAGCATCTGATGACTGTTCTCACAAAGGCAGCCTTTCATGGAGTGCTGAACTACAATTCCCAGCAGGTACTGCTAGGTTTCCTTAATCTACTCTAGTTGGATAACAGATTCTTCTCTTATTACTCATACATATATTCAGTAATGAAATAAGTACCTTACTGTGTTACTGGGTAAGCTTAAAAATGCAAATAACAGAGACCACATGTTAGAAAACGTGAAAAGATAAATCTCTTTTTTTTGGTAGGAAAAATAATTGTGGCTTCATTTTTCTTGTACAAAAACAAAAGCAAGACACTTTAGGACATACGCAGCCAAAATACGTACAACAATGCTGTACTAAAAAATATATATATATAAAAATAAATTTAAATAATAAAAAGATTATTTGTTATAACGTGGATAGACTTTCTTCAGTCTTACCATTAAAGACACACAGATATAGCAAAGGAAGCAAAAGTAGAAAGGGAGAAAGGAATGGGATGAGCATTGATTAGCAGCGCAAGCTGGAACACAGCAGGACAGTTTGCAATCCACAAAGATTCAATTTCATTTCAGTAATGGTAAAAACACCCACTTAATTCAAAAGAGTTCTGGTCAGACTTCGCTAAAATGCTATATGGGAGCTCATATAAAGTAACAAATGTGAGAACAACTCTAGGATTTGTATCCCCGGTAATTGTTTCCTAGCACGGCGCCCGTCGGGCGCCATCGCATACCTTAAATTGAGGTATGCGATGGGACCCGACCGACCCGATTTTCGGGCTTTAAAGACGTTTTTAACGCACTTTGAAAATCGGTCGCATCACATTCCATTATAATGGCATGCGATGCGACAGACTAGATTTTTACATTGGACCCAAAGTAAAAATGGTCCATGAGACCCGATTTTACATTGGACCCAATGTTAAATACCCCCCAGACCCGATTTTTAATTGTAAACCCACCCTGATGGTTAATTATGTCAAATGCCCCCCCCCCCCCCCATTGTTAACGCAACGCGCCGATCAACGTGAACCTGAAGAGTGGAGAACGCAGTGAGCCCGCGAGAGGCGGCAGTACGCGTCCTCCAACCTTTTCATACCCCCACTATCCATGTCAGTGTGGAGTTGATTATATATAGTGTTGCGAACGCAGCAAGCCACCGAGCCCGAAGCGTGGCGAGCGCAGCGAGCCCCGTGAGAGGACGCGTAATACATCTGAAGAAATTTGCTGCGCTCGCCACGCTTCAGGCTCGGTGGCTCTATACGCTCGCCACACTATATAAAATCAACTCTACGCCGACGTGGATAGTGGGGGTATAAAAAGGTCGGAGGACGTGTACCGCTGCGCTCGCCACGCTTCGGGTTGACGTTGATCGTGGCGTTAACAATGGGGGGGCATACAATGAAAAATGGGGTCTGGGGGCATTTAACATTGGGGCCAATGTAAAATCGGGTCTCAGGGACCATTTAACATTGGTTCCAATGTAAAAATCGGGTTGGTCAGGTCGATCGCATCGCATGCGATTTGGTTGCATGCAATGCAATCGACCAGATTTTTGCGACCCGATTTCGTACAATTAAAATCGGTGGCGCCGTGCTAGGAAACAAGTACCGTATCCCCCCCTCTCTCACACAACATTTTTTAATGAGGGAATTCATTGTGATAGCCTTGCAAGTTGATGGAGGTGCAAGACTTTTTGCGTGTGTCTATAAAAGTGGCAATCATTTGCTAGGCAAAACCAAGTTGGTATTTTTAAGGGAGGCAAAGTCCCACATCTCCAGCCAACCTCGCAAGCTGTTATATTTAGCCCAAAGACTTTTAAAAATATATTTATATGTTATACTCTCAGATACTGAACCAGAGAAGGGAAAAAATAAAACCAAAAAAACACCATAATTGTATCTGTATTAGAGGTACACAGCTAACTGATCTTTTATAACACATACAACTTCCAAATAGTGTCAAAACACAAATAATAGTACTCCTATAAAAGTCTATATATACTAACAGCTGTTTTGTTAATATTAAAAATATATATATATTTTATTTTGAAGGCAATGCATTACATGGAAAAATATAATTTACATTTAAATAATGTAAAACATACAGAAGTATTTATTTAAACAAATAAGTTGGTTGGTGACAGCTGTAGTTTGCATCAGCCCCGATATATATTTCAGTTACTAAAGGCCAGACATTCAGATGCTTGGTCTATTCAACTAAAGTAGCCTTCAATAAGTTCTATAGTGACAGTAATGTTGGTACACAATAGCAACTTTCCAAATGGTTCATGGATTAAAAAATTATTCTTTTTGGCACAATAAAGATTGAGTATATCTATTGTTTAAAAATGACTTAAATATGATGCAGCTTTGGTATTCCAAATTTAAATCACCAATACTGCTATTGTCAAAGTTTGTAAAATGTAAAACCAATTCATAACCAAGGCCCATGCATACTAGGCGATTTTGAGCTCAAAGTACAGTCCCTTACTTTTTTTGAGTTTTGAGCTACTTTAAGCTTAAAATCTCCCAGTATGTATGGGCGGCGGTGAGAGCTGATGCGCACCATCTCGTCCACCGCCTTCCAAAGCCCTGTATACAGGACGAGTGAATCACTTTCCATAGACTCCTACCATGGAAAGTGGTCGTCGTCCCCGTTCATCAGTCATACTGAAGAGTGCTCAACTGACATTACGCTGCCCACTTTCAGGCCAGAAGAGTTCAGCATTTTATATTCATAATGCCACACCCACACTCAAATAGTAATTCGTCAATGCTGCTCACCTCTGCAAACTATCATATAAGTTCATTTTCAACATGGTTAAGGGTTGTACATATTCATATATAAATCTAATAACTTTGCTTTGACATTCTATTTTCAAAACACGTTAATTCAAACTTCCATTTCACAAGATTATATAAAGGATTACAGTATATCAAAAAAAGATTAAGACTGACCAACGTTCAAGATATTTTGAAATTGTAACTGGTGAGATCCCTCTATTGCCCCATACACACTGTGCCATTCTGAGTAACTTTCGATACAATTTTGACTATATATAGTCAAAATCGAATTGAAATCGAATATACAAACTGTTTTCAGCAACATTCGATGTGGATTCGATCCTGATGCATGGCCCAGTGACATTGAAATTGAATAGGAAAATAGAACTGTGCAGGCAAAATTATATAGTACAGATCTGTTCTATACAGTCAAAATCTAATGTGTATACTGCGCCGTGCGGTTCATTAAAAAAAAACAATGAACTGCACCGCGTGAAAGGCTTAACTGAGCTGAACCCAATCTTGCAAACCATGCATCAACGTCTGCAATGTACAATAGATAAATTAGCTGCAATTAGCAACTACTAGGGAATAAATGTAATAGAAGCAGCATATCTAATATGGTGCATAGCTGGGTACGGGTTGTTAGGTCTGTGTCTAGGTAGACACATGGTCAAAAGGTTGACACAAGCAACATGTCAACATGGAAAAAGGCTGACATGAGATTTTTACATTTTTACATTTCCGGTTGTCTATGCTGACATGGACATCAATTAAGTGTACCACGCCCCCTCACATGGCTCGCCATAATTCAGGTGTGGTGCCGCATTGCGCTCGGCACAATATTTTATTTTCCCTATATGTCCACGGAGATGGTTTTAAAAAAAAAATCCCGTCTAACTAGACATTACTGACAATTTGATCGCATCTCACCTAGCTATTCAACAAAAATGCAGGCAAGAATACAACTATATGTAGAAAGTATACACCATACCTCCCAACGGTCAGGCTTACCGCGGGAACGTCCCGATATTCGGGGACGTTCCCGCGTCCCGCCCGGGGCCGCCATTGTCCAGCGGTGGGGGGGACAGTTGGGAGCCCCCCAGCTTGCCAAGAATAGACGCTGTGCGCATGCGCACAGCGTCTATTCAGCGCCGACTAGCGGCGAAACCGGGGGCGTGGCCGGAGCTCACGTCACCCTGTGAGGCCACGCCCCTTTTCTCGAGGCCTTTCGGGGGGCGCGCGCGGCTTCGCCGCACGAACGTCCTGATCTCCCAACTTCAAAAGTTGGGAGGTATGATACACAGTGTTCAGCTGTTCACACACGGTGCGATTAGCTCTGTGCGTTTTGGACTAGATCGCATTGCATCTAGTTCAAAATGCATGTGATGTGCTAAAGCACCATGCCTTTTCAACTAGATGCGATGCAATCTAGTCCAAAAAGTACATGCAGCACATACTTTTTGTACTATGCACTGTGATATGCGCGGGAGCGGCATTCATCACAAGCCCAAAATGCACCTTGTGTGGGCGCCTGTACTACCAAGGTCAATAAGAAAATCAATATCTGTACTGTACAATACAGGTCGATTTTTATCAAGATAGCATCAGATACTCCACATTTCAGCCCAAAGAACTATGAAACATATAATATACATTCAGTACAGGATTGGTAAGATTCAAGATTACCACAAATATACTTGAATGACTGTTTATTCTAAATTGACTTTCTACCACAAAAAGTACCAGGTAGTGATCAATTACTTCTTTTTTTTTGGGGGGGGGGGGGGGGGGGGGGGGGGGGGTGTTGACCCATGTGTTCTGGGCTTAACTTACAGTTCCTCAGGTAATGAGAGCTCACAGAAATAAAATATGAGCCACACTCCAGGTGCCGGCATTAGCATACTTTAAGTACTTACTAAAATCTTCCTCCTTAAAGAAAAGAACTGCAGTAATGTTCTATTACAAACCTGTCAATAAATAGTACACATAGGCATACTAGGGCTATGAAGTGGCATTAGCATGTCAAGGATGTGTTCTTACAGCTCAAGGGGTTTTTGCCACAAGTTATGGGGTCCTTGCCTCATAGCACACCCCTATATGTGTGCCAGCAAATGGCAGCAGGGGAAGGTGAAAAGCATGAGGAAAAAGGATGTGCTGCTCAGCCAGCCCAGCTCTGTGTGACCAGACCAGCCCAACAGTCAATCGTCCCTTCTGTCATTTGACAGAAGTGCCAGATGGCCAGTCCAGCCTTGCACAGATTGCTAGTCGAAAGTTTGCTTCCAATTGCTTACCTGGCAAATACCACAGTGAGCAAACTTTTGCAAATCTTTACCATGTACAAGTGGAATGCGAGTATGATTATCTGTGCGCGGACTAACTAATCCATATTAGCACAAAGTTAAAAAGATAATTTTTACACATGTGATTACAAAATCATAAAAAATTTGGAAGAATAAGAAATACCTTTTTTTCATCTCTAGCAGCTGATTATTTAAAACGGACCTCTCCTCTTCAAGCTATTTAAAGAAAAAATACAATCAGTTTTGCAATATTTATGGTTTTATTTCTTCTGAAATACATTTACTACGGTTCAGTGGGTATTACCCACCATGGCGCAACCTGGCAGACAATTTGCATTACTTATTCTAGCAATATTTCAAATGAAATCCTTTGCAATGAATAGAAAACTTAAAATCAAAGCAATAAATATTCTATAAACAAGATTAAAATAAGAAACTGGTCAAACATCAAATCATAGGCTGATGACAGGGTCATGTTTATTAAGCCTTAGCAAGGGATAAGTGGAAGGTAATAAATAACTGACTCCCAACTGTCATTTTTCAAACCCAGTCTAACATGACAGTTATGAGCAGCAAGAAGCGGATTAGCTGGCACTTTATCTCTATCACTAGTTAATGTATTTGACCCCTTGAGTCAATGAGCTGGATATCAGTAATATTTGGGTTTTTTTTCATGCAGAAAATACCATTGACCTTTTCAATGTGATTTCTTGTCTGTTATTGGGTGGCTACAGTAAAGGATGGGGATAGAGATCCCCAAGACGCTGCAATCACCTAGATCAGTAGTTCTCAAACACGGTCCTCAGGACCCCACACAGGTCACGCTTCCCATCAGCATAACCCTGTGCATCACCAACTGTTACATTTAAAAAATCATAGGTGACCTGGAAAACATGAGCCGTGGGGCGTCCTGAGGGCAGAATTTCAGAACCTGTGACCTAGATCACCCCGCACTCTGCTACTAGAGATTCTTCACCTATCAGTGTTGCAGTATGCAAACTCCTGCTATAGGTGAAGCCGTGGAGATAGACTTAACAACATTTGTTAACCCTTTAAGAACTGTGCACTGCAACTAAAAAAAAGTGTTACATTTATTTATATGTTTTTATGACACAGGTTGAAGAGAAGTATAGTGGCATGTGATCTGTAGAATGAGGAATAAATGTCTGATATGTTTCTTATACTACAGAAATCCCACACTCGCAGGATTAATTTCTATGTAAACACTACTGCTGGAAACTCTGCAGACACACACACACACACACACTTGTATGTGTGTGTTAGCTACTCCGTTACCTGTATATTAGACATTTCAGCTGTACTTGAGAAAATTGTTACTTTTTATTGATGCCGAATATTTAATATTTGGAAAAAATGGATTTTTAAATTTTTTAAAGACCCATAAATGATACCCATTTCGCATCTATTTATCAGCCTCACTAGGAACTAATTTGCTAATTTATTTTTCCCAGTTTCTTTTTGCTTAGGCCTGGGCTCTGTGATTTTATCAGTGGGCTGTCTTTTCAATTAAGCGATTTTGCACAATATGAATAAAATGGCAGCCTGTATACAGAAGCAAATATAATGCCTTCTAGTACCTATAATTTCAGAATTTGACATTTTTTTTCTTTAAAATGATATCTACAGTACATTAGATATAAATGATAGACTATCGACAAGTTATTTTCAATTAATGAAGCATAATTTTATATATCTTCCCATTAAAATTCAGCTTCATAAATTAATATTTTAAAAGAGGTTTCAGAATGATACAGTACACACCTCGTAAATCACAAGGTTCTCTGATAATTACTGCTGCCACCTCACAGAGCCTACTCCACATGCCAAAAATAGCAATTCCACTCCCAAGTGCTGACACCCACACACGCAGGCAGCCTGTTCTCACTGATGAAAGTCAGACAGGAGAATAGCGTACAGCTATAGTATACCATGAATTGTTACACCTCTACCTTATGTTGTGTTATTATTCCAGATATGAATGTTTACAGCAGAACTCAAACAATTGCACTGTATAAAGGACACCCTCACCCCATTTGTTTTATTAAACGGAAATATTTTTAACTATATTGCAATTTTCTGTGTATTTGCAATATACTACACATTATTTTCCATACTAAATTACCACAATCGCAACTGTTAAATATTATTGCATTTAACAGTTGCAATTAATAGCTACAGCAAATCCTCTAAAGAGAACAGTCTTTTCAAAAAAGTGCATCATTCTTAAAATGTGATCACCTGGGAAAATGTAGATACAACAGAGTTGACGTGATTATGCACTTAAGCATGTTAAAATAGCAATTATGTCAGAATTCTTTACATGGAAATTGGGGGCATTTACAAGCAATCACGTGAAGTAGACAGTTTCCATAGCGACAAATCGCTATACTTCACAAGCTTACAGCAACACTACATTTAATCAAAATGTTTCTGATCAGGAAAGTGTTCATGAAAAAAGAGAAATAAAGGTTTCACAGCCTCAGAAACTAAACGGTGTTCACTGACCAATAAAACGGCAAAGCAGATAAAGCAAGTGTGAATTGCCATACAGAGAGGATCCTGTACAAAGTGTTTTAACACACAACTATAAACTCCACTTCAGAGCGGTGAACTAACCTTTATCTCTATACCAGAGTGTAGGATTGATTAAGCCCTATAGAATGGTATATAGTTTAACAAGATTATTCATGTGTGGAAACCCATATGGATTGTTACAGATATGGTAGGAGATTACAGTAAAGGTATAGATGCTTTAAATCATTTTGATAAAATAAAAGGAAATAAACTATTTCAAGCATCAATAGACAATAAAATGTATACCAACCTTTTGGTTAGTTGAGACCTCCTCTTTGCTCCTTCCAAGCTCCTCAGCAAGTTTGAGGTTCTCCTCCTGCAGAACTGCTAACTGCTGGGACTTATGCTCTGCTGCTTGCCTCAGCTCTTCCCTGCAAGGACAATGAGAGCAGAGTTACTATGGAAACACGTCAGGCAAGAAAATGGTGGGATAGAATCATGTTCACAGCTCAGAAAATACATCTTTATCATGTGATTAAATACTCAGGAGAACCAACTACGACATAAGGTAGTGACAAACCTAGAAAAAAAGTGAGAACTTGAGTGCCAAAATGTGAACTTTCTTATGCACCATACATCAGACAAAATTTAATATTCAATTACCTTTAACATAGGTGAATGATTTCATAAATTAGTAGTGATTTGGAAGAGTATTCTAAACATCAAAAATATTTTACATTCAACTACAATACAATTATAGCAGTCTCAAAAAGTAGTCAACTGGGAAATACGATACATAATAAAAGATTATAAAGGGATCAACATATACCTGTTATTCTAACACAAGCTTGCAGAGCTATGTATTTCTTTTTCAGCCATGGCAAACACTGGAGATATCATGGGGCATTGTTACTCAAACTCAGCCATTAGTTATAATGGTTATAAAGATATCCCTGCTTGAACCCAGATGGTTAAATCAAATTGACTGAGGTACTAAGTCACCTGCATTCAAGCATAGATATCCTTACTATAATGGAGGTTAGAAGTTAACTATAGATAAAAGGGAGGATCCTCCTCCCCTATACAATGCTCACTACCCAGTCAGTTTTTAATAGTGCCCATTGGTCAAAAGTTCCCAAACACAGTCCACCATGCACCCGAATGGTCCATGGTTTAAGTATATGCATGTATCAGCACGGATGATTAAATCAAATTGAAAGAGGTACTAATTAAGTCATCTGTGGCCAAACGTGGATACACTTAAAACCTGGACCAGCCTTGAGGGCTGCGTTTAGGAAACTCTACATTGGGTACTTCTTTTTTTTAGCTGCTCTTTCTTTAACTTCATTTACATTTTATTAGATTTTTCAAAGATACAACATTGACAAAAACAGTTGCATTGCTCAAAACATTAAGACACGTTGATATAAATTATACAGTATGCATTTAAAACTGCATGAAAGTTTTGTTAACTGTATACACTTCTGTTTCAAAAGCTAGAAAAAAAAAGTATTTATCAGAATATTGACATAATAAAGTACCAGGAGAGAATCTGCAGTGAAGCAAGAAGGTTTTGTTTAAATACAGACAAAGGGTCTGGACTACATCCAAAAGAGCCAAATTCCTAGAAGAAGAAAAAAAAAAGGATGCTGGAATGAAACCCCAATAACCAGTGATTTGTGGAGGATATCAAATTAAAGTCAAAACATTGACTCGCCAATTACAAAACTTTAAATTTTTCTTTTTCAACCATACCCAGTTGAATTACTTTTGGGTCATTGAAATGCTTTTGGTCGTTGTCTTGCTGCGTCCCTATTGCCCTCTTGTGATGCAGTTTATGGACAGATGTCCTGACATTTTTCTTTAGAATATATTCTGGTGTAATTCAGAATTCATTGTCCCATCAAACCATGGTACCACCACCACCACCATCGTGTTTCACAGATGGTGTGATGGTTTGCAGTGTTCTCCGAAAAAAAAACGCCTTTCATTTAAACCTTATAGCTCTATTTTGGTCGTATCGGTTTAAAAAACATTGTGTTCTAGTGTGTCCAGATGATCTTTAGCAAACTGCAAAATGGGCAGCAATGTTCTTTTTGGAGAGCAAAGGCTTTCTCCTTGTAATCCTGCCCTGAAGACCATGTTGTTCATTGACGTCCCGACGGTGGACTCAAACATTAACATTAGCTAATGTGAGGAAGGCTTTCAGTTGCTTAGAGGATGCCTTGGCTTCCTTTGTGACCTTGCAAACTACGAAGCACCTTGCACTAGGCATGATTTTTGTCGGTTACCCACTCCTGGGGAGGGTCAAAATGTTGTGGAATTTCCTCCACTTGTAAATATTCTGACTATTGATTGGAGGAGTTTAAACTCTTTAGAGATTTGTTGTAACCTTTTCCAGCATGATTAGCATCAACTGCTCTTCTTCTGAGATCCTCACAAATCTCCTTTATTCATGGCATGATACCCTTCCACAAACATGTGTATTGAACATCAGACTTTAGGTGCGTACACAAGTACAAATTTTCTGTCTGATCTACCTGGTGGGAACAAAATCCTGGAAATGTATGGGAGCATATGACAATCAAAAAATTGTTCCCTAACACTTGAAAACAGACAGTGATCAGTCAGACAAATTGTTTAAATCATTCTGATATACAAATTTATCAAAGCATATATTTTTTTCTGTTTTCCTGTATTTGGGTTGAAATTTTTGATTGTCATATGCTCCCATACATTAGATAGATCCCTTTTCTTTTAAAAAGACAGGTTGTCCACTCACACCTGATTGTCATCCCACATATTGAAAATACCAGACCTTCAAAATATATGCTGAGCTTAAAGGTTCACATATTTTAACCACACACAGATTTGCGATATTGGATAATTTCATCACTAAAAACATAAAATAAAAAAATGTATCTAATTTTCTCTCTCATTTATTTAATTTGGTTCTCCTTATACACTTAAATTCTGAGGTAGTTTTAAGACAAATGTCTACATAAATAGAACATTTTTAAGGGTTCACAAGCTTTCAAGCAAGTCATTGAGACCATAGAAGCCACCTATCTCGACTTACAAAATGTAATAACACTGCTAAATTCAGCAGATCCTGATCAGATCAATCCAACGCTTTAGCTATGCATGCTGTAAACCACCATTGATCAAATGGCCACTTCCATGCACATAAATATAGATGGGTCCCGAAGAATCTAGCCCCTGTGCATTCCAAGCTAACTGAATTAAACAGAGAGCTCTGAAGAGGACAGAAAAATGGCCATCCTCTTTTTCTTGCTCTTAAAGGGCCCACAGTTTTGGCTAGAGAATCCATGACTAAGCATTCCAAAGACTGCAGGACTGCTCTAATAAAATTCCTAATCACTTCACTAGATGAAGATTCCAAACTATCCTTAAGACACAAGCCATTAGGATTCTACTCTCCTCTTCTTACTCAGAGATCTCCAAAGGAATCATTGAGAAGTGATGACAATTCTCAAGTTCCAGTAAAGCAGCTCCTCAAAGAACCTCTTGCACTCTCCATGGAATGAGACCCACTTCCCCCCTTCCCAGAAATCCTATACATGCACTGGGGCCTCAGAAACAGAGAAATCACTAGTCCTCATGTAACAGACTGCACATAGGGGCCCTGAGCCAAAAGGTCCACATGGCAATGGGAGTTACACAGAATGCAAGAAAAAGACAAAAACAAAAAAACATGGCCATGGCGTCCCCTTTGGTGTTCGTGCACCTGGACTTGTCCACAATTAGAGAAGACCGTAAATAAGATGGATTTCAGATTACGCAGATCGTTTACACACAATAAATCTTACAAACAGCAATGTAACTGCAGCGAAAAGATTACAGTGGTGTAATACAAGGATCAAGCAACACAAATAATGCAACAAGCACAGCTGGAGATTATACAGTAAAGCAAATGAAACAGATAATACACAAAGACACTGTTGTATTTAGCCTTTCAGAGAAAGGACAAAACATGAGAGCCGCAGAGGAGATAAGCATATAGTCCAAAGCAAAGTCCCCAGAAGCAGGCTGCGACAGGAATACAGAGGAATGGCATTCTCTTTCCTGGCAAGATGGACTGCACCACTGCAGAGAGGAGGAAGACACAAAGCCAACTCCTCATCCACCAATAAATTGCCCCGTACACAAACAAATGGCCAACATGCATTTATGGGGGGGGGGGGGGGGGGGGGGAATTCCATGTTTTTTGTACTTTTTGATACTTTGCCAATGGGAAATGGTGGGCTCAAGCATTGACATTGACACCCAAGAAGAAGAAAATAGAGAACAAAAAAACCCACAGGAAAAAACACATGTTAAGCTTTTACATGTGTCGACCTTGTGCAAGCCGACCTAGTGACTGTCTTCCTAGACATGGTCTGTGAGCTATACCACATGATGCAGTGTCTGCTACTAAAGTTCACTCAATCAACCCCATCGTCAAGTGTTCCCTGATCAGAAGAAGGATTCGATGTTAGAGGTAGTTTAGAATCAGACTGCAACTGTATTTCAAAATTTATAAATACAAAATTATTTCTTAATTATATACAAAATTGAAAATGAACTGCTGATGATGATAAATGCACAAAGAGTGATAGATGGACCAGAATTCCATTGACCAGTTACTGGCAAACCCGATGTAGCAACATTCAACTATGGCACACCTTATCGGCAATGGAAGCACAACATTTTTGCTTAAAGCTGTCCAATGCTTAGTAATGCATGGGATCAGATACAGCTTTTACATGTTGCCTATCTATGGCATGGGCATCAATGCAGTACAATGTTGATAATTATTCTCTATAAAACTTCAGCTCCAGCCAAATTAATGAGAATGTAATTTCAAATTAGCTCAACTCGGAGTCAGCAAAATACATACAGGTTGAGTATCCCTTATCCAAATGATTCCGAAAACCATACATTCCAGAAAGTGCAAATGTTTTTCTTTCTAAAAGCGCTACTGGAGACATCACACCACTATTGGGGACATCATTTGTAACTGGCACTAAATATGTGCAAGAAAATGATTGCTTGACATTCAAATTCAGTAACTTAGATAGTACACAAACTTTGTTTCAGGTTTTGAAATCTTGTTTTATGCACAAATAAAATATATGTGTGTATTTCATGTGTTAGTACAACATAAATGCAAGATACCTCAAGATACACCATTGAAATATAAAAATATTCTAAAATATGGAATAATCCATTAACCAAAGTTCTTCTGGTCCTGAGCAGTTCGTATAAGGGATACTCAACCTGTACTTCTGTATTAGTCGCAATTAACCCTTTATCAAAATAGGTGTGAAAATTGCCAAGCAAACCTTTTTTATTATGATTATTCATTTGTTAACAGTTATTTATATAGTGCACACATATTCCACAGCGCTTTACAGAGAATATTTGAACATTCACATCAGTCCCTGCCCCAGGAGAGCTTATAATCTATGTTCCCTACCACATGTACATACATATATACATACATTATAGGTTTAATTTTTGTTGGGAGCCAATTTAACTCCCAGTATATTTTTGGATTGTGGGGGGAAAACTGGAGTACCCCGAGGAAACCCATGCAAGCACAGGGACAATATACAAACTCCACAGAGATAGGGCCATGGCGGGAATCAAAACCGTGACCTCAGTGCTGTGAGGCAAAAATGATAACCATTACATTGTCCGTGCTGCTCATTACACCATCTGTAATAACCCTTTAAGTGCCAATGTTGTGGTGACAGAGCCTCAATAAGTCCCTTAAAAATGCCAGCATCGCTAACAGTGACTGTTCTTTGTGGAGTGCAATATTTCACTTAAATTCAATTAATTAATCGGCTGTATTTGTAATTTTTTATACTAAAAGAACAGTCGCTGTGAGCGATGCTGGCATTTTTAGCAGATATTTTGAGGATTGCTCATAGCAACGTTGACACTCAAGGCGTAAATACAATCAACAGATTAATTGTTAACAACATTTCAATCTGTTATAGAGCAACAGGGCTGGGGTGGACAAATAAGTAAAGTGGAGCAGCTGGAGAATACTGCAGGTACTGCAAAATGGGTGTCCCAGGTTTTCACTTAATATCACAGAGGAAATTACATTGTTACCATGTACCTTTGGTTCTGTGTAATGCTATGAAATAAAATGTGTAAAAAAAAAAAATAATAATAATAATTACAGAGATAGTAAACCCAATATTCATGCTATAAAAAAACAAACAACAAAAAAACAGACCAAAAACTTACAATTCTTTCTTGAGAGCTTCTGTTTTCACACATTCTCCTTTCAGAAGCTCATTAGTCTTGCTCATCTGTTCTGCAGCTGATGCTTGCTGTTCTTTAAGGCAATCCAGCTAGGTAAAAAACAAAATCCGTCAAAGCAAATTCATCTCCAGTACACTGACACAATAATAAAAAAAAGAAATCCAAAAGAGAAGTTTTTCTTGATGTACAGTAAAATAAAGGAATTCCCTTTGTTTACAATAGCATGTATACAGATATTTTGCTAATGTATCTGTGAGCTTATTTCTCTGAAGCTTTAAGGCTTAATCCTCAGTTTAGTGCTAGGTAATGCCCAGGATTACTACGCAACAGCTAATCCGACCACATTCTAAATGTTATTACTCCATTTGGTATGCCTTCTAGTAAATCTAAAATTATTTGCGAATTCCACCGATAACCTACATGCTAGGCTGCAGTCATCCAGATTGCACTATACTTATTAAAGATTTCTGAAATATTTTTACGGTCTACACATTAGTTACTGTACTAAAGTTTACAATGATTTTTACTCTCTAAAGCATGTCCATATATATTCTATATATACATGGGCGGATTCGGGGGTGGGGGGCACCCAGGCACGTGTCCCCCTGATTTTATATCAACGAGCTTGACCCCACAACGCTAGCCCCCTGGGAACCAGAAATATCGCTTGACAAAGATGGAACGTTTTCCCCATAGGATAACATGGGACCCGCTAATTCCGACCCCTACCAAATGGGGGTCTAGTATTTTGTTGCATAATGTGTAGAGGTTGTATATGGTGCGGTACACTACACTTATGGACACGCTCCCTTTTCCGAAGCGCGCCTTCTACATCCTTCACTTTTGTCGCCAAAGTGGGCCTGTACTTTAAACGCCAGGGCCTATTTGTAATCCCATTCTGGTCCTCTCTCTGCTCTCCTCTCCCTCAGCATGTACACTGGCACCACTAACACCCCCCTCTCCCCCTTCCATACCCTCTCCTATCATGGTGCCCCCCTGTCATTTTCTCCTGGATCTGCCCCTGTATATATACATTTATTTATGGAATTTTTTTTATAATTGCAGAGATAAATTACTTCTTTCTGCAGTTCTTTGTGAAGTTTCTTCAGCTCTTCCATCGTAGAGACGGTCTCAGTCCTTTCTTTGAGTAGTGCATTTTTCTCTGCGGTGATTTGCTCTATCTTCTGACAAGACTGTTCCGCAACCTGAGAAACCTACATTTAACAGCAATCCTAGTTAGTTAAGGCGGGTGGAAAGAAAAAAATCGATTAACCCATCCAACAGTGGTTTGTTTAAAGGTGTGATCGTGTCAAGCTTGGCAGACAAATTTACCATTAGTGTACCAAAAAGAATTACTCACTTTTGGCACATGTATACATCTGAAACATAAGCTTTCAGTAAAGGAAATAGTACCACTACATGTATAAAACAAACCAAAAGGACACCCACATACACCATGAATTGCATACGGAGCCTGTCCTGTAAAAGACAAACTATGTACACTTCTATTATAAAACTAAACAGAGTAGGGCTGCTGAAGAGAAGTAACATACCAGACTTTACTGCAGAAATCAATATGGACCAAATGCTCTATTTGGCCCTAGAGTGGTGACGTATTGTTACAAGGGAAAGAGGGGATGCTCCTGCTCATGCAAAAGTACATTCACCCCCTTTATCTTTGTCACAGTAAACTTCTATTTAGTTTTTGAATCCCTTATTTACAGCCATTGGGGAAATTCAGTTAGCTGTGGCAAATTACCACAGCTACTTGGATCACCCAGGGAAGATTAAATTCACCCCCAAAAACGGTATACTATCAGTTTGCATTAGAAACCTTTACAATTCACTCTCTCTAAAATGGCCAACATGGTGTGAAGAAAAATGTAATTAATGTCACCTAACATATTACTTACACATGGGAGCAGTGAGTGTCCTTTTGGGTAAAAAAGAGAAAAATAATAATTTAATAGCATTGTTCAGAGGTACAACTATAGTAGGATTCTATAAGGAGTGGCAACTAACTAAATACTATCTTAAATTTGTTCACCAAGATTAGACAATGAACACCGTCTAATTGGTTGTTAAAGTCAAAAGAAAATTCTCCTCTGGGCATTGCTAGTAAAAACACAATGATTTGCATAAAAACACAGAGCTAAAAAGAAATAGTTGTGATTGTAATCCAGATTATTTTAAAAACACATTGAAGTTTAAGTATCATGCTTCAGGTTTATTTCATACATGTTATTTGAGATTGAAAAAGATATTGTCAATATGTAGAGGTAACTGTGAATAAATGTTACAGAACAGTAAATACATTTATATGCATTGTTGCTACGCTTTTTCCTTTCATTATATTATATGGGTGATGTGAAAATATATCTAAAAAAAAAAACCTACCTACAATCTGGAGTAATTTTTTATTCACAGTTTCCTCCACAATAAAAATTAAGAAAAAAATTATACAAGTCAATTAACAAAATTATCATTCCTCTGATACATCCCAGTGCAGTGTGAAAAGCATGCATGTGCCAGTGACAATCCTTTTATCCCTAGAAAGTAGTGCTCGGTGTTAGTAGTTTTAGTTCACTTAACAATTTGATACCTCATGTATTTGTGCTTCCTTGCTGTTCTTTTGAGTCTGAAGTTCATTAAACCTCAACAGCAACTCCGCTTTTTCCCTCTGCAATACCTGGCATTGGATTTCTAACTTTTCAACAAGTCCTGAGACTTCACGGTTGCTTTTGGTTAGTGTGACTACATCCTCAAAGAGCCTGCCACAAGTCTCGATGGCATCCTGTTTTTCTTTTAAAATGGTTGAGTTTGTTCTTTCCAGATTTTCTTGTACAGATAACAAACGAGAACTCTCCAGACGTAGTTTTCCCATTTCTTTTTCGTTGACTCCGTTTTCACAACGAAGCTCTTCCAATAGGTTGGAAACACTATTATATAAGTCTTGAAGCTCTTCTTTAGATTTGGTTAAAGAGACAAAATTTGTATTAAGCTCTTCCAAGTCCGATGAAAGAATTCTGTTCTGGAGTTCCAAGCTCTCCTTTTCCTTGGCAAGGGGCTGTAATAGATTTTCTACGTTCTCCTTCTGCTCTAGAAGTGTGTCATACTTACACTGATGCTCTTTGCTTTGAAGTAATAGCTGTTCCTTTTCTTCCATTACATTATTGAAGGTTGTTTGAAGTTCTGTACATTTTAGCTGTAGACAATCTTTTTCACTTCTAAACATTTCTCTCTCTTCAGTTAACCTTTGCTCAAATATTGTAAAACCTGTATGAAGTTCATTATATTTTGTTTGCAAGTCATCTCTATCTTTTGTTACTTTATCTTTGTCAAGGCAACAACTATCATATTTCTCAAGCAAAGATTGTTTCTCTGTCAGGTTATTGTTGTGATCCAATTCCAGAGCAGTCTTCTCCTTTTGAATTTGCGCCACTGTTAGCGAAAGGCTTTCGTTCGTTTTGGTCAGTTCATTAACTTTCGTCATTGCTTCTGTGATATTAACCTTTAAAGACTCCATTTCTTCCATCACATTATCTAAGCTTTTTTGAAGTTCTGTACATTTTAGCTGTAGACAATCTTTTTCACTTCTAAACATTTCTCTCTCTTCAGTTAACCTTTGCTCAAATTTTGTAAAACCTGTATGAAGTTCATTATATTTTGTTTGCAAGTCATCTCTATCTTGTGTTACTATATCTTTGTCAAGGCAACAACTATCATATTTCTCAAGCAAAGACTGTTTCTCTGTCAGGTTATTCTTGTGATCCAATTCCAGAGCAGTCTTCTCTTTTTGAGTTTGCGCCACTGTTAGCGAAAGACTTTCATTCGTTTTGGTCAGTTCATCAACTTTCGTCATTGTTTCTGTGATATTAACCTTTAAAGACTCCTTTTCTTCCAACACATTATCTAAGCTTTTTTGAAGTTCTGTACATTTTAGCTGTAGACAATCTTTTTCACTTCTAAACATTTCTCTCTCTTCAGTTAACCTTTGCTCAAATTTTGTAAAACCTGTATGAAGTTCATTATATTTTGTTTGCAAGTCATCTCTATCTTTTGTTACTTTATCTTTGTCAAGGCAACAACTATCATATTTCTCAAGCAAAGACTGTTTCTCTGTCAGGTTATTCTTGTGATCCAATTCCAGAGCAGTCTTCTCCTTTTGAATTTGCGCCACTGTTAGCGAAAGGCTTTCGTTCGTTTTGGTCAGTTCATTAACTTTCGTCATTGCTTCTGTGATATTAACCTTTAAAGACTCCTTTTCTTCCAACACATTATCTAAGCTTTTTTGAAGTTCTGTACATTTTAGCTGTAGACAATCTTTTTCACTTCTAAACATTTCTCTCTCTTCAGTTAACCTTTGCTCAAATTTTGTAAAACCTGTATGAAGTTCATTATATTTTGTTTGCAAGTCATCTCTATCTTTTGTTACTTTATCTTTGTCAAGGCAACAACTATCATATTTCTCAAGCAAAGACTGTTTCTCTGTCAGGTTATTCTTGTGATCCAATTCCAGAGCAGTCTTCTCTTTTTGAGTTTGCGCCACTCTTAACGAAAGGCTTTCGTTCATTTTGGTCAGTTCATCAACTTTCGTCATTGTTTCTGTGATACTAATCTTTAAAGATTCAATTTCTTCTAACAGGTTATTTTTCTCCTGAGACAACAAAAGGTTTGAGGATTCTGAACATTCAAATTTAGCTTTAATGCTGGCAAGCTCATTATTAATTAATTGCTCTCTAGACTGAAGCTCAGTGTTCATTGACTCAATAGCATTTTTTTCTAAAGACACAGACTTGAGTTGGTTTTCTATATCTGTCAACTGCAGAGAAATCATTTTTTTTTCATTCGTTAAGTTATTTATCTCATCCATCATTTTGCCTTGGACAATCTTGGCCTCTTCTGAACACATCTCACATTTAACCATAAGTTCATTGTTTTGTTTTAAAATATCACTTATTTCATTGGTCAGCTTTCTCTCAGATGAAAGTAGCATCTCCTTTTCTTGTAGCAATGTAACACGTTCAGAATTAGATATACTACTACTTGTCTTAATTTCTTCAAGTAACATTGATAGACTTTTCTTGGAGAGTTGAAGTTCTTCTTTGTCCTTTTCGGAGCGGTCAAGTTCTTTTCTAACTAATGCTATTTGTTTTGTCAGTTCACTGCAATTTATAATCATCTCATCTCTCTCTTTAAGTAATTCCCTTACTTTTTCATTTAATTCATTTTGGTGTAATGTAAGTTCTTCCCTTTCAGAGATCAGAGCTGTATTTGTTCTTACTAAATCCTCATTCTGAATATTTAAATCAGACACTTTATTTTCATAGTCTAGATTTCTATTTAGAATGCTCTGATTTTCATTTTTAACACTAGATATTTCATAGATAAGATCACTTTCTTTCCTTTCCAGGTCTTCCTTAGACCATGTAAGGGATTGAATAATTTCATCTCTCTCCTTAATTGATATGTTTTGATCTAGGACTTCCTTCTCATATTCCTCCAATTTCTCTTTGTCCTTTTCATTCATAGCACATGCTTGAAGCAATTCATCTCTTGTCTTTGTAAGACCTAAGTTTTCTTGGATGGATGTGTCCAGCTGAGATTTGACTTTCATCAATTCAATTTCCATCTCTGTATTTAACTGGTTTTGCTTTATTAGAAGATCTTCCCTTTCAGATTTTACATCTGTAAACGTTTTGATCAGCTTCTCCTTCTCATCAGTTATAGCACCCAACTTGTTCTGCAGTTCTAAATATTGATCGGATACCAATTGTTTAGCTGCTTCTAGATCATCTATTTTGTTTTCTAAAGCTTTCTGCTTCCTCCTTAGATCTTCTGTTGTGTTTTCCAGCATGAGAATCCGATCATCTTTTTCTCTTGTAAGGACTATACTTTCTTCATCGGCCCTTACCTGCTGTTCCTGGATATCTCGATTCTGGTTTTGAAGTTTGACACAATTTGAAAACAATAAATCCCTATCTGTCTGAAGTTCTTTCATTTTAGCATCCATTTCAGTGACATAAGACTGTAAGCATTCACAGTCCAAACTAATTTTCAGAAGCTCATCTTTAGTGTTATCCAGTTCAGCTATCAGTTGTTCTTTGTCAACTGCTAATGTCAGAGTGGTACTATTTAACTCAGTGCATTTTTGTTCAAAATCTTGTTTCTCATGTGTAAGGCTGTCTTTTGCAGCTTTAAGCTCTTCATTACATGACAAAAGCTGAGTTTGCTCTTGGTGGAGTGCATTAATACAGGATTCCAACTCTACAATCTTTAAAAGCAAAGAATCCTTTCCTAGCTTTAATGCATCTGCCTCCTGTGCCAGTATGTCCTTTTCCACTTTCAAAACCCTCATCTCTTCTGTTATCAGTTCAAACTCTTGCTTTTTGGATTCTAACACACAGGTTAAAGACTAAAAGGGATAAAGTTGGGAAGGAAAAAAAATGTAAAAAAAAAAATGAAAAATCAAGCAGGCTAAAAGGAATCATGGAGTATGCACAGGTTTAGCACTTGTATGTATGAATTGACACACGAAAAAAAAACGCAGAGCCCAAAGGATTATGGCCATTATATAAAAAGATTGTGTGTGTCATGGAACCGATTGTTTTCTTAATTGATTGCCTTAATAATGCTATGTAGGATAAATATTAATGCAGTTTGTTATTTTTCTTTGATATTTGCCCTATTGTTCCCAACAATATTTGTGAATGTGCCACATGATGCTTCAATAAATCATGTTTAAATATGCTTTTAGGAACTTCCAATAACTACATATTTTAAAGTTGTAAAATATATGTGTGTGTATTCTGTTAACATGCACACCCTTCTTTAAACAGACTTTATGGTTTTTTGCCTACTTGAAAAACAAAATAAAAATGTTAAGATTGCGAGCAGGACACTCTTAAGGTGGCCATACATCAGAAATATATTGTACCCAATCATACAATCTCAATTGATTGTAAGGTGGATTGTATGACTGATTGTATGATGGATTTTGAGTAGATTGTGTGTCCAAAAACCACCAAGGACTGCCGGGAATTTCGCGGGAAATTGTACACAATCATGAGCGCAATCGATCTTCAGATCGATCTTTCTGATGTATGGCCAGCTTTACCTCAAGGTCTGTCTGTTATTGCCCATAGCAACAATTATGCTGCTGATATATAAGTAACTGGAAATATATAAAATAGTGGGCATTGTATAATTGATCATGCAGATCTGGTTGATATATCTAAATGGTTATGGTATAAAAGCAGCTACAGTGTCTTAGTCTACAATCAAATGGTCGGCGTTGAAAAGGTCAACAGGGCCAAAAGGTTGACATGTAAAGGGTTGACACAAAAAGGTTGACATGGTAAATAGGTCAACATGATTTTTTTATGGTTTTAGGGTGTCTGTCTACATAAGTTGACATGGACACTGTCTAAGTGTACCGCTGCGCTCGCCATGCTTCAAGCTCGGTGCCTCGCTGCGCTTGGCACACTATTTTATTCTGCCTCCATGCCCTAGTGGATGGTAGGGCATGAAATACTGCCTGTCGGCACATGTCGGATGATAACTTATCAAAAAAATTGCATGGCGATCTTTTTTCATGTCGACATTTTGACCCTGTCGACCATTAGTGGTCGACCATATGACTGTCTATGATGAGTAAGTCTAAACACAAACAAAGCCATCTTGACCTCCAAACCATAGCTTACTGTGACTTCAAATATTTTTTTCTTTTATACATTAAGTCCATTTAACTGACTCCCCTTGACTGAACACAAACATGTCTGATGGGCACAAGCTTGTCTGATGGGCAATGAGTCCATTGGTTGCCGTAGCAACATTCAGCTCCCATCTTAGTAGTCCCCTTAGGACTCTTGATTTTTTTTAAACACAAATGATCTATTGGTATTACACGATGCTCACAAGAGGGTTTGGCCAGCAAGCACCCAATGTCCATCAAGCTTAAACTAAGGCAGGGAAACCTGTTCATGAGCAGATGACCGCTCCCATATCATAAGCCAATGAGCAGTGACTACTCCTTCAGTGGACACAGAGCCTTACATCTATAGAGTGTGCACACCTGTAATAGTAAGCTTTGGGATATCCAATTACAGGAAAAAATATAATTTCCAAGCTCCTGTCTAAAGTTGGAGCTGTATGAAGTCCACTTTACTAAAGATGCACACGGCATACTGTGAAAGCAACGGAATGTGGCACATTTATTCATAAATCGTATCTATTGTCAAACCTGAGTTTTAGATGAAGGAGGTGCAGGGGAAAATGTTCCTTTACTGTAGAGTATCTATATAAAGTTGTCAAATCAAGTATTCATCCACACCACTGATTTAGTAACAACTATGCTTTTGAGCTCATAACCCATATTATTCTATGTAAACAATCATCTTTTATCCCTATAGATTGTAAGCTTGCGAGCAGGGCCCTCCTACCTCTATGTTGGTTTGTTTCTACCCAGTTTGTTTTATCACTGTTTCCAATTGTAAAGCGCAACAGAATATGCTGGGCTATATAAGAAAGGGTCAATAATAATAATAATAATCTTGCCACAGACTCTGTTACAAAATGTGTGCCTTAGTATCCCTAATGTTTCACAATTACAATTCATGGAGACCCTCAACACTTGTTCTGAATGAGAACGCAGCTGCTGCATCTAAGATGCGACATATGAATAGGCGTATTTATTCAGCCCGGTGGAGCCTGATTAGTAAATAAGTCAGTTCCCTGAGATAAAGGGATATAGAGGGCAAAAAGATTACATAATTTGTGCCTAAATTGATGAGGTCCTACACCCCAAGAACGGTGTCCCTCAATGGATGTATAGGAAATGATTTGCCAAATATAAAATTCCAGCAATAAACTTGTAAACTTTTCATAACAAAGAATGTAGAGGAAATGAAGGTATCAGTATGGGTTCTATGGCCAGTATTCAATGAGAAATTTTCTCCGTGCATGGCGAGAGATTTTTTCTCTCGCCATGCACTCTCCGTGTTCCGGAGCCTCCTGCTCCCCCTATTCAACGTGTTAAAGACTCGCCGCCACTCGCGGCGAGTCTTAACCCCTGCAGCGGACGAGCGTCCGCGGCAGGGAGCTGTCAGGGAGCCGGGGGACGTAGCAGCCAAGAGAGATTAAAGTCTCTCTTGGCTGCTGCAGGGGATATGGGGAGGGGAGCAGGGCTCCCCTGGACCCAGGCAGCACAGGCTGCCCCCCCTATAGCCAGCGGGGGACCCAGTATTCACTGTACCCGAACGTGCATCGGGTGCAGTGAATATATGAATATCTAATGAGCGGCTCGAGCGCTCCGGCCCCCTGCTGGCTGCACTGTGTAAAAAAAAAAAAAAAATTGTAAAAAAATATTTTTTTTTTATTAAATATATATTCATGTGCTATAGGCACATGAATAAAAATAACATGGCCCTTCACAGAAAAAAAAACCTGATTTTTTGACACCAAAATTAAAAAAAACACCCTTTTAGTTTAAAAGTTCACATTCCTGCTCTCCATCAAAAGATGGAGAATTTCTACACGGAGAGAGACGGCGAGAATCACTTAGAAAGACGGAGAATATTTCACATTGAATAGGGTGGCTCGCCTTTGGAGAAAAAAAACCTCTCTCCACCGCGTGAAAAGCACAAACTCTCCAGAAATCACAGCGAATTTTTCTCATTGAATACTGGCCTATATTGTAAGGGTAGTAAAAATGAGGCATTCCTTACCATATGAGATGTGAGGGCACTAACAACTGAAACATGTACAGTAGTTGACACCTTGCTCACAAAAAAAAAAAAAAAAAAAGAATCTGTAGTGGAATGTCAGACCAGCAACGAAATATAAATTATCTGGTGGTTTTGGAGTCTTTAACCTATAGATGATCCATTCATTGAATCACTTTTATTGTGTTCCTAACATCCCTTAAAGTAATACAATGAGCTACTTCAAATTAACTTCCAACGCAGAAAATAAAATATAGTAGAGTACAAACGTCAAATTAAAACCATTTGGACATTGGATATTAGATGTGGATCTTACAAAAACATAAACATGCTAAAATGCATAGATCCTTTCAAATGTGTCTCAATTCATACATACATTATTATAAAGCATTGCCGAAATGTATAAAACATAATTTAGAAAAAACCCAAAGACAAAAACAAAGTCAAAACAAAATTTAAGTAGTTATGGAATGAAAAGTGTTAGATTTTCTTTAATAGAAATAAAAGTTTAAAATGTTTGCAGTGGACATGCTATAAGATGTGACAAAGCACTACTAAGAAAACCGTAAAAAAAATTGAAATCAATCAAGGGTAACAAGTGGACAGAAAATATATAATTTCAATCCCATTCTATGCTCCAAATTATTTTTTCTACATTACTCCACTAAGATGTGAGATAATTGCATGATTAGTATGTAATAGCGGTGTGTGTTACAGATCGATATTATTACCTTGGTACCATGAAAAGAAAGATTACCAACTAACCAGCAGACAGCTTTCCATTAAAATTCTATGGTGGTTATTCAGACATGAACTCAGCAGGCCTATTTAGCAATGCCCTGTGATCGGATAGCTGCCACCCTGTGCAAGTCTGCGAATGGATTGCAAAAATCATGCTGATCGGTGATTAACTGCAAATCCATTCACAACTCACTTACCATCTAATGATTTTCCCACTCTGCGTAACCCAGAACCTACTGTACATGCGCGATAGAAACAGGCTAAGTGAGCCCGGACAGACACCACACACCCTCAGCCCTGGCGGTCACCCGCTCCACAGGTGGGTGGAGGGTTAATGCGGCCGCTGTGCTGCTTTGGGGGGGGGGCGCAGCGTGCAGGCGAGCTGGCTAGCTCAGTGGGCGGGGCTCACTGGCTCAGCAGGCGGGAGTGAGGAGGTCTCGCTTACCGGGCAGGAGGGCGGAGGGCGCAGGGGCTCACTGTGCTGTGTATTCAGTCCCGGTGCAGACATCTTCCGCGTACAGCTGGGCAGCGTCTGAGGGTGAGCCAAGTGCTCAGCGCTGCCCAGCATTAACATGTGCCGCCCGGCCGGCGCGCTGATCCAGGGGGGAAGGGAGGCTGCTCCCAACAGCCTTCTGGGGGACCCTGCTCCCAACTACCGCCCCCCAGTGGCCGGCACCCTAGGCCCTGCACACCCTCCCTGAAAACGCCTGGGCTCACCTGCATTATCCCGGACACTGCCAGAAAATAGTCTGTTACCACCCTCAAATGACAGCTTTCTGGCAATCTACTTATGATTGGCTTTCAATAGCAAGAGACAATGGATTTTTTCACTGTTTGGCCTCGCGCATGCACGCCAAGATCCATACACATGTGCAACTGATCAATAAGACGCAGGGTTGCGTTCAGTTCTGAATAACCCCCTATTTTTTTATCTGTAATATTTATGAGGTTGTACTTTACTTTTTGAAATGAGAAAGTCTCCCATAAAAGATCAATGCTTATAGAGTGTGTATTTAAAATGACTGTTCCTACTTCTCTTCTCTTTCTGCACCAACACATCTGCCGCCTCCTGCATCACATCTCCATGCCCCACATTATGCAGAATGAAAATCATGAAAACCAGTGTGCAGGGCACATATTTAAAATTGATTAAATGCCAAAAAGGAATAATGCATTATAGTGACCTAAAACAATTTATAGATAATGGTTTGTGGGTTTTGCACTTTAATACAACGATTATGGATTTGGAACCTTTAATCATTCTTGAATTTCAAGGCTTGTGTAAGATAGTTCACCTGTACCCAAGCAGGTATCACCATTATGAACTTGCCAAACACAGGAACCATATAAATTTCAGTCAACTCTACTTTTGGAACTGTTGAAACTTTAGAACATTAGAGAAAACAGAAACATTCTAGATATCTCATGATAGTCTTATAAAAATTACCTTGGCCTGTTCGGCTTGCTGTTGTAGCTCTTCCATCTGTTTGACCATACTATTATGTGTGGTCTGGGCAGTTTTCCACAATTCCTCCTTAGCCTGCAGGTTTTGTTTGAGCTCACTGATCACAGCTTCATGTTGGCAAACTAAATCGGCTATTGATTTTTCATGAAGTGCCTGCATTTCTCTATTTTTACTTTGAACCTTTTCAACCGTTAATTTCTGTGGAAAAGAAAATTTTAATACAGACATGATCTACATGCATAACTATCTATGGTACTTGTTTCCAAGCACGGCACCCATCTTATGCCATCGCATACCACTAATTAAGGTATGCGATGGGACCCGATTTTCGGGTCCTAAGACCAGCACTGTACAATTTTATTATTGCGTCGCATCGCATGCCATTACAATGGGTACTTGTTTCCTAGCACGGCGCCCACGATTTTCATCTTATGCCATCGTTTCGATCGCATTGCATGCGTCCCGATCGCATGCGATGAGACACGATTTTTTAATTGTACAGGCATCCTTGCGCAATTGGGATACCAAATGTTTTTTCAAGGGTTTCCAATAAAGCAGCAGCCAGGAACCTTATTGATATGAAGCACTGGTTGGCATCAATTCTTTGTTATATACTGATTGACTGAATACCACCTTCCTGACATGGCACAAACTGCCAAATTACTATTAAGGGAGAAAGCAATGTTGATTCCTAATCCGGTTACTATTTGGGCTAAGGTCCTTAAGGAGCCGGGTCTCTAAGAGGAATATAACTTATCTCCAGAAAATAATGCGCAGTTAGGATTTGAATTTTTTTTTTTATTGGTACAGTAGCATTGACCTTCCCTTCTATGTCCTGAACAAATGAATATAGGGAAATAACTATGGTCAGTTTTTAAAGGCCACCTTTCTTTCAATATTAATGTATTACAATGGTGACAAGCCAGAATGATAAAGAGCATTTATAACCAAAAGTAAAACCTCTAAAGTGTGCAAGGTCATCTTCAAAGACCTTGGCATGCCTGTTAACAATGCACAATGTAATTAGAACAGCTGCTACAACTGATCTGTGAAGAACCTCTTCCTGGACATGTAGGAAAGTGGAAAATCATGAAGATTTAATTTGTTGCTAAAAAAATCATTAAAACATCCAAAGAGTTGAAGGCTGACCTAGCACAAATCAACCTGTTAACCTTACATTACACACTAAACCAGGAATGGCAAAGGTGCAAGATAAAATAAGCATCGGCTGTGCAGAAGTGACGATCATCATGTCTGAAAATGGCGTCATTCACAGACATTTTGGGTGTACACACCCACCAATGTACTATCCTTCATCCATGTAATAGAACGAATGGTATATTGCCTAGTGTGTACCTAGCATTAGTTGTCAGTATCTCTTACCACATCCTCCATTTCAGAAGTAATAGCCTTTAATGCCAACTGATGTGCCTCTTGTGCCTTCACCGACGAAAGTTTGGCTTCAGATTTCAACTGTTCAATATCCACTTGTAGCTGTTGGACAGATTCTTTGGACTTTGACAGTTCTGCCTGCATGTCAGATAAACTTCTGTAAAGTGTAAAGGGATTACCTTAAAAAAGAGATCTTTAAAAAATATATATTTATAAAAATGTAAAATCTTTAAACCTGGAATACTAAACCGTATAACAATGGAAAATAAAATGAATACATGGAATTCTGCACCCTTAGCAGAACTACAATTCTTATGGAAAAAAATGCACATAACCATAAATTGGCATAAGAACAGTGGCTTTAGAATCTCTGTTGTAACAAAAAATAATTTTAAGATAACATGAGTTCTAGTTAATATCTATATCAACTAAAAGTCCTTACTTGTGTGAGTCACAAGGCAATAAAATAAGTGGACGAATCTGCAATAAGACACTTAAATGTTCATGTTGAGTAAGTTACCTTTCCCTAGACTGTAGCTCTTCATTCAATACTGAAAGCTGAACAGAGCTATCTCCTGATGACTGAATCATTTCTGCGATTTGATGTTCTAGCTTAGTTTTTGCCTTCAGGAGGTTCTCTTGTTTCTCATCGCCGTCTTTCACCTTCTTTTCCAGGACTGAACACACAAGGAACATCAAATGATATTAGAACCTGGTGGAAACGAGGAGAGCTTCATCTATGATTAAGAGAAACTACTCACCTGCACAACGAGGCTCCAAATGTTCCAGCCTCTTGGTAAATTCGATGCATTGATGTTCTTTCTCATTTACTTTATTCACTGCTTCTACAAAATGAAAATTTAAGTTGTGAGTACTTTAAAACAGGACAGCTGCTAAGTAATTTACCAATAAATATAGAATGAAATACAACAAGTTTTCTGCTCCTGTAAATCAGTCATGCTAAAAAAAAAAACATGGCTTGATCTATATAATAAGTTGAAGAGTGTGTACTGTATGTGTGCGTGTCTATCGCATTGCGGAGACACCGTGGCACTCAGAGCCGCCATAAGGTACCCCTGGACCCTGTGGTATGCACATCGAAGCTGTTTTTGGAAAATTTCACTTAGAAATTAAAAAAATACCAAGGTTCAATTTGCCTTGATTCAGGATATGAAAAAAAGATTGATGATCTGGGAAACAGATGACGAACGAACACTACACCTGATTTCATTGCGGTCATTGGGGCAGATGTATGATCTGTCGTTATGGGGGAGAAGGGTATCAGCGCACGTTATGTGCACTGATACCGCTTCTCCCCCATGTATGATGGAGCTAGCGTGCGGTATTGGACAGGGGCGCTATGCGCCCCTGTCCATATCGGCGCTGCTATCAAAATGATAGCAGGCCGAATGTATGAACGGTCAGCATCGCTGACCGTTCCGCACGAAGCCGGGTTTGGCTTCGCCAGCATCAGGCTGGCGAAGCCCTATCTAAACAGCAGGGACAGCGCTGTCCCTGCTGTCAGCTGTGGGCTGCGCTGGGGATCTCGCGTGAACAGCGAGATCCCGCGCATGCCCAGTGCGGCCGGCCGGGGGACAGGAGATAGCGCATCAGTATTAACTGATGCGCTATCTCCAGAAAGGGACATCGCTGAAGGGGGGAGTTAACGCTCCCCCGCTTCGGCAGACAAGATGTTAATACATCTTGTTGATGTCCCTTCCTGCTTTGCCTCGCTATTGAGGCGAAGCAGGAAGTATCATAGCAGCGCGATAAGCGCTGCTATGATACATCTGCCCCATTGAGTCATGCAAACACATTCTAACCTTATGGTGGAGGTTTTAACAAATTACAATCTTGGGCCTTTGGCACAAAATTTGACAGTGATCCTGTATACAGTGGGGATCGAAAGTTTGGGCACCCCAGGCAAAAAAAATATTTTAATGTGGAAAAAGAAGCCAAAGAAAGATGGAAAAACCTCCAAAAAAGGCATCAAATTACAGATTAGACATTCTTATAACATGTCAAAAAAAGTTTGGTTTTTATTTCCATCATTTACACTTTCAAAATCACAGAAAACAAAATATGGCATATGCAAAAGTTTGGGCACCCTGCAGAGTTAATACCTTGTACTGACCCCTTTGGCAAGTATCACAGCTTGTAAATGCTTTTTGTAGCCAGCCAAGAGTCTTCCAATTCAGTTTGAGGTACCTTCGAACATTCTTCCTTACAAAAGTCTTCCAGTTCTTTGAGATTCCTGGGCTGTCTATGACACACTGCTCTTTTAAGGTTTATCCATAGATTTTCAATTATGTTAAGGTCAGGAGATTGTGAAGGCCATGGCAAAACCTACGCCTCTTGATGTAATCCACCATGGATTTTGAGGTGTGTTTAGGATCATTATCCATTTGTAGAATGTAGATGTAGAGGATTCTCATTAACTCGTGAAATGTTCCCTGTGCCACTGGCTGCAGTACAACCCCAAAGCATGATTGATCCACCCCCATGCTTAACAGTTGGACAGGGGTTCTTTTCATTAAATTCTGTGCCCTTCCTTCTCAAAACGTACCTTTGCTCATTCCGGCCAAAAAGTTATATTTTAACCTCATCGGTCCACAGAACTTGATTCCAAAATGCATTAGGCTTGTCTATATGTTCATTTGCAAACTTCAAACGCTGATTTTTGCGGTGAGGACGTACAAGAGGTTTTCTTCTGATGACTCTTCCATGAAGACCATATTTGTACAAGTATCTCTTTATAGTGGAATAGTGTACCACAACCCCAATGTCTGCCAGATCTTCCTGGAGGGATCGTGCAGTCAAACGTGGATTTTTACTTGCTTTTCTCACAATCCTGCGAGCTGTTCTGTCTGATATTTTTCTTGGTCTTCCAGATCTTGCTTTAACTCCACTGTTTCTGATGACTGCCATTTCTTAATTACATTCTGTACAGAGGATATGGGCATCTGGTAACCCTTTGCTGCTATCTTCTTATAGCCTTCTCCTGCTTTGTGAGTGTCAACTATTCTCAGTTTCAGTGTTCTACACAACTGTTAGAAGAATGCATGGTGCTGATTGTTGGGGCAAGGTCAGATGAGTCTGGGCTTTTAAAACCTTTGAGATTGGTCTTTCCAGATGATGATTGAGAACAACCATGACACTTCCAGGTCTCAGCTGTCCAAAGGGGGCGGTGTATGCTATAAACTCTGCAGGGTGCCCAAACTTTTGCAGACACCATATTTTGTTTTCTGTTATTTTGAAAGTATAAATGATGGAAATAAAATCTAATTTTTTTTACATGTTATAAGAATGTCTAATCTGTAATTTGATGCCTTTTGGAGATTTGTCCATCTTTTCTTGACTTCTTTTTGCATATTAAAATGAAATTTTGCCAGGGGTGCCCAAACTTTCGCACCCCACTGTATACAGAGCACTTGCTGCCATAAGACTGAACTATTAACCATTGATTAAAATCTAATATGCAAACATTTAAACTAATGAGGACAAAATCTAGCCATGTACCTGAAGATAATCTTTCAACCAATTCAACTAGTTGGCTGGAACAAAATCTGGTGATGTATGTGATCAAATCACAATTGGCTATATGCTCCCAGATACTAAAAAATGGATGTTTAGACAAATTGGCACCCCCAACCACCACCCCCCAAACTCTTTTATAGATTTGTTTTCTATAGTTTATAGCACTTGTTTAAAATGCTTGATGGTACAGTGCATTCACTTTTTCCAAATTTTGTTATATTACAGCCTTATTCAAACATGAAATAAATAAATTTTTCCCCTCAAAATTCTACACACAATACCCCATAATGACAACGTGAAGAAAAGTTTTTGGGTGATTTTTGCTAATTTATTAAAAATAAACTAAGAAATCACATGAACAGCCATTGCCATGACGCTCAAAAATGAGATCAGGTGCATCCTGTTTGCACTGATCATCCTTGAGATATTCCTACAGCTTAATTGGAGTCCAACTGTGATAAATTCAGTTGATTGGACATGAAATGGAAAGGCACAAACATTTGTCTAAATAAGGTCCCATAGACGGGTGTGGTATGGGACTCCGACAGTCGGGATCCCGACAGTCATTATCCCGACAGTCATTATCCCGATGTTGAGATCCCGACTGCCCGGAGTCAGACAGCATGGCGAGTGCAAAAGAGCCCCTTGCGGGCTCGCTGCGCTCGCCACGCTGCGTGCATGGTGGCTCGCTACAGGAGCCACCTATTCTGCCACCTATTCTATTCTCCCTCTATGGGGGTCGTGGACCCCCACGAGGGAAAATAGCGGGTGGCCGTCGGTCACCCGGCTGCCGGCGTTTTGACAGTCGGGATGCCGACGTCGGGTAAATGACTGTCGGGATCCCGACTGTCGGGAACCCATCCGGCACCCCTCTTGACAGTGCATAAACCAAGCATGAAGTCAAAGGAATTGTCTGTAGACCTCAGAGACCAAATTGTCTTGAGGCACAAATCTGGTGAAGGGTACCAAAAAATATCTGCTGCTTTGATCCCAATGAGCACAGTGGCCTCCATCATTCCTAAATGGAAGAAGTTCGGAACCACCTGGACTCTTTCTAGAGCAGAGGTTCTCAACATCGGTCCTCAAGTACCCCCCCCCCCCCCCCCAACAGTGCACATTTTCCAGGTCTCCACATAGAAACCACAAGTGAAATAATTAGCTCCACCTGTGAATCTCCTGAGTGTTCTCCTTTCAAAACATGCTGCCACAAAAGGCCAGACTGGGCTAAGTCATTGCCAGACATCTGCATGCACTTGGTCATATGAACAACGGTACTCAGATAAGCTAGCTTATAGATTTAGGTTTCATTTAATTAACCATAAAAACCGAATGGTAATGGAATTTGAGAACACTGCATGTTGACCGTACCTTGCATAGCTTTTTGTAGAATCTTGGCGTCTTCTGTAGAGGAATTAATAGATTTTTTCTGGAATAATAAAAAGCCAAATCGTAAATATGAAAAAAAAAAAACTTAAAAATAGAATGGACATCACAGAAGCAGGTTACACAATCAAAAATAACACGGTCACTAACTATGCTCCTATCTGGGGTAATACTGATTTTGAGCCTCTCTTAGAAAATATATGGTATACTCATTGGAGATTTTGATCCTGGTGGAGACCTCATTTTTCAAATAAATAAGAAAAATATCTCTAATCTAATCATTTTTTTATTTAATTGCAGGTTTTACAAAACTACCTCAGAAATGAGGTTCCTCACATACTACATCTGAGAAGAATTATTGTTACTCCTATGCAAAATGTCCCACTATTAAATTAGGTATTTGTACTCCCATTTACTACTGAATAACCCAGAAAAGCTGTTGATGAATTTTTAAATTAGATGGTCAGGTGATTTACCCAACATTGAGACTTTTCAAAACAATCTCATACCAGCAATATATTTAAATTCTGAGGGTATTCAAGAGTACAGGAGATTCACATCAAATTTCTACACAGGGCTTATGGTATTTCCCGAATGGCGAACATCACCTTCCTCGGACAATGAGGATTTCCCTGGAACATAGAATTAGGGCGAGCGGCCACCGAGGGGGTTAAACGGTGAGGATGGCTTGTTTTCGGCAATTCTCGCCATAAAAAAACCCTCACCGGCCACATTAAATACACCATATTGCGGGTTCTACAGGCCATCGGCCTAAATGTTTTATGAATATGCATACTATATACATGACTTTTGGTCATGTTCCAATCTGCAGACATTTTGCCATAATTACTTTTATGTATTAAATCAGACAGACAGACAGACAGTTAAGCTTAACCTTCCACTGCTCCCTATTCACTTGTTGTTTGCTCACTTTGAAACATGGAAGGATCATACAGACATGGGGCTTTTATTGGCAATTCTTACTAATAGTCTGACAAAATTTATACAAGATAAGTGGATTACAAAATCTCCTCCCTCCATTGGGAATCTAAAAAATTAGATTTATGTCTTACCTGCTAAATCTCTTTCTTCGAGGACGTCAGGGGCCACAGGGATTACTTTGGGTAGAAAGTGGGTCACAAACCATTCCAGCACGAGAAAGGTTAAACTTCTTAACTTCCCAGGACAGCCCAGCTCCTTCCCCTCCTCTACCCCGCCTACTGGCCCAGCTACTTTCACTTTGTACAAAGCCAGGAAGGAGACAAGATAGAAGGAAGAGGAACCCATACAGAGACTATAATATATATATGTGTGTGTGTGTGTGTGTGTGTGTGTGTGTGTGTGTGTGTGTGTGTGTGTGTGTGTGTGTGGTTCCTTAATAGAGAAACCGTTACTGTAACATGTGTAAGTATCCTCAACGGAGATACTATACGAAGTTCACTCAATGGAGGAACTATGAACGTCAAGACAAATGAAGCAGGCGAGGCAGGGAAGGATCCCCGTTTCCTCGAAGAAAGAGATTTAACAGGTAAGACATAAATATTTTTTCTTCTGCGGCAGACGTCAGGGGCCACAGGGATTACATTGGGACGTCCTAAAGCAGCTACCAAAGGGTCGGACGCCCCTGTGTTGCGGCCAGAATACAAATGCCGAGTCCAGGGAGGCAAACGTGTAGATTGCAAAAAAGCGTAAGAAATCATTAGTAGACGACCAAGTCGCCACCTTGCAAAGTTGCTCTGCAGTTGCACCACCCGTAACAGCCCAAGAAAAACCCACAGACGTAGTGGAATGAGACCGGACCCCCACAAGAACCAGGAGAGAGGTGGCCAAGGAAACCTGCTTGATAACCAACCGCAGCCATAGTCTGGCAGTAGTCTGCATGGTAGCAGGCCAACCCCTCTTGGGAAATCTCTAGCGGACAAAGAGGCAGATTGCCGAAGTGTTCCAGCGTGACGTACATAGACGTGCAAAGCACGGATGAGATCCAGGGATTTCTGCCTAGGAGAAACCCCTGGCCTACTAACGGCAGGGACCACTGTCTCCTGGATGACCTGAAATTCAGGAATCACCTTGGTAAGGTGTAGAGGAATGGTACAAAGAACCTGCCCTATGGGATGAAAGACTACTAAAGGAGGCTGACAGGACAGAGCTGACCGGGCAGACACCCTCATGGCTGAAACAATGGCCAACAGGAAAACCGTTGTCCAGGTTAGCCAGCAAAGGCCCACCTATAGCCAGATGGCAACCTGAAGGGCCTAAAGAACCAGAGAAAGGTTCCACCAAACAACCAGGGTAACAAACTGAGGTTCGATTCGCAGAACTACCTGCCAGAAGGAGCAGAGATCGTGCAACAAAGTGAATGGAGAGAGACGAGACCTGCACCTTGAAAAGAGGACTGGCGAAGGCTAGTTATTTTACCGAAAGGTCAAAATCCTAGACAAACGGTAAGTCCTGGGCGAAACCAGGAAAAAGAAGCTCTCCAGATGCGATGATAAGCAAAAGCCAAAGAAGGCTAACGGGCCCTGAGCATAGGTGATATGACCCTCGAAGTATAGCCCTTGGCTATTAACAAGGTGGTCTCAACAGCCCCGTGAGTGGTTCTGGCCGTAATGCAGATGAATCGGAGGGGCACCTGACTGGGCTTGCAGATCCGAGAACCAGTTCCTCCAGGGCCCACGCGGGGCTACCAGGATCAAAGGGCCCCACCCTCCGCCTTTAAAAAAGTACAAAAGACTTTGAGGAGGAGCGAGATGGGGGAAAGCATACCTCAGAACGAACGGCCATGGGGATGACAGTGCGTTGACCCTGCAAGCCGCTGGGTCTCGAGACCTGGACCCATACAGGGTGACCTGGTGATTGTGAGGTAAGGCCATCAATCCACCGCTGCTCTGCCCCAACGGTCTACCAACTACAGGAACGCCTTGGAAGGGAGGGCCCATTCACCGGCATCCAGAGTGTGACAGCTGAGAAAGTCAGCCTCCCAATTGAGGACCCCCAGAATAAAGATTGCCAACAAGGCTGGGATCTTGCGGAAGAAGCGGAAGGCATCCGCTATGGCCGCTCTACTGCACTCCACGGCCACCCTAGTGGTTGAATATAAACCACCATTTTTGCAGTGTTTGACTGGACCTGCACAGGGTGACCTTGAAGTCAAGGCTCTACCTGGCGGAGATCCCGCAGGACTGCCCATTTTTACTTTGGTTTCCAGACATAAGCAGGTTGTGCGTTATAGTCTCAAGATGTACTGTTGCGTGTTGACCGTTTGCACGGAGTAAAGTTTTTCACTGTTTCACTACCTAACTTAGTATTAGGGTCCCACCAGAAATGAGGTCACCGTGAAGCTGGTTGGTGGGAAAATATTTATTGGCCAATGAATATACCAAGAACCTCTATTATTGATTGATTTGATTAATAATATGGAGTGTGCATCTGCACCATGTGTTTTTCTTTACAAAACTACAGGTCCCAGCACGATAGAACCTCATGTAAATCGGGTGTACATTTTAAGATCCCCCCCCCCATAAGCTAATATTGTGTACACCTGTAGGTTGGGACTCCTTCAACTTAGAGAAGCACCCCGCCCACCTGATCTGAACATTAGTTCACCAGTTTGGTACCTGGTAGCCACAGACTGCAAACTGAGGGCACAATGAATGTAAGACCTAAAAATTTACACTAATTGCTAGTCTTGGAGATGGATTTGGGGTGCGGCTCTCCTTGGGTTGGTGTAACAGAGTTGCTTTCGGGGTGGCACACCCTAACATTTATTTAGCACTATTTATTTTCACTAATATTTTACTTTCTAGCACTACACTTTTTTAACCTCTAGCTCCTGCTTCTTTCTTATTAACACTTTTATAGCTTAGTTTTTCACTTGTGTGCTGTCCTGGGGTGACTGGCTTATGTAGACCTTTTTAGGGTTCCGTTCCCCAGGTTCAAACTTAGTAATAGGGACCCATCAGAAATGAGGTCACCGTGAAGCTGGTTGGTGGGCAAATATTTATTGGCCAATGAATATACCAAGAACCTCTATTATTGATTGATTTGATTATTAATATGGAGTGTGCATCTGCACCATGTGTTTTTCTTTGCAGAACTACAAGTCCCAGCATGATAGCACCTCATGTAAATCGCGTGTGCATTCTAAGATCTCCCCCCATATGCTCACAACTGCCCAGGCTGGCCAGTGGTGATATGGCTGGGGGAGGATCGACACGTGCACCATACACAGCGGTGTCTGTTACAGCTCCAGAGATGGTGGTAAGCAGCCAGGGACCGGGGCACGAGCCGCACGCAGCTGCGCTCGGGCCAGCCTTGTAACGTGTGCAGGACACCAATATAGGAGCCCCTGTGTCACTACCGCTGTCCTCTGACATTATATAAGAGGCAGCTAAACTGGTACAGTTAACAATATACTTCTGACAGGCAGTGATAGTGTTAACACAGTATAAGACAGCACACATACAATGCAAATAAAAAAGTGGCACTGAGCTCCGCAAAGCATATTACCGGCAGGAGCATAAATTGCGGTAACCAGTGCTCCAGTAGGAAAGGTACTGGGGGGACTTGCCCAAGTGGCCCAGCAGTGAAGAGGTGGACCCTGGAATGGCTGAGTGCTCTCTGTGTCCCTCTATCACTATGCAGCAGGCAGGCAGGAAGGGATCAGGGGAGGAGACTAACAAGGGTATATTCCTTCCTCCTGTCCCCAGGAGAGGGGGTGTATGAGGGGAGCACACTCCCCCTACTAGTAAATGGGCACCCAGGGATTTTGACCTCATGCGGCGCCGGTAAAATGGTGGGGAGCCGGCAAGCACTGGGTGGCCCCCCACTTACCGGCACCGCTGCCCACACACACCATTCCCTGGAGGTCCAGTGGGATGGATGGCAGACCAGTCCGACCGCTTGCTAGTGTAGCCCGCCGGCCCCACTCGCCGGGCTGTTACAGCCGTTCCAGTGCATGCGGGATGCCCTTTACCTTAATCTGTGTCCTGGTGCCCGGTGAGGGCTGTCGGACCCCCAGTGCCCGGGGCCAGCAGGATACACCTCCTCTGTGGCAGCCAACTTGGGTGGTGTGCGGCTGCCGGGCCACAGGTGATGGGGCAGCATCTCAGGGGTCTAACAGACCCCCAGCGCTGCTGCCCTGTCACTGACACACAGTCAGTGTAAAAAGAAGAAAAATAAAATCTTTAAAACAGAAGCAAGGCTGCATAAGGCAGCCCCTCTCTATAATGTGCATGTTGGCCCCTGCGAGCACATCTAAAACTGAAAGGAGCTGTGCTGTCCTGAGAAGTTACGAAGTTTAACCTTTCTCGTAACCCAATGTAATCCCTGTGGCCCCTGACGTCTGCCGCTGAAGAAACTACTTTATTAGACTACGTCTATTTTGACAGCCTGAATGTCTTCTCTAAATACAGAAAATTGGGTGAAGAGATTTTATAAAATGTGGGGACCTTGGCGCTTATTCAGATCTGATCGCAGTTCAAATTTGTTTTCAAAATGGGCAAAACCATGTGCACTGCAGGTGGGGCAGATGTAACGTGTATTATAGAGAGTTAGATTTGTGTGAGTTATTTTGTTTCTGTGCAGGGTAAATATTGGCTGCATTATTTTTACACTGCAATTTAGATTTCAGTTTCAACACACCCCACCAAATTTAACTTTCTCTGCACATGTTACATCTGCCCCAGCTGCAGTGCACATGTTTTTGCCCATTTTGAGAACAAATTTGTACTGCGATCAGATCTGAATAAGGGCCCTTATCTTCTGCCCCTTCCCTTTTCACTGCAAAATGATGATATCAGCAAGGTATTTCAAAACACAACATGGTGCCTTCAACAAGTTACTCATATCTATACCTTGATGTCTGAACTGTCCATCTATATGTTTGCGTGTGCACGTGTGTCACCTCATTTATAACTAGCAAACTTACATGTTTACTATACTTTGTATATTTCAGTTATTAGATAATTTTTTTGTCATCATTTGTATGGTTATATGCTGATGTATAAAAAAAACTGATGTGAACACCGTAGCTCATTGCGTGCAATAAAAGCAAGCAACATTACAAATAGCTATCTCAGCTGTGTCTAACAGAAGAGACTGTAACCTTACCAAATCTTCCATTTCCTTTTCATAAGTTTCTTTAACCTGAACCAATGACTTAAAATTGTTCTCAAGGGCAGCAAACTTTTCACTATGCTCCATCAAATCTTTATTTAATTCATTTACCTAGCAGAACCAAATGAATGGATAAAAAAAAAAAGAAGGAAATGAAAATGATAAATGAATACAAAAGATGCAAAAAAAACAGAAGACCAAAACAAAACAATATAACAAAAGAAAAATAAGAAAAACAATAGCTTCACGATTTGTATAGTCCATCAATACAAAATATATACACATAATGGAGTTTGATGTAAAACAGACTAGAAATAGTTTCATGAATTAGTGTAGCAACTTGCACGTGTTGGCTAGCGATCTTAAGTAAGACTAAAGGGGTGTACATACTGAGAACTGTCAAAATCTCCTAGAAGGTTAGCCAAAATCTCCCTATTTTTCTCCTGCTTAGTCAATATTGTCTAGCAGAAATTGCTTAGTATAGATTGACTGTGCAGGCAAGGCAATTTTGGCTACATCATAGACTATCATTGCTTAGACAAAATCGATTAAAGAGATTTTGGTTAGATGCACTGGAGATTTTGACGATCAAAATTGCTTAGTGAAAATCTCCCCGTGTGTACACCCCTTAAGGTTACAGGTAGGGTAAAAAAAAAAAAAAAAAAAGATAAAATGGGAAAGTGTAGTTGATTGCTTTGTTTGGTTGAATATTCAGCTGTAAAGCCTACTTTATGGACCATTATTGTATTTGGCACAATATTAGCCTGGTGATGGTAAATTAAAATAATCTTTATTGTATATATATATCCTTTTCCCTGAATCCATTGTCTGACATTGGATGCATAGGAAAAAGGTAGCTTAGGCAAGAGTTTGCGGGCACTTTAAGAGACCTGAATTTAAACTTCAAGAAGAAAATGAGCATTAAGGGTGTATTCCCTAATGGATTCAGAGACATGGATTTAACCCTAGTACAAATACCTACAGTATTTTCCTCCATCCTGTTATTGAGTAAACTGGATCCATGAGGACGTCACTGATGCCCTAAAGGGAAGATACTCCCCTGAAGTTAAGGCTTGCAACAACTGCAATCAAAAGTCTTTAGAAGCAAAAACATTAAATAAACAAAACATTCTGAATATATAGACAGAGGGAGAGGTGAATGCCTGACACCAGTGCTCAGTTGGGACTTCAAGCCATATTGCACAGAAGGCACTAACTGATCTGTTAGAATATGCTCTCATTTGTTAGGATCAGGTTCCTACTCAAATGAACCGTAACATTTTTTAAAAATCTACTTAGTAGGGGCGTGGCTTGACAGAGTGCAGGAGCGGTCATGTTTGCTGTGGGCTCCGATATTATCCTGCTCTAGGGGCGGTGGATCTCCCACTCCCTTCCACTTACCTTCCGGAGCATGCACTGCCTCTTCTGTGCCCTCCATGGCTCTCCTGCTGCAGCTACTTGGGCCCACTCATCCTCGTGTTGCCGGGCGCCATCTTGGCTTCTTCACATATGGCAGCTCCGTGTATAGCCCTGACCACCGGCAGCGTCTGTGGCTGGATGCACTGCTGAGGCGGACATTTCCCACACTGGGTGCATTCTGCAGTGACCGCGTCCTCCATCGCGCTGGAGCTGGGAATACTTTGTCGCTGATATCTCCGTTTCTGCGGCCCATGCCCAAAACTCATGCATAGAGACCAGCGCCTTGCCTTCGGATGGTCAAGTGGGCTAGGGAGACTCACACTGGTGACCTCCCCAGATCAGTTTAGCGGGGAAAGTAGCTGGCTGTCTTTCCTGAGACTTGTTGCTGCGGTCCGCACGGGGAGAGTTGGCTCGAGGGTCCACCGGCTGCGCAGCTAGGCAAAGGCTGCTCCAAACTTTAATAGTGCCAGCTGTTACCGGAGTGACCTCATCTTTTCTTCAGTGCTACATATCATTTAAAGTGGCCGGGGGTCTTCATGGAGGGAAGCAACACTTATTTCTAGTCCAACTATTGAGGTGAGGTACGGGGGCAGCTCCTGAAATCATTTTAACTTTAAACAGCGTGCACAGTGCTGACTGTACATTACAAATATAAATCTACCATCAGGGTGTCTCAGCTTATCCCCTGCACTCCAGATTCTGAATCCTTTACCTAACATTAAGTGCAGGGTGATGCTGGCTGATCTTCTGTATATCTACGCGGTGTCCTAGCCTCTCCTGTGTAACCATTACATAGCTGACTGTCTCTCTGGTGACTCCCTGTTTAGTGTATTTCATATTGGATTATGGAATCGTCCGTCCAGCAAATATTAAGTGCGATTTACACCTCTACCAATAGGCTCCTTCAAAAGATAGCCGATACAAAGTATGATGTCCTGTTCTCCACCTGCAACCATGTGCGGTATCCTGTAGTCGATGTGGACGTATTGTCTATACATTTGAACCAGTGACTCTGGTTATTCCCATACCGGCTCTCGCTTTGGACATGCACTCTTATATGGTCGGGTCCAAATTTGAAGCCATTTGCTGTTCCGTAGCTGCTTAGTGCTCTGCTGACGACGCGACTCACTTACAAATCCCTTCGTTACTGCAGATGGAAATGAATAGATCCTGGAAAAACTTGTTTAGACATCCTGGATGCTTTCCGATTTATCCTGGTGAGACTGGAGATAGGTTTCATGAGCTTGCTATATCAAGGGATCGACAGCTGGCCGGATTAATGTTTTCAGTGTTATTGCAAATTAAGATGCCCCCTGTGCCTGTGTGTAGCTCTTTATTTTTTTATAATGTCATGCATATATGTATCCTGTTCCAAATATGCTTTATTTGTCACATTTTCCATTCTGCATCTTTGACTGCACCATATAACGACTTCGATAGCTCCTGGTTATGTATATTTACTGACCATTGTGTAACCGTCCTGTCATGATCCTATGGATGGATTAATACTGATCATCTGTCTTTAGCTTCTATGGTTACTAACTCATACCTCCCAACTGTCACGTTTACAGCGGGACAGTCCCGATTTTTGGGTCCTGTACCGCTGTCCCACCCGCGGCAGGCATTGTCCCGCTGCGGGGGGTGGCAGTTGGGAGACCCCCCAATCTAGTAGAATAGACGCTGTGCGCATGCGCACAGCGTCTATTCTCGTATGAAAATGAGGTCGTGGCTAATTAGCATAAGCCTCGACCTCATTTGCATACGCTCCGCCCCCTTTTCAGGCGCTCGCGGGTGTCCCTATTTCTACAGGTCAGAAGTTGGGAGGTATGCTAACTGTTGGACAGACTAGAAGTTTCCTATTAAATGATCCTATACTATATATGCTGTGTGAAAAATTATTAAAAGTTTGCGGGAGGGGTGGATCTAGTTCCGCCCCCACTTGTGGCCCAGGTACAGTGCCAGGATATACATCGTTGATATAATATCCTGTCATCGGGGGAGGGGGGGGATCCAAGTACGCCTTAGTTGGGGTTGGGTTGTACAGGGTGGGGGGTTATTTGGGAGGTTTGCTTTGGGTTTTATGGGGTTTACATTAATAGAATTAGTGGGTTTAGGATAGAGTTTCCCACAGATGACTACTCTCCGATATATCTCTCCTTAATGGGACTGCCCTACCATTCAAATATTTACCCTATAGATGTGCTTTATTATCTCCTGTTGTTATGTATGCCCGAATGGCGACTTCGGGTTAAAACGTTTCAGCTACAGTGGTTAAAACTTTTCCCTATGCACACATTATCCTATGCAGTGGTCGAAGTGGGGCGGTATGGGACGGTATGTCATACCGTCACCTTTCCTCCCCTGACCCGGAAATGCCTTTTTTTTTTACACTAAACAGTTTTCAGGCCAGGGCTATCTATGTGACACCCCAGCCTGGAGTGCCCCGTTCCTTACAAGGCACCCAGCGGGGAGCCTAATAGGAGGACCCCGCATGCAGGAGGCGCAGGATTGGCGCCGCGACGTACAGCAGCACCTGACATCTGACCCCGTTTTCCTGTTGGATGGGGAGAGCGCGCACGCGGAAGGAGGAAGAGGGGAGGTCTGAGGAAGGAGGAGAGCGGGTGACCCGGCCGCGTGAGGAGGGACGGCGTGCACTGGGGACGAGAGAGAGCAGCAGCCGGCCAAGGGGGCAGAGAAGAGGAGCAGCCGTACAGCAGCAGCCAGCGTTGGGAGCCAAGAGAGTGGGACAGCGCGCTCCAGCGGGAGGAGTCCAGTGTGGTGTGCAGCAGACTGCAGGGGTGACTGAGTGCACCCCCGGCAGAAGAGGGAACCTGACAGCCAGCCGTGCAGACATCAGGGGACCGAATAGTGACGAGCAGGAGCCTGCAACTAGTTCCAGACTACAGGTACTTGCTCTGCGCGCCACCCCAGGCAGACAGCAAACGCACCTACATGTGCTCTTCCCAGCACACCCAGAGATCCCCAGCCCCCACCTCTGAGGGTTAAGTCGGCACTTGTATTGTTGGCACTGTGGGGGCATTGGCACTGTGGGGGCATACTTATCGGCACTGTGGGGGCATTGTTGGCACTGTGGGGGCATACTTATTGGCACTGTGGGGGCATACTTATTGGCATTGTGGGGCATACTTATTGGCACTGTGGGGCATACTTGTTGGCACTGTGGGGGCATTGTTGGCACTGTGGGGGCATTGCTGGCACTGTGGGGGCATTGCTGGCACTGTGGGGGCATACTTGCTGGCACTGTGGGGGCATACTTGCTGGCACTGTGGGGGCATACTTGCTGGCACTGTGGGGGCATACTTGCTGGCACTGTGGGGGCATACTTGCTGGCACTGTGGGGGCATACTTGCTGGCACTGTGGGGGCATACTTGCTGGCACTGTGGGGGCATACTTGCTGGCACTGTGGGGGCATACTTGCTGGCACTGTGGGGGCATACTTGCTGGCACTGTGGGGGCATTGCTGGCACTGTGGGGGCATACTTGCTGGCACTGTGGGGGCATACTTGCTGGCACTGTGGGGGCATACTTGCTGGCACTGTGGGGGCATACTTGCTGGCACTGTGGGGGCATACTTGCTGGCACTGTGGGGGCATTGTTGGCACTGTGGGGGCATTGTTGGCACTGTGGGGGCATACTTGCTGGCACTGTGGGGGCATACTTGCTGGCACTGTGGGGGCATACTTGCTGGCACTGTGGGAGCATACTTGCTGGCACTGTGGGGGCATACTTGCTGGCACTGTGGAGGCATACTTGCTGGCACTGTGGGGGCATTGTTGGCACTGTGGGGGCATACTTATTGGCACTGTGGAGGCATACTTATTGGCACTGTGGGGGCTTTCTTGCAGGCACTGTGGGGGGCATACTTGCTGGCACTGTGGGGGCATACTTATCGGTACTGTAGGGGCATTGTTGGCACTGTGGGGGGCATACTTATTGGCACTGTGGGGGCATAACCGGCACTGTGGGGCATGTGTATCTGACAATGATCACGCCCCTTTATAGACGACCATGCCCCTTTTCCAGTGACCACGCCCCCTTTTCTGGAGCGCGCGTGCCTTCGGCGCGTGCATAAAAAAGTCCTTTGTTTTTCCATACCCCCACTTTAAAATTTCCACTTCGAGCACTGATCCTATGTATACCCAAGATATTGCTTATTTCCATACGTTATTTGCTTACTTTGTCTATGTCGGAATATATAGGTTTCAAAAAATGCAAAACTTTCAATAAAAATTGTTGAATAAAAAAAAAAAAAAATCTACTTAGTGTCTCCTCAGAGGCAGGCCATCTTATAGGCATCTTGTTTTTGTGAACCTCTTAAGCCTTATTAACATGAGGCTATTAAAATAATGACAAAATAAAAGTAAAGGAGGAGTCCATCCTCTACCCAATAGCCACTATAGCCTAAGGTTGAAATAAAAAAAATCTTTTTCAAGTGGAATCTAGACAAAAATAAAAAGACAACTCAGTGACCATTGGACATTTGAAAAACTTTCAAGTTACCCAGGATGACCGGGAAATTCACTATGCGGCATTTGAAGCGCTTTAAGTAACATTGTAGACTCAGGTTAGAACATGCGCATCATGACTTCTGTACAAGTGCAGGTCTGCAAATATCAGATGTGCACAAACATCAGGTTTACGTAAATCTCTAAATTAGACCACAAGCCTCAAACCCCTCTTCAGATCAGAACAGAAACAGAACAGAAATCTACAGAAACAAAATCATAGTTTGTTGAACTTGAGCCACCATTGTGTCTTTTCCCTTGAAAACCACCTGAAAACCAGGCTTGTCAAGTGAAGCTTCAGTGAGCTAAATCAGAAATGCCCTCAAATGGAAAAGTGCAAACTGTACTGTACAATAAAACATCCATATAAAATACAACACTCTCTCAAAATCAAATAAAAGCATATGGTCTTCCAGCAGCATTGCCGCTGGTGCCTGGGGTAGAACACTTAAGGTGCGTACACACGGGGGAGATATATTGCTCAACAATATATTGCACAGTGTCTCCTTTTCATCGGTGCCGCAGAGGTAATCAGCTGAGCGATTAGAACAGGGCTGAAAACGGGAGCGTGCACACTCCCATCACTGGCAATATGGTCGCCAGCGACCACATTCCCAGCGATATCAGCCCCTATCGCAGCCGTGTGTACATGGCTTTAGGGCTATTTCACACACTCTGGCTCCTGCCCGGCAGGGAAATTCCACACGGCCAAAAGCCGTGCTGCCCACAGTAGTTCATAATGGACACGATTGGGTCCATTCACACGGGACGGCCACGGCCCGGCCTCCCGATTGCAGCCGGATCCCACCACTGGAAGGGACGGCTGCCGGGTTGTGGCCATCCCCTCCATTGTATACTTCTCAGTGCGGCACGGCTTCTTGGCCATGCGGGGTTTTCACGCGCTCCGGCAGGAGCCAGAGCGTGTGAAATAGCCCTATTAGTAATAGGGTGCAGGATCCTGAAACTGCCAAGATTTTGGTAAATTAACTGTCAAATTCAAATAGGCAACAGGAAAATAGATAAAGACAGAAAAACTGATGTGGCCCTTGAATATTTTGTAGAAGTCACCCGACATGGGTGTAGCCATGGCAACATCACTGAATTGCAGAGTTACTGTATTGCAGAGATGGAACAACAGAATGAATGGGGACAATACACTGCAATGAGTGCAGTGGGCTGTCTGTTATGCGGCTGGTGGGGCCACATACCAGCAAACAAAGCCTCAGATATATTTCCCCCTCAAGGGAATCTTCCCTGTGAACAATCCACCAATGTATACATCTATTAGCACTCTCCAATCCTACAACTGGAGTGCATTTTGTATGTGAGGGGGGCAAAAAAAAAAAGGGGGGGGGCACCTCCTAGTACAGTGATATAGCATAAAATTAACAATTCATACCAACAAAACCCAGAAAAAAAAAAAAAAAAAAAATCGACAGAAGCAATATGTTAAATAATCCAATTTGATATTAAGTTTCTAATCCAGTCTCTCCATGTTATGCAACAGATGCTCCTTGAAATTTAGAAAGAAAAGAGTACAGTGTAAACCTGTAATTAACAAAGTTAATTTTAGCTGCAGTGCTTACCGTGGGCTTGTAGCTCACGGCTTTGATCCCCTGAATGGGGGAATCATCCTGTAAAGGGGAATCAAGTTTTGTAGTATCATTTGGGATAAGATACATTGGGGCAGATGTATTAAGCCTTAACAAGAGATAAATGCAAGGGTTATAAGGAGAGATAAATGTCCAGCCAATCACCTGCCAACTGCCATGTTACAGGCTGTGTTTGAAAAAAGTCAGTAAGGAGCTGATTGGCTGGACGTTTATCTCTCTTTATCACCCTTGCATTTATCTCTTGTTAAGGCTTAATACATCTGCCCCTTTGTCTGATATATGATAGGAGGGAAAAAAAAGGTTTGTCAGTCTTGATCCAGGCCTAGCAAACAAAAATCAGATCACACGCGCATGCGCAGCCCGTAGTAAGATATAAATAATAGCATGTATGACAGACACTGAGACCGTTCATGACTTGCAGAGAAAAATAATTGAAAGTAAACATCTGCTCTTGTTGGCACCTCAAAATAATACAATTCTCATCAAGATAGGAGAGAGACAAGGACGAAGAGTGTCAGATTTGTCAAAGTGCTCAAACTCTTGCCCGAATTCTACATCTATGGTTTTAGTGTCTAGATGGCCAATACATGGCATCATTTGCAACCTCTGGAGGTCATTATTGTGCATTACCACATACTCCTTTTCAAACACAGTTGATTGGCTGTGTTTTATCTCTTTCCACTTTATCTCTTCACGAGGCTTAATACAGCTGCCCCAATGTAACAAGAATGCTAAGAGAAACAATGTTGTTCAGTGTAGCCCTGATTGCAATATTTAAGTAGCCATCCAAGCCATGGGTTTAAGCAATTTTATTTTAACCAGCTCAGAAAAGCTAGTACAAGGGTTTTTTAACGCAAGCACCAAGTATTCCCAAAAGGTCATTTGTTCAAGTACAATAATCCAGATTAACTCTGTTGCAGGTGATTAAATAAATGCTAAACATATTAGATGTTGGAGGGATTTTAATGTTGCCCACACGTCTTACCATATCTTGTTCAATTAATGGAATCTCAGTATTCAGCAGTTTATTTTGAAAATTATAAATCAAAAATGACTGGAGAATACAAAGAACATGGTACTCACTAGCTACTGATGGTATAGGCAGTAAGTGTTCTTGCTGGGGAAGAGATATTTTGTGGAGAGCAGTAGAAGAAACAGATCTATAAATGGGGATAGGGGGGGGCAGGGACAGAATCTCTCTTAGAAGTCAGCAAATAAAAGCAAACTGAAATTTTTGAGAAAATGATAGAATGACAAAATCAACACAAATTAAAAAAAAATAACAATAAATGAACTTAAAAATGATGGTGATGGTACAAACCTTTCTACTTTCGACAAGCTTTTCAGCCTCAAGGTTTTTTACTTGCCCTTCTGCTTCCTCAAGTTTCTGCTTAAATTTCAAGATTTCCACCTTTCCTTCAGACTCTGCTTTCTGCTTAGTGTCAAGGATTACTAGCCTCTCTTCAGCTTCCTTTAAATGCATGTTTAGCCTATCAATGCTTTCATTTTGTTCTCTGCACTTGGCTTGCAAAGCCTCTAGTTCTTTTACCTTAATTTCAGTGTCATGCAATTTATTTAATGCATCCTCCATTTCAATTAGGTGTTGCTCCTCGGCCGCTTCCAGTTTAGATTGTACGGCTTCAAGCTCTAATTCTTTCTCTTCGTTATATGCCTTCAGTTGCACCTTTAAAGCTTCGATTTCTTTCAGGCGTTCAGCTAAATCTGCCTCTTGCTTAGATATAAGTTGTTCGGTATTTTTTTGTTGTTCTAATTTGAGATTTTCAATCTGAGCCTTCAGTTCAATTAATGCAGCATTATCTGTCAGTGAGCTTTTTTTACTGAATGAAAGTGTCAACTCCTCAATTGCTTGCTGATGAGAAGTGATGGCAGAATCTAATTTCGACTTCCAAAGTTCTACCACCTCTGCATTCTCCTTTTCCACATGGCAGAGCTTTACATTCAAGGTTTCATTCTCTTTGGATAGCTTTTCTACATGAGCTTTAAGTGTCTCCACCTCGCTGTCATGATTGTGCGCACTATCTACTTTGCCTTTGAGAGACTCAATTTCTTGATCATGTTTCTTGTTCAGGGCTGCAATAGTTTCTTGTAAAGAACTTATTTCTTGTAAAAGAGAAATCGACGTGTCTACGTCACTAGACTGCTTGCTACATTCTACCAGCTTTTGATGCAGATCGGATACTTCTTTAGTTTTTAAAGTCAAATCCTTTTCTAGTTCCATGATGCGAGACTTTTCGGAGACAGTTGCTACCTGTGATTATAAGCCAATTTGTAAAGAGACAAAACAAAACACAAAAGCTGTGAGAACAGTATTGCAATGCATTTAAGAATATGGTTGAAATAGTTTTGTAAATGTAAAAAGTAATCAAGAAGTGCAATTTAATATATATATATATATATATATATATATATATATATATATATATATATATATATATATATATATATATATATATATATTAAAAATTAACTGTAAAGGTAGATTCTGCTCACAGCCTATGGAGCAGTGAACAGAATTTGCCTACTGTAACTGGCAGATAAATGCTGGACACAAGTTTCCAACAGCAGAAAACCAAGACCGCATCAAATCCAAACATATATACAATAGATAAAAAAAAAAAAAGTTTTCCTATATTTTTAAAATAGAAAAACCTTAGAGCCCGGCACCGCTCAATTTTCTATGCAGAAACTAAAACGGTGTGCTGTACTACAAAACAAAAACACAACAACTCAACATATACATGTTTGCAACAAAACAACCATAACCATAAGCAGTCTCCGTGTTAATGGCCAGGTATTATTGCCACCATTTAAAGCTTAAAAAAACCACAACACCACTGAAAATTGTATATACTTGATAAATTCAACTCTCAATGTTCATCACAAAGCTCCACTGCAATTTATGCAGTTTATATAGAAAAGATCTCCAAAAGCCACTCGGTAATAGTCTTCAGTGGTGGGCTTTAATGTCAATACATAAAGTACATGCCAACAATATTAGTTTACAAACATCTACACAAATACCCTTCCATGCATCAATGAAAATTCCAGCATTGAACGATACATCCTGAGCTAAATGTTAAGAGGTCATAATTAGTGCGTTTCCTACCACCACAAGCATCCCTATGAAATATCATTAAACAAAGACATCACCTACAGTATACACAATACTTACTTTTAATGAAACTGGCCTTGTTTTGGCCTGTAAATAACAAAGAAGGTCAACACACAAAACGCTAACAAGTCGTAGCTGAATCCACAAAGATGTAAAAAAAAGTTACAGCTCAACCAAAATTCACTGCAATGTTCAAAATTTATTAAAAAGAGGCAAACTTTACGGTGAATTAAAAGAACACAAAATGTTAAAGTCCATATACCAACAGATGTGAGGTTAAGTAGCGATACATTTTTATTTTACATTATGCTAAGTAACAATGACACTAATTCTAATAAATGTAGTTGGTTCTGATTCAGCAAAAGTGCTAAACTTTCCACAAGATTTATAAAATAATTGTAAGGTAAAACCCTTTGCAATAATTGCCATGTTAAATCTCACTGTAAAATAGCAGAGAAAAAAAAATCAGAACTTTTGCCAATTCAAAATACTTTAGGTATGTTACATAGGAGAAAGAAAAAAAAAGTCACAGGTAAAAATCAATACCTATCAACTTTAATAGGACTTCTTTGTAGACCTGTTGCTCCTTAGACGTTCACATGATGAACAATAGAAGCAACCAAGGAGCTGTTCACTGGTTGTTGCGGTTAGAGCATTAAGCCACTCTGCCCATTGCATGTATATACATAATCATCCACAGTGTTTAGCCAGTATCATCAGATTCAGTTAGTCAAAGCTTTTCGCCAGGTTTATAGAGCAGAAAAAGCCGTTAGCAAACATATAGATTAGGAAACAATGTAAGCAAAATAACTTGTTACTAAATAGAACGTTGTAATACACTCTGGAAAGTGTAAAAACATTTGACATTTTTGACAATGAATGCCATCTTTTTCATTAAAACACATTGAATTATCTGCCAACAGATTTGTAGAAAAAGAAAGCGGTTAAAATATCAGAAAATAAGTGCAAGGCCAGTTACCCACTAACATTGATGAAACACCAAACGCACAGTATTGCAAAAGTGACTGCATTTTACACGTGGTTTGTAACCTTGCAACGGGATGCAGTAAAAATCCCAGCGGTCGGGATCCCGGCGTTCAGAATCCCGACGCCGGAATCCTGACCGCCGAAATCCCGACACATTCTCCCTCCGTGGGTGTACACGACACCCCTGGAGGGAGAATAAATTAGTGTGCCGAGCGTAGCGAGGCACCGGGCCTGCTGCGTGGCGAGGGCAGCGAGCCCGCAAGGGGGGGCGATCCACGTCCCCCCCTTGTCGGCATTTCGGCGGGATCCCGACCGCCGGGATTCAGTACTGAATCCCTTGCAACAACACTTGTGCTTGGAGGACAGGGAGGGCAATTGTTAACAGCAAACCTAATAACCTGCAGCACAGTAACACCATGGTTACCACTTCAACCTCAGTGCTGGGTCCATGTGTTACATTTCGTTCAATAGTATAAAAACAAAAACTAACTGCTTAGGTGGTTTGTAACCATTTTGAATTGAATTGTAGCGCATGTATGTGATTGTGCAGTAGGGAATTTAGACTGTAAGCTTCAATGGGACAGGTATTAATCTAGGATTACAACCAAGATGGCCACCTAATTGTCTGCAATAATGCAAGTTGTGTCATTCCTGTATAGAAAAATGTACTACAAAACAACAATATTAATGCAAACCAAAAAGGGAGTGGGATAAGTCCAAATGTCACCACTGTTATGAATCATAACTTCCATACCCTATGTGTTTGCTATAACAGGGTTAAACACTAGTAAAAGCATGCTATATAAGTGCCAATGGGTAACTGGCCTAGGCCTTATTAAGTGGCTTTGGCCTAAAACTTGACTACGACTATATTCTTCCAATGGTATTTTATTTTGTTATTAAAAAAAAGTGAACTGCTGAACATTGCAGCTAAGCAAAAAGCACCACTTTAATATTTCACATAAAATTGTATGGTTCAATAGCATACAATGAAAAATTATAGGCGTGAAGTACGATATGAAAAGCTCTTATTTTTTGTTAAATAGAATGTTGCTTTGGCTCTACCTATCTTGTAAGTACCTTGTCTATCCTGTATATTGATATTCTAAAAGATCAAGGGCTATATTTGTTACTAATAAACACACAGTCTTTACTGTAGCTGGACAAAAGCTAGTAAAAAAAAGTGTGCTGCACTGGGAGATTTTCCATGAAATATTGAAAACCATTACCCTAGTATCTTCTAACTCTCTCTGAAGTTTGTCAGCTTTGGTCTTTTCAAAGAGCAGGCTCTGTTCAAGCTCCTTAATGCGGGCATGCTCCAGTTTGGTCTGCGTCTGTTAGTAAAAAGGGAGAGGAAGAGAACACAACAGTGCCACCATCACATGCCAGCACAAGAGGAAGGAGCCACATGCAGGCCGTGCTCTGGCACCATCGGACTATTGATGAGCAGATGATGCAGTGGGAAACATAACAGAAGAGGAGGGGATGAGTAGATGATGCTTGGATGAGGGTGATCGACAAGAAAGTGGGAGGAAATTGATGGTGAAAGACAAAAAGAAAGGCATTAAGTAGAAACATAAGATAGGTGCATGCAGCAAGTAGAACTACGGTTTTCCAGAAAATAAAAGCATTAGCATAATTTAGAAAGTTAATATTTTGGCAAGCATTTAAGCTGCTACAAATAATTTTCTACCAGACTTAAATTTAAAACTGGTTGTAAAAGTTTTTAAGCTGCTTCGTTTAGTTCTGAAATGTAATCAAACTATTTTACACTACTTAAAACTTCCATAATTTGGCAGGAGTCACATTTTCAAAATACTTTTCAAAAATATCCAGTAAAATATAAATGAAAGTTGCTATGACCCGTCACAAGATGTGCCGTAACCACAAAAATCATTTGGCGTGGCACAATGTTTAAATATATATAACCGTGAAAACGGCAATATGTGGGAAATATAGTTAAAGATTAAATTATATTTTTTTTGTTTACTATATATAAAATATTACTGAGACTTAAGGTTATTTAATAAAAAGCAGCATGCACCAGAGAATCAAAGCAGTTATTAGTGCGTAATATTGTATGTGTGCCTTCTTGTTTTGGGCCAGAAATGTATTACTTGAGATGGTTAATATTTTATAATAATCAACCAAATTGTAAAAAAATAAATAAACAGAGGGGGAAACATGATAAAATAAGATTTTAAAATGTATAAAGAATAAAAAAATGTGAACTAAAATTCTGAAATGTAATTTTATGGAAATATTCCATACAAGCAATAACATTGTCATACACAGTTTTCTGATAAAAACTGACTAATTTACAATTGAATTGTGAGGTGTTTATTTCCTTTTAACTCACATTTCTCACAGATTAAAAGGAGAGGAAAATAGTGGCATTTTCAGATTCAATGTTGTAGGTATGTTTAGAAAACTGTAGGTGACGTGAAAGTCAACCGAATAATCGTTTGGGGTTATTTTTTGAAGAAAATAACCTTTACAGCATCACTACCAGTTTTATAAACATTAAATAGATGTTTATTGAGTTTGATTTCAGATTGTGAAAAGCAATAGCAAGCAAGAAGCATCACCAACCAGTGATGATGATGGAACTATTGAGTTTGTATTTGAAGTTCTTCTCCAACTTGGGATTGCACATTGGCAATCAATAGCTCTCTATTACAGTCCACTCAATCTGCTCTGTATTTATATGACCCCTGGTATGCAACTGTAAAACCAAAACGGGCACAGAGAACTCATATGGAACAGATCTCATTCCTGTACACAATACTAAAGACAAACCAGATATAAAAAAAAATAATAAAACACTTGGGTGTTAATGATTTTTTATTTATTTTTTTACCTCTAAATCACCCTTGGTAATACACTCTTCTTCAACACGGAATTGGAGATCCTCAACTTTCCTGTAAAGCCAAAGGATTACATGACAAATGATATGGCAAACTTCAGGAAACTTCAGCAGGCCTTTCCGACAAGGAAACGATTAGAGATTTAACTAAATATTGTAACAATTATCACATACTTGATTTCAAAAGTTTTCAGATGTATTAAATCCTGGATTGAGATACAGTGACATTGCTAAAAAATCAACCAATGAGCTTTTGAAATTTTTTTGCAAAACCTATGAAATGAGTGAGAAGCCAAATGGTTTGTACTTGTGTCTCTCACCAAGATTTGATAAATCTCCCCATAGTATTCCAAACACTTAAGGTGGCCATACACACGCAGATTTATCTTCAGATCTGGCTGGTTGGAACAAAAACATGGTTATGGAGGAGAGCAAATGACAGTTGACCATTTGCTTGGAAATGCTGGAAAACCATGTTTTTGTTCCAACCAGCCAGATCTGTAGATAAAGCTTACTAGTGTATGGGCACCTTTGCACCACAGAAACCTATTGCAAACTGGGCATTGCCAATGTGTAGCAAAATGGGAAAGGCAAAAATGGCTCACATATCTATAATCATAACAACCAGATTACTGTGTTAAAAACTGAGAAATCGTGTGTACTTAGGAGAGGCAAATAAAGTCATCAACACACGAGACAAAGCAAAGCATTCATGTTCTTTTACAGAACTTTGGGATTTATACAGAAAGACCAGACAAAGAATTCTTAGATGTGCACCTTAAAGCTATGAGGCAAAAACATTTAATATTACATAGTAGTACATTTAGCAGTTATGTTACTGAAGTGAAACTGCACCACAAATAAAACTCCCCCATCCTACAGATGGAGCGGGTCTCTTTCTTTGCAGGGGATGGCGGAAGATTCGCCATCCACCATCCCCCGCCAGCCGCCGTAAGGGGATGCGTGCGCACGAGATGCGCGCGCGTCGCCTTACAACGGGGTTCCCCCCGGGTCCCCGCCGCCTCGCCAAGGGTCCCCCCCCTAACCCTGTCCGTCTCCCTGAAGCGGAGACTGACAGGGTTCCCGTCCCCCGCTGATGGGAAACTGAGACGCGCGTGCCTGTGAGACGAATGCGCGTCTCAGTCAGATGGGGCGCCTCTCTGCCAGATTCTGGCGCTGCACCAGCAAAAATGAGCGGAGCTCCATCTGTACCTCCTCAACATCCAAAAAAAGCTCAAGACCCTTTCTGCGCCATGCATCTGCCCCGCGTGGGGCATCATGGAGAACACAGTATTCAGTGTGGCATAAAACACAGGTTTAAAATGGATAAGTGAGGGTGATTGCTATAACTTGCCATGTGTTGAGCATGAATATTATAGTTTATTGTACATTAAATATTTGTGTCAGGAAACCATTTAGGTTGAACTAAATATAGAATACCTCTTCTCTTCTTCCAACTGATTTAGAAGTTCTACTTTTTCTCGATCTGCTGCTTCAACCATAGCACGTAACTGGTCCATCTTGGATTCCATTTCCATTACATACTGTAGAAAACACATAAAATAAAATAAGTACAAATATACATAAACACATAGATATATATGTATGAAGGTCTTTCGCAGACAGAAAAATGTATGGATTTATAATGGATACTTAATCATTAAAATTATGATTTACTATATTATATAAACACCAATGGTAATAAATGACTTAAGAGATGCTATAATTTTAAAAAAAGTTGAACAATTTATTTTGACAATATAATGAAATTTAAAACACATTATTAAAGAGATGCATTCTATATTATCAAGGTGGTACCGTTGCCCAACTATAGTACATAAGTACATAGTTGGGCAACATAAGTATTGCTATGGAGTATCTTCTCTATGTTGGAGATGTAGCAAGGAACAGGGGACTATGATTCATAGCTGGTGGGATTGCCATAGGATCATTTCCTTCTGGGAAGGGGATTAAAAAAACTAAACTAAGAAATCTCGGTTTTTTACATTGTTCTGGGCCCAGACTTCTGGTTACTATCGCACTCATATATACGAATTTCCAAATATAAAAAGTCTTTACTGACACACAAAAAAACAACGCAGCCAGAGCTGTATTGAAAATTTGCTGGCACTTCTCCCTGTCAGGAGGACCTGTTAGACTCCTGCTGCTAGATTTCTGCTCCTGGTGCTCCGCCCCCTCATGTCCTGGGCTCCAGCTGTCCACACCGCTCACCTACTGCTGCTCTATTCACAGCACCCAATAGAAGTTGTGTATAGCCCAATCCAAAGGAAGCGCTAGCCGGCGGGCTGTCTTCCCTCTCCCTCCTGCAGCAACATCTCAGGCTTTTTTGTTCCAACCGCAGACCCCGCCAGCACTGGCTCCCCCAAGCCACTGTGGGGTCTGCAACAGCATTGTTACGCCACTGGATAGAGTGGATGGTAATAACGCAGCAGCCAATCAAGCTTGTGACTGTCACTTTTCAAACCCAGCCTGTAACTTGACAATTAGGAGCTTATTGGCTGGTACATTATCACCTTCCCCTTTATCACTTCAAATTTAAGGTAATATGTTAAAGCAGTTGTTATCAGTTCTCAGGACCCCAAACGGTTTCGGTTTAACAGGTTAAACTAGCAGGTGCACAGGCCTATTCATTACTCATTGACACATTTTTAAACATCCACGTTGACGCCATTATTTTACTTGCAATTCTGTGAGGATACCAGGAAACCATGAACTGTTTGGGGGTCCTGATGTTGAAAATCTTTGTGATCAAGGGATTTCCATCCATTAGATTAGTGGTTCCCAACCCTGGTCCTCAAGTACCCCCATCAGTGCACGTTTTCCAGGTCACAGGGCAGGTGCACTCATTATTCAGGCACATTTGAAAAGATCCACAGGTGGAGCTAATTATAGCACTTGCGATTCTGTGTGGAGACCTGCAAAACATGCACTGTTGGGGGTACTTGAGGACCAGGGTTGGGAACCACTGCATTAGATGTAAAGTACTACAACATTACAATGGGAATATCCCTATTACATCCATAACAGAGCCTGATACACTACTAAATCATCAGCTGGAGCTCTTATAGAGTCGATCAGGAGGAAAAAAAATGTCAAAGCTCAAGAACACATTTGAGGAGGAGGAGCATAATAAAGTGATATTTACAGACAATCTTACCATGTCTACTGCAGACAGATATAAACAGAAGGAAGGGCTTCTGTCTGACCTGCTGTGCAAGCACAGAGAACACAGAGATGGGGCTGCAGCATTATTGAAAAAGTATTGCAGTAAAGAAAAAAAATCATGTCACCAATAACGTTTCATACCTGATCATGCCCATCCCGTATCACAGATAACTCTTGCTCTACTTCTCCTACATGACTTGTAGCTTTAGCAACTTCAGCCCTCTCCATGTCCCGTTCAGCCAGAAGCTGCTCTATATGTTGCTGCTTCTCTTTCAGAGCTTCCTGAAGAGCGGTAGTTCCAGAAATCTTTCTTGCATATCGGGATGATGTTTCGGTTAACTGTTCATTGGTGTCAACGGAAACACAAAATAACTATTAGAACAAGCACTTTGCCTGTAGTCATTTATAAAGCATTATGTCATTTACAACATAATCTCTAGTGTCCTAATACCGTCAAACATTAAAAACCAAGATGAAGGCAAAGATACTTACCAAGCCAGTGCGACTTGGCTTGTTGCTCACAGAAGATGAAATTGAACTCATGGAGCTTATCGAGGATGCGCTTGGACTACGTTTTAGAGATGCTGGCGTGGCAGGTGTTGCAGGAACTTTTCTTACGGTGGTTTTAGCTTTAGCTGGAGTAGTTGATGGAAAACCAATCCGTGTAACCTTATGTACAGGTGCAAACAAGCCATACTTTGATTGACACTGAAAATACCTGAAAAAAAACAAGAAAAAAAAACAAGCCCCCCTTAGTCAGAAGTGTATAACTTCCCTAGTAAATATCTTTTTAGAGAACATATTCCTTCAAAGATGAAAATGAGAAGAATGCAGGCAGAGAGTTAGGTAGTGGTCAAAATTGTGTTTATTATAGAATATACACAGAGAGATCTATCATAGCACAAAGAAGAATTCCAAAGACAGGAAGATGGGATTACAATTGTGGCCTTTCTTTTAAAAATTGACACTTTCTATGTCCTGTCGCCGTGTCTCTTGTTGTCTGTACTTTCTAAATAGCACCTTCTCAAAGTTCAACAATGCCAATAGCAACGTACTTTGAACAATCAGCAGAAGTATTAGTAACCAAAGTGATTAAATATATTACAAAATGTATAAAATCAGCAGAAGGTGACAACCAGTTTCGTTCTACAACACATTTACTGTCAACTTTTTCCAGCACTTGCACTTCATCCCCTTGCTCATTATGTTTGGGTGTAATGAACTACATTTATGGCGGGTACACACCAGGCCATATAACGTAATGATATATAGTGCAAATCGTCTAGTGTGTACGCTCAACGTCATTAATGATGCGAACTACCACAACATAGTTAATAACCCCTTCCCATGTAGTCTGTAAATGCAGCGGACGGCAGGTAACATCACAGACCGTTATCAGTTAAAGTGTATGCTCTATATCAGGGGTATCCAACTCCAGTCCTCGAGAGCTACCAACAGTTAACGTTTTCAAGGTTTCCTCAAAGAATCACAAGTGAAGTAATTAGCTCCACCTGTGGATCTTTTAGAATGTGTTAGTCAGTAATGAGTGCACCTGTGTACCTGCGAGGTGAGCTGGAAAACGTGAACGGTTGGTAGCTCTCGAGGACTGGAGTTAGCTACCCCTGCTCTATATCATGACACCCGCGGCATCGCCGATATAGTTGATATTTGCGGTGCTGGGAATCTCCTAGTGTGTACCCAGCACTAAGCATAGCACTTTTACTATGAAATTATATATGGCAGTTTTGCAAAGCCAGCAGGGTTAGCGCATAGGTCCACTAACTTATTACGGATTTTATGTGTTAAAGCAAGAAGACCGAAATGTGACATGTGCAAAAAAACAGGGTTGTAATTAATAGCCTGAAACTAAAAAGTGTGAAAAACTCAAGGTTACCTGATTTTTTGCACCAATTAAGTTTTCAGGGCAAAATGAATTCACCCAAGTCTACTGCAAAAAAATGGTCGTATATTATGGCAGCACGGACGTGTGAGGCCCCTTTCACACACTCCGGCTCCTGCCGGGCGGCGAAACCCCGCACGACCAAGAAGCCATGCCGCACACAGAAGTTTAGAATGGTGGAGATAACCACAGCCCAACAGCTGCCCCTTCCAGTCGTGATATCTGGCTGCAACCAGGCGGCCAGGCCGTGGCCGCCCCGTATGAATGGACACAATCATGTCCATTATTAACTTCTGTGTACGGCACGGCTTTTGGGCGTGCAGGGTTTCGCTGGCAAGAGCCGGAGCGCGTGAAAGGACCCTAATGGTTAGCATCACTGCCTCACAGCGCTGAGGTCATGGGTTCGATTCCCACCATGGCCCTAACTGTGCGGGGTTTGTATGGGATTACTCCGGTTTCCTCCCACAATCCCAAAATATACTGGTAGGTCAATTGGCTTCCAACAAAATTACCCCTAGAATGTCTCTGTGTATATGTGGAAGGGAATATAGATTGTAAGCTCCACTGGGGCAGGCACTGATGTGAATGTTCAACTACTCTGTAAAGTGCTGCGGAATATGTATGTGATATATAAGAAACTGTTAATAAATAAAATTACACCGATCACACATTATTTGTATTAAGCCTCAACAGTCTCTAGGTTTGTTTTAATATAGAACATGTATAATCAAGCACATATTCATACTAGCAATATAAAAAGATCGGCAGATGAATTCAGTTCCTAGGTTTTTTCTGGAACAGATATTCCGAAAAGATTATGAAGCCCAGCAATAACATCTATGTGCACATTCACCAACAGCATGTTTAGCAGATTTAAAAATGTTCAACTCACCTTGTGCCAGCCACAGCTCCATCATTCTTTCCCAAAGGTTCATCTAACTCCACGCCACACCACTCTCCCTTGGCAAAATCTGTTTCCCCCAGAAACCGTATTACTCCTGCTTTTGAACCACTTACCTAGAAGGTAGAAAGAAAAAAAATTAAAAAGCCACTGTATCACTTTTTCCTTTTACTGTTGATGCTTTCATATAAGCATATGCTACCTTATTTTTACAGAAATAAGGCAGCAGAAAAAAAATGTAGGTGCATAAAAAATAAAAACATAAAAATAAATTGCTGTCACTTTACTACAGGTTAAGTATCCCTTATCCAAAATGCTTGGGACCAGGAGAATTTTGGATAACGGATTATTCTGGATTTCAGAATATTTCAATGATGTATCTTGAGGCACCTTGCATTTATGCTGTATAAACACATCAACCACATGAAATGCACACAAATATATTTAATTTGTGCATAAAACAAGTTTTCAAGACAAAGTTTGTGTAGCATCTCAGGTACTCAATTTGAATGCCAACCAATCATTGTCTTGTACATATTCAGTGCCAGTTACATATCATGTTCTCAGTAGTGCCAGTTACAGATGTCCCGAGTAAGTTTTTAGCAAGAAAATTATATTTTTCTCACTTTCTGGAATGTATGATTTTCTGAACAATTTGGATAACGGATATTTGGATAAGGAATACTTGCTTTGTATTTTATAAAGGCCAACTCTTTTTTGGGGGGGAAATTGTTAGTAAAGGTTATTCTCCGTTCTATCCACCACAGTCACAAGTAGTGAATAAGAATGGTTCCTCACAAGAACACAGAAAGGCTAAGCTTGGAGTTACTGCTGTATCATAAGAATGGTTCCTCACAAGAACACAGAAAGGCTAAGCTTGGAGTTACTGCTGTATCATGTGGCTGTGTTCCAGTGCAGAATGTCTAGCAGGTTTTTTATACTGCTTTAAACAGCATAATTAACCACTGGAGTAAACAGATGCTGAGGGGGTTAAGGGTCGATATTGTCTAGGTCGATGGTCAATAGGAAAACACCAAATGGTCCACATGCATAAGGTCAACAAATGAAAATGTAGACACAAGCAAAGATCAACATGAGTTTTTCTGGTTTCAATTTGTAGATTTCATCTCAAATTAGTGTACTATGTTGAACGCCAATGTTTTGGGCACTTCAGCTTTTACAATCGGTGTCCACGTGAATGGAAAAAGTATGAAAAGGTGTGTGTGTGTGTGTGTGTGTGTGTGTGTGTGGTGGGGGGGGGGAGGGGGAAAGTTATGAAGACCATTGCTATATAAACCTATTGACTAGATACCATGCAGAGGCTGGGGAGTAAGAGGTGGTATGGTGTGCCACAATTATTAAATTAGTTTATAACATAAGTGAAGATTTGTTGAGAAGTCTCATTGGGATGAGGACATTTCAGAACATGGGAACAGCATGGGAGAAATCCAGATGATGGCAGTTCGAAGAAATAATCAGGGATGAGGAAGAAGGCATTCATTCTTTGCAGAGTGAGATTGTTAGTGGAATGTGAAAGCTGAAATGAGGAAACCACACGGAGACGCAGAGGGCCTGATTCAGAGGTGCACATGGCTGCATGTTCCTCTGATTTTGCTCACAGGGTACTTGCGAATAAATGCGAATAAGTAAGGCACTGTCTTGTGCACAGAGACAGCCTCACAAATGCTGCTCACATAAGTGGGAACATCGATCACACTATCAGACTTCTTAAGCAACCCTATGGTTGGTTTTTCAGACTGAGTGGCTCTCCTAAAACGCCAGACTCAGTCTCACTAGGTGTTTGGGCTGAAAATGGTTCAGACAGTATGTCATTTTATAGCTACACCACCTCCCCAAATGCTAAATATCTGCCAGGCTCTTCCCAAATAAATCCTAAATGTTAACCAATGTCTGCATGTACACAGTGTGGCTTTGGTGCTCCCCTTCATTTGCCAAGTCAAAGAGCACATCTTTGACTTGGCATTCCCCAGCCACAGAAAGAGTTGGGAGCCCCATGGTCATAGTTCACACTTCTTCCCCCCACTCAGCCACAGTTGGGCTCCCAAAAAATGAGAAAAAAAAATATAGTAAAAAAATAAATAAATAAACCCACCTAAAGCCTTTTCATTTGTTGATCTTTTCCATTTCAACTTAATACTTGTGTTGACATTTTGTCAATGTCCACCTTGTGCACGTCATCCTTTTGGTTTGCCAATTGACTGTTGACCTAGGCCTTGTCTGTAAACTATCCAGACAGCTGATAAATGACTGTCAGGATCCCGACTGTCGGGACCCCGTCCGGCACCAGATTTGGAGGATGTATTCAAGGCAGCCTGGAAAAACCCTGAAAAACGCTTCAAATTGTCTAAGTGTTTTAAGTCGACCTTCCCTTTCGACCCTGCAGGTAGGAAGGCATGGGAGGAGCCTCCAGTAGTGGACGCTTCGGTGCCCCGTCTATTTAAGAAGGTAGTGCTCTCGGTTCCGGTGACTTTGACCTTAAAAGATACGGTAGATAGGAAACTAGACGGCACAGTTAAGGCTATTTACAACGGCCAGTGGCGCGTCACAACGGCCAGTGGCGCGTCTCAGCGCCCAGTGCTCGCTAGCTGCTGAGTGGCTAAGGTTGTATTTACATGGGCCAACCAGATACAGGAAGGTTTACTTGGTGACATGGATGTGGCTATGGTAGCTGAAAAGCTGCGTCACATCCAAGACACAGCAAAGAAATTGTCTGAAGCGCAAAAAGAATTAGGCCATTAATGCGCATAAGCGCCATGGCTGTATCGGCCCGTAGCGCCTTATGGTTACGGCAGTGGGACGCTAATGCGGACTCCAAGCGCAGTGTGGAGAATCTTCCCTTCTCGGGGGAAAGATTATTTGGGAGTGAATTAGATGACTTAATCTCTAAGGCTACGACCGGCAAGTCCACCTTCCTCCCGTCTGCTTCCACACCGGTTAAACGCCCTTTTTCAGGAAATGCCCAGCAGTCCTTTCGGTCCTTCAAGTTTCAGCCTTAAGCCAGGGGCGGCTCAAATGCCAATAGAGGTGCTAGTGGTAAACCCAAGAGAGCAGCAACCTCTTCCAACTGTAACAGTTTCACAAGCACAGCTGCGCCCAAGCCCTCAGCATGATGGGCTCCTCCCACCTTGAGACATATTCGCGGTGGGGACTCGGCTGAAATATTTCAGCCACATGTGGCGTGCGTCATCACTCGACCCTTGGGTCAGGGATATTATTTCACACGGTTACAAGCTGGAGTTCGAAAGACCACCTCCTCACAAGTTTTTAAGGTCAGGACTCCCAGCATCTGCAGAGGATCGCAGGATCCTCAGACAGGCCGTGCAAAAGTTGGTACATGCTCAGGTAATCATACCTGTACCGTCACTGGAAAGGGGCCAGGGATACTTCTCCAACCTTTTCGTAGTACCGAAGCTGGACGGCTCGTTCAGACCGATTCTCAATTTAAAATCCTTCAACCCTTATCTTTGGGTCTTCAAATTCCGAATGGGCGGTCATTGCAGGGTTGAAGGAGGGAGAATTCCTGGTGTCCATCGACGTGAAGGATACCTACCTTCACATACCAGTGTGGGGTCCGCACCAGGCATATTTAAGGTTTGTCATATTGGATGAGCAGTTCCAGTTTCAGGCCCTACCCTTTTGGTCTGTCCACCGCTCCACATGTCTTCACCAAGGTGATGGCAGAGATGATGTCTTAGAACTCAGGGGATAAATATAATCCCATACCTGGACGACCTGCTCCTAAAGGCGGAGTCAGAGATGAGAAAAACAGGGGGGTACACTGCGCTATAAAATGGGGGAGTAATAAACAATGTGTGCCAATGGAATATAAAAGTGATATATTTATTTAAAAAACATGTATAAGAACATGGGGTAAAGCCAATTCTTGGCAAAATGCGTTGGAGAACTAAGAGGGTGCTCTTAACCAGTTTTTGGACCTTTGCCATTTACTATTGCTTTGATCCGGACCAGTCTCCTTGTTTATTATCCTGTAACATCACGGATATCTATTGGAAACTTACAAAGAACCCACCCAGGATTAAACCCGAACGGAGGACATCTATTCTAAGAGGAGATTAACACTCCACATCTATTCCTACCGCGGGTGACTCTGGACACTTGGTCACCACATGACCCAGCTACTTACAAGGAGACACTATAGGAACGGACCTACCTATCAGTGGCTACATAAATACGGTACCGTATCTACTGGACAATTTTTAATACCCCTCTATTAATTTTAGGTGGCGGATTTATATATTTTTATCTTTATGTCATACCCCATGTTCTTATACATGTTTTTTAAATAAATATATCACTTTTATATTCCATTGGCACACATTGTTTATTACTCCCCCATTTTATAGCGCAGTGTACCCACCTGTTTTTCTCTGTATTCTATAGGAGGTTGACTACCCCCTACCCACACTGCAGCTTGGCGAAACACCCCGTATCTCTTGCGCCCCCTACACGAGGCGGTAACTCTACCCCCTCTCCCCCCAGGAGTCAGAGATGAGCCTGCAGGGAGCGATAGAAACCACTAGACGTGTACTGTCGGACCACGGGGGGATACTGAACATACCCAAGTCCTCTCTAGTGCCGACCCAGCGTCTCCAATTCTTGGGGATGATAATGGATACGGTGTAGAGGAGGGTGTTTCTCCCAGCAGAAAACATCACTGCACTCCAACAGTTGCTGTTGGAAGTGCTGACCCCAGAGAAGGTGTCAGTCTAACTGTGCATCAGGTTGATGGGAAAAATGGTGGTCTCATTCGAGGCAATTCAGTTCCGGAGATTCCACTCCAGAGTGTTCCAGTGGGACCAATTGAGCAGGTGATCCGGATCACATGTCCACATGCACAGGTTAATCTGCCTGTCAGCGCAGGCAAAACAGTCTCTACAGTGGTGGCTCCACTCGCCAAACCTCCTTGCGGGATGGAGATTCGGAATCCAGGACTGGATTCTGTTGACAACGGACGCCAGCCTCCTAGGCTGGGGGGTGGTGACACAGGGGGTGCAATAGACACCTTTGGAAGCGCAGCTCCATATCAACAACTTGGAGCTGAGAGCGGTCTATTATGCTCTATTGCAGGCTCACTCGCTCTTAGAACATTGGGCGATCCAGGTCCAGTCTGACAATGTGACAGTTGCATATATAAACCGGCAAGGAGGGACAAAGAGCAGGGCTTGCATGGGGGAAGCCACCAAGATCCTTGCCTGGACAGAGCTTCACGCAGTGGCAATATCAGCTATCTTCATTCCCGGGGTGGACAACTAGGAATCGGACTCTCTCAGCTGCCACAACCTTCACCCCGGGGAATGGGGACTGCATCCCCAGGGGTTCGTGAGCATTGTAGATCTGTGGGGAGTACCACAGATAGAACTGATGGCCTCCAGAGTCAACAAGTACTGCTAGAGGATGAGAGATCCCCAGGCAGAGGCGGTGGATGCTCTGACTACGACGTGGACGTAAGATCTGGTGTACCTGTTCCCTCCTCTCCCGCTATTGGGAAGAGTGTTAAAAAGAATCTGAAGCCAAAGGGTGAAGGCAATCTTGATAGCTCCAGACTGGCCTCAGAGGGCGTGGTACGCAAGTCTACTAAACATGCTAGTGGAAGATCCATGGCAACTGCCTCTCAGAAGGGATCTTCTGGTTCAAGGCCCCTTCGTCTACCAGGACTTAGGGCGGCTTCGTTTAACGGCCTGAAAGTTGAGCGGCTGATCTCAGCTCAAAAGGGATTTCATTCACTACTACAATGACACAGGCCAGGAAGTCGGTGACTGTCACACTACCACAAGATTTGGCGTAAATACGTGGCATGGTGGGAAAAGATGAGTTTTCCACCAGCGGATTTCAAACTGGAACGTTTTCTGCATTTTTTGCAGATGGGCTTAGACTTGGGCCTCGGTTTTGGGTCCTTAAAAGTTCAGGTGTAGGCCCTTTCTATCTTCTTCCAGAAGAAGTTGCCTGCATTTCCAGAAGTCCAGACATTCTTACAGGGTGTCCTACATATACAGCCCCTGTTTGTGCCTCCAACAGCATCTTGGTACCTGGAAGTGGTCCTTGCCTTCCTTCAGTCAACAAGGTTTGAACCATTGGATGCCACAAAGTTGAAGTACCTCACCTGGAAGACGGTGACGTTGTTAGCTCTGGCTTCGGCCAGGAGGGTGTCTGAGCTGAGTGCTCTTTCCTCTTTCCTGCAAGAGCCCCTATCTGATCTTTCATCAGGATGGGGTGGAACTTCAGACAAGACAAGAGTTCCTGCCAAAAGTTGTATCAGCGTTCCATTGAACCAGCTGATTGTGGTACCTTCCAGCTTAGGGCATCAAGAAATTCCAGAATCTTTGGATGTGGTCAGGACCCTTCGGGCTTACATCAAGAGGACTGCCTGTGTTCGTAAGACAGAGTGTCTTTTTGTGCTTTATGACGCACAAAAGAAAGGCTGTCCCACTTCCAAGCAATCAATTTCTAGGTGGATCCGCTACAACATAGAGCAAGATTATGGGGCAGCACAATTGTCAGTACTGGCTTCTGTGAGTGCTCACTCCACAAGAGCGGTGGGCGCATCCTGGGTGGCTGCTCGGGGTGTTTCAGCATTGCAGCTATGTAGAGCTGCCACTTAGTCAGGTCAACATACCTTTGTCAAATTTTATAAGTTTGACGTTTTGGCAAAGGATGATACCCAGTTTGGGCAGGTGGTGTTGCAACAGGCTCCGCACGTTCCCACCCTTTCTGGAAGCTTTGGGACCTCCCCGATGTATTGAGACCTCGGAATCCCATATGAATGATAGTGAAAATAGGATTTTAATACCTTCCCGTTTAATAATTTTCACGGAGTTCATATGGGATACTGCGCGCCCGCCTCAGTGCGGTGCTCTGATTGCAATTACTTGTGATCTTGTTCCAGCTGTTCTTGCAGTTTGCAAGGCAGTGACTTCATTACTCTTTGGGTACCTCACAGGTCCGTTAACCTGAGTTGGAGCGTTTGAGTTTTGGTGACTTGTTGCTCCCTACAAATCATTTAGTGATTTTTGTTATATGTTACAATAACAGGGTTAACTAAATTTAGTTAAGCATGTTGTTGTGGTGTGCTGGTGGGAATCTCACCACATTACTTGTTCACGTTAATCCTACCTCACACATACGTTCATCCTTCCTTCGGTCACAGTTTCTTTACTGGCTAGTAAGGGAAGTATAGGGGAGGAGCCAGCACACCCTGGTTGAAGAAATTGATGTGCCTGTCTCCTGACGGATGACCTCTATTCCCCAATTTATTGAGACCTCAGTATCCCATATGAACTCCTTGAAAAGGATTTACCGATAGGTATTAAAATCCTATTTTTGTCACTGGGATATATCTGCAAAAAGAAAATTCTTATATGCTCTTATATTATTATTATTTATCTAACCAACAATTAAAAAAGACATAGAAAATATGGACTCTAAAGAAGACACTGGGGTATATTCAACGCTCTGACCGCGAGTAGTGTCAATAGCTCACCATCAGTATTCAACTATTTCCACCACCCGACATTTCAACCTCACTGGTTCTTTTTTTTTTTTTTATTAATGTTTTCAAATATAATAGACAATACAATTTACATATGTAAAATACACCATCAATTTTACAGAACTGTAAAGAAGTGGAAATGTCTAACATCAATATGATTGTATGCACATTAATCTATAATATTTCCATCAAGAGATTGTCTGTGTGTGATAAAAATAAAGGGATATCAAATTGCATGTAATCACGTTTGTTAATAGCCAAATAACAATATACCTTCCCAAAATCTTGCAACCTAGGAATGTATTTTTATGGTGAATAAAAGACAAGCCTTTAATAGAACAAACAAATATGTGAACATTCCATTCATTCAATCAATCAATCAATCATACCAAATGGCCTGGAAATAGGGTAAAGATGGAGACTGGGAAAAAAGGGGGGGGGGGTGAATAGGTAGATAAGCATTTTCCTCTATTGGTATAACCAGGTATAATTACGACACAAATAGTAAATGTGAGGCCCACACACCAATTTTTCGAATCAATAATTAACATGGTAAAAAAACATTAAGAGACAGAGAAACAGATATTCATAAGATTTGAGAAATATTATCTCTCTGGCGAGGGTGTAATGTAAGAATATAAGGATTCCATTTATCATGAAACTTCTTTACTTTATAATTTACATCAGAAAGTGTGGATTGATGCTTGCAGCAAAGGTATGTAGTTAAAGTATTTTTCAAAATTTCAAGTCTGGGGGTGCCGACACTCTCCACTACTTAAGTACAAGTTTCTTGGCTACTGTAAGTATGACCACCAATAAAGGGATTAAAGATTGAGAATCCTGGGGGATTCCAGGAGGCTGTCTGTAGCACTAATGTAGCTCCTATCATAAAAGGTATATTGACCCCGAAAGAACTAAAAATATACCATTTCACCTTATACCAAAATCACTGGTTCTTTTCAGCAGGGTGAAAAAGTCAAGTATGGCCACAAAATGCAGCAGGCAATATTTGCCGGAACATTAAATACGGCAAGGATGGCTTTTCCTCGCCAAAAAAAAGTCATCCTCGCCGTATAAATGGCCCTAATCGCCACTTGCACATCTCCGCATTGAATATATCCCTTAACAAAAGTGAAGTCCCATAGAAACATTGTGCTATGTTACTGTATACAGCAAGTATGAAACCTTAGTTTTGATTGCAACCCATGAACAAAAATAAAAAAGTAACATTGCCCTTCCTTACATGCATCAAAATCTTGACTAAACTCTTCGTGATCTAGCAATAAATATGAGCTCATCTATTACTTAGTATTTTATCATAGTAGCAATATAACACACACACTTATAAGCATAGAAGGTCCCTCGGCACATTTTTAAAATATAAATATTCCCTAAGAAGGAAAAACTCACCAAAACTCTGTCTCCCAACTTGAGCTCTCGCTCCCCTTTCTTTATCGACCCAGTCTCAGAAAGATTTGATATGGATTCACTTGTTGTCCGTGTGAGGTTACTGAGAGTGGCAGGTGTACTAGGTTCCTTAGTAGACAACGTAGTACTTTTCAGAGGTGTTGCTACAGAAGATGGCACAGGAGAAACAACATTTGAAGAAGACACTGAGGTTGGTGAGGTAGCTCTTGATGTATTTTGGGCACCATTGGTCTCATCTTCCAATGGTTTTCTTGACAACTTTGAAGGTCTTGTAAATATTCCCCTTAAGGCCTCACACTGGAAATATCGGACACCAGCAACAGCCCCATCATTTTTGCCAATTGCTTCATCCAAAACAATCCCTGCCCACTGTCCTGGAGCAAACTGAGTCTCACCAAGAAACTGAATGAATCCAGGTTTATTACCGTTAACCCACACATGCTCTCCAACTCGAAAGTCATCCACAAACCCTTCCGTAGTCTCTGGAACTGGGGCACTATCCGCTTTTTCTACTGGTTTTAAAGGTGTAGCTGCAATAGAAAGAAAATTGTCATGTGCTACGTGACCCAAATATTTGGAAACATAGAATGCATGCTCGTCGTGGAATGAAAAGTTCAGCAATCATACCAGAATGAGTACTGTTATAAGTAGCACTTATTTTTCTTAAACACGTATGATGAAGTAATAATGCTAAAATAAAACCTTTTAACCTTAATTGATAATTGTAAGTAATCTGCTCATACTATGAAATACTGTAAGACTGTTTTGGTGTATACACTAGGAAAACAATGTACTATTGCTGTGGTTGTAAGCCCTGTTACAGTAAGCAGAAAGAAATACATGGGTACAAATGTTAACATTTTATCAAAAGTTTATCTTTAGCCAGGATCAATGCAAGAGTTAATCCTAGACTCACAGCACTTGTCACTTACGCCACTGATGAGAAAAACACTGGCGCTGCCAATTAGCCGACAGTGGGAGGAATGTGTTGATAAATAAAACCTGACTAAACTGAGACACAGTCAGTTGACTAAGGCACTGAAGGACAAATCATACCTAAATGTAGTGACGATAGAGGAAACATTTGTTGTTTGAGGAGCATATCAGTAGGGTTCAAAAGTAAACTTAGAAGTGTAACAATAGGGTTTGTTCTCTTCCATTCTCTACTACAATATGGATTATTTCTCTGAAAATATTAAGACAGGGGGGTATTCAACCTCGCATCACGGCTGTCGAGCTTGCTCGACAGCAGTGACCCTGTCCCGGTCAGTCTACTCGACCGAGAAATTGCAGGCGGGATTCAATGTCCCGCCTGCAGCGGGGTGAGAAGAGGGCATGGCAGCAAGCTGCAGCCAAGATGAGGTGAGCTGCAGCCGAAAGCTCGACACTTCTCGGCCGTTCTTCTGCCGAGATACCCTGTTCAATGCTGTTGAGGAAGACAGCATTGAATAGGGCCCGGCGGCCATCTCCCCCGTTAGGAGATGCTCACTGGTGATTGAATATCCCCCTGAATTGGAGAAAAAAAACAACACCAGAAAAAAAAACACATTAAAGACTATTTTAGCAGCATAAACTCAGGCTCCTCCTCTCTATACACTGGCCAACCAGTAAGCACCCAAATTTTAAACAAAGCCGAAATGGACAAATATTGAGTACAAGGAGGGAGAAGAGAAAACATACTGCGGCGAGCACAAAAGAAAGGATGTGCAGTTTTGCCATGGAATCAGAGAAAGGGGTACAAATATCCTCCTTCCGTCTAAAGCGGAACTGGAGACACTGGTGATATCCCACAGGCTGCCTGTACAATGCACCACACTCTCTCTGTATACATATATCACAAGGCAGGGAATACAGTACTTGTTCTGTAACACAGGAGCCTCAAACCTCCATGGCATACATACACGTAATGTAAATAAATCAATAGAACTTTCCTAAAGAGTATACTAAAGGCCAAGTGACTACTTTAAAAAGCGCCAACAGGCCTAGCTTGGACCACATTTCCAGATACAGATATGCATGAACCAATGCAAATCCAACGGACAATTTTACTGAACAAAGGAGGATGCCTTTACAAGGCACCTCTATATCTCTGTATACATATATCTTGAGTCTTCTCTCATTACTGACCTGTAGAAAGACAGAAAGCAGAATTTCCAGATTATTACGGACACGGGGTGAATGGAGAACTTACTTCTCTGGGCAATATGGTCTATAAAGAGACATGACTAACAACAGAATGCTCCCAATTGAAACAACCTCTTTGCTGAAAAAATAACAAGGAAAAAAACCATTCTTCCGTGTCCATATTTTCATATCCGTGACCTCAAAAGGTTGAAAAAGGTGACTTAAGACAAATTTCAAGTCCCGGGGGTCAATTAATGAGATTTTACAGGCTGAACAAAAAATTCTTGTTACCTTCTGGATTTGTTCTATTGTTGCATATTTGACACAAAACAAACGTTTTTTCAATGATCATTTCAGGTACTGAAGGAAACAAATTTGTCCAACACTTATACCACCCATGTGACAATAAAAATCATCCCCCGGTACTTGTTTCCTAGAACGGCGCCCACGATTTTCAATCGTATGGCATCTTATGCATTGTATCGCATCGCATGCCATATAGCCGCATGCGATGCGATTTTTAAAATTGTATAAGCACCCTAATGGGTGTTTTCAAAGTTAAATGGCCCCCCTATACGATTTTTAATTGTATGAGCACCCTAATGGTTGTTTACAATGTTAAATGCACCCCCACTATCAACGCCAACCCGAAGTGTGGCGGTACGCGTCCTCCGACCTTTTCATACCCCCAGTATCCACGTCGGCGTGGAGTTGATTTTATATAGTGTGGCGACCATAGTGTGTACTTTACATGTATTCCGCATCCGCTCGCCACACTATCTAAAATCAACTCCACGCCAACGTGGATGGTGGGGGGTATGAAAAAGTCGGAGGACGCGTACCGCTGCGCTCGCCATGCTTCGGGTTGGTGTTGATAGCGTGGGGGTGGTTTTAACATTGTAAGCACCCATTACGGTGCTTATACAATTAATAATCTTATAGGGGGGCCGTTTAACATTGAAAGCACCCATTAAAGTGCTTATACAATTTAAAATCGTATCCCATCACACTGTATGCCATATACAATGGTATACGATTTTAAATTGTATAACATCGGGTGCCATCGCATCGCATACCATTCTAAGGCTTATGGTATACGATGCGATGGGCGCCGTGCTAGGAAACAAGTACCCATCCCCACACTTACACTTAAATAACTAAATGTACAACCTTTAGATTCTACAAACTCCACCCAAAAGATGATGTGGCTCCAGTTGATAGCTCTACTGGGGTAAATTTACTAAGATGGGAGCTCTATTGAGATGGGATGTTGTCCATAACAATCAGATTCTACTTATTTATTTAGCACCTTCCAGAATATAATAGTTAGAATGTGATTGGTTGCTAGGAGTAACATCCTATATTTAATAAAAATCCTGTCTTAGTCAATTTACCACACAGTGTCTAGACCAGGCATGTCCAACCTGCGGCCCTCCAGATGTTGTGAAACTACACATCCCAGCATTCCTTGCAATAGTTTTAGCATTCCCTAATAGCAATACTATGGCAAGGCATGCTGGGATGTGTAGTTTCACAACATCTGGAGGGCCGCAGGTTGGACATGCCTGGTCTAGACAGCCCAAAAGGTTGACAGGGTCAAAATGTAGACATAGAAAAAGTGGACACATGATAAGGTCAACACGACACCGATAGAGGGAGAATAAACTAGTGGCGAACGCAGCAAGCCCGCAAGGGGGGGTGATCCACGTCCCCCCCCCCTTGTTGGGATTTCGGCGATCGGGATTTAGACCGCCGGGATTCCGACCACTGGGATTTCAAACTAATCCCAAAACAACAGCACCTGGACTAAATGATACAACCCCGTAACCCACACATGGCCAAACTGTGGCTCTCCAACTTGTAAAACTACACATCCCAGAATGCCTTGCCATAGTTTTAGCATTTCCTAATAGAAAAACTGTGGAAAAGCATTATGCGACTTTTAGTTTCACAACAGCTGGAGGGCCATAGTTTGGCCATGCCTGCTTTAACTTAAGGAGTCTCAACAGAAACAGATGAAGAGAGTGCCTGTTCTCATGAGGCAGGGATTACATTAGATGTATTGGATAGCCCACAGGAGAAGGAGGAGAAACTCTTTACTGCTCTTTATAAGAAGATAATTGGATAGAATGTTCCAACATATCCTGAATTAACGTATTAATCCAACAAGGCTAGGACGTGTTTGCTGTGGCTGAATGAAGCAAAAGAGGCTAGTGTGCCTCTGCCTCATAGAGCAACCTAGTCCAGGAATTGAGGCTTAACATGTTATTCAGGTGAACGTTTTGCAAGAACACCCACCTTATCAGGGTTGCTTCTGGATATACTCCTTATATTTAAGAGTAATTAAGGGAATTAAAAAAAAAAAAAAAAAAACTCAGCAGACTGTTCATGTTCCAAAACCCTACAGGAAAGTTTGACCAAATATAGCTGTCTCTGAACATCCACACACACACACACACACACACACACACACACACACACACACACACACACACACACACACATATATATATACAAAGGGTATTTAAAATATCTAAATAATTCGAAGACTACCATTAGTTACAAGCCGTAACTATAGCCCACACCACAGACATGATGTGAAAGCAAACTTCTCATCTTACAGGGAGACAGGTTGTTTCAAGGGGAGGATGAGGAGAAGGAAGGGTACAGTCCAGCAAAAACAGACCAGGCTCCCGGCCATTATAAGGGCGAGGAGCTGCTTATCTAAAAACTAGAGCTTATCAGGGTATTCAATCCAATTTCTGACAGTCAGAAATACTGGCCAATTCGACAGTTAGTATTCAATTTTTTACAAAAGTGGCCGCAGTGAATAGGTGTGTGCCGATATTTCTGACTGTTGGAAATATTAACACACACTGAATACCAAACTTTGCATGTACCATTTAAAAACATTTTCCTTATGTTGAGGGGCAGAGATTATAACATCTGTTATACACTCTATTATTCATTTACAGATCTGTGCCACTCTATACAAGAATATTGGGGCAGATGTATTAAGCCTGGTAAAGCGGTGATAAAGTGGAATGTGAAATCCAGCCAATCAAACACTGATTGACTGGTGCGTTATCACCTTCCACTTTATCACAAGGCTTAATACACCTGCTCCATTGTTTACATATGATACAAGCATATTGTAACATTTATGAAGCGTTTTATATTTACCTTAATATTGTTAAGAGTATTTGTAACGGTTAAATTGGCTTTTGATTGAACATATTGGCAGCAGTTATTAAGGTAGCCAACTCATATCAAATAACTATTGTATAATATGGAGTGGAGGCTACTTTGTTCCCAAACACTGGGGGTATAGTCAATGCGGGCGGCAAGCCCTGACAGCAAGTATTTAACGGCCTCCCCTTCACTCACCGTTTCCACCTCACCTATTCCCTGAGGCCAGGTGGAAACGGCAAATGTGGCTATCAAAACGGTCAAAAAAGCCATCCACGCCATACAAACACCCACCGTCACCGCCAGGGCCGGCAACAGAAATCTTGGGGCCCAGTACACTGATATCTCTGGCGGGCCCTCCTAACCCTGCCCCCTTGAGAAAAACATTTTCAGTATGCTGCATATTGAATGTGTTTTTTAATTGTTACAAAAGAAACATAATTAATATCCACTAATACCGGAGGAGGGTCCGAGTAAGTACCCTTACAGGAACCAGGGGGGTGCTTTTATAAACCATTGCTAGGCACTGCGGCAGCTATGCTTACAGCCCCTGAGCACCTCAGAACCTTGGGGCCCCTCACAAACTTGAGGCCCGGTACAGGCGTCCCCTTTGACCCCCCCCCCCCGTCACCTGCCCTGGTCCCTGCTTAAACATAATCCAGAGTCAAGCTTGTGAGACAGAATTTGGCCATGTCAGACACAACTTAAGTCTGATGTGCAAGAGTAATCCTAGTCTTTATCACAACAAACTATAGGTTTCTAGAACAATAAAAATTAAAAACGATTAATATCCCATTATAGGGTCTAAAAACATTAAGTTCAGTTCCCAGAATGTTGGCTAGCGACTGAGATGTCAGCATCAATCTGCAGTTTTACAACAACAGGGACTAAGTTAATGGTGGTATTGAAGGTGTCTAAAATCAATACATTCAACTATGGACCAACTGTGAATAAGTTTCTGGAGCGTATTCGAAACACTGTTCTAGTACCAATAGAATATTAATCAAAGACATTTCTCAAGGAAAAAGAAGGAAGCCGCATTCATCCACCAAAGTACCTTCAGAAGCACACTGAAGATCTATTGCAGACAATGTGGCATTAAAGATCTATTAATGAATTTAAAGTAGGTTTCCTTTCTTTTGGTTACTGCATGTATGAATTAAAACACAAAAGATATATTTAGTTTAGTAAACAGACTTCTTACCAGGAGTAACAGCAGATGATTTAGCAGTTGTAGCTACTGTCCCAGGTTTCGCTATTTTGGAAGGCGCTTTAAGTCCACTTGGCTTTAGTGAACTCATCTTGTGATTTTCAATCAACAACTCTCCCAAATCGCTATCTTTTTCCAACCATTGAAACACTTGACTTTCTCTTGTTTAAGAAATAAAATGTTAAACCTGTAAGAAAAAAGGATTGCATGATTAAACGGCAGTCATAGAAACATACAAACGTTGGGTATTCTATGCACAAAAGGTTGTGCTACTAGGTGGTGCCTACTAAGAAACACATTTCCAATGCTGACTACTAGAAACCTGCAGTAAATTCCTTCTGGTTGACTTGACAAGAAATAATCCCAGCTTGTCACCTGTTTGTGTGCGATACAACCAACTCACACATTCTTGATTAAACAATACCTGATAATCCCGTATCCGGTCAACTGTGTCTTGATCGACCATGTTATGGATGACCACGCTTAGTCAACCGTGTCTAGGTAGGCGCCTAAATATAGTCAACAGCGTCTAGATCGACATTAACTAATGTTAGACACAAGTGTTAGGTAGACGGAATGTGATCGACCAACACATGGTCAATGTGTTTCTAACTTTTTTGCAGTAGATCGACTTGGTTCACACTTTACCATCAAAGTGGGCATAGAGTTAGATTATACTAGTGTGCCCGAAGCAAAACGACAGTAGTGAGCCCTGTGAGTGGGCCACTGTACACTTATTTGTTGCCCATGCGGACCTATGTCTACATAGCCACCCAAATTTTTTTGAAAAACTCATGTCGATCACCCTCAAGTCAACCTAATGCTTGCGTCTAGCTTTTGTTTCTGTCGATCTAGATGCTGTTGACTATCTTTAGTTGTCTAACTGGACAGGTTCTACAAAGTGTGGTCAATCTAGACACAATCGATCTGCTATACCATAATTGCCAACACAAGCCCCTATAAGAGACTAATTTATAGAGTATTAGGATTTTGTATCCTATTTCAGATCTAATGGGGGGGGGGGGGGGGGGGGAACATGCAGATAAGTTTCATTTTCTGTAGGAGAACTACATTATTTTGTCCAAGGTTAAAAAATAAAATATAAACAAAAATGTAATGCTCATTGTGTTTCATATAAAAAAATAAAAATAAAAAACATACAAAAAGAGGACGTAAACCTAAAAAGTATAAAAACACCGCTTGCTACATTTGATTCACCAGCTCCAGTCTCTGATTTTTCCCCAGGGTCCCAAAAGCTTCTGTAATATATAACCACTCATCCTCTTAATAAAACCTCCCTTTAAAAAGCTGCCAAATGGGTTGTGAGCAGGACAAATAAAAAGTCACTCTATATTTTACTAACCACTAACTCAAGTCTCCTTGTAGAATCATTGTGATCAGTTTTCAGCCAGAAAACACAGCATGTCCTGGTACTGCGACTAGGGATGCCAATCCCGTGGCATTTTTCATTCCCAGGAATCGGGACTGAAAAATTCTCAATCCCGTGATTGGCATCCCTAAAAGAAAAACTCATCTATTCCTCACAATAACTTACTTGGGAGAGCGGGGGAGGTGGTAGCTGTGCAGAGGCACAGGAGTGTGGCACCGGGAGCTGCCGAACAGGTTGCAGTGGTGCATTGGTGCAGGCAGGCGCAGGAGGTGAGCGTGTGCCGATGGGAGCGGTTGCTCGGACGGCAATTTTAAAGCCAAATCTCTGGATCCTGCCAATCCCAATCATGGAATTCGCCACCTTAGCTGCGACAAGTAGTACCATGGACAGGGAATGTGTCTTTAAAAACGGGCTTTCCACATTAAATAATGCATTTAGTCTACTCCTTTACCAATCATAGTATGTTGGTGTGAGGGGGGAATCCACCTTTGGAGACCCCACAACTTCTCTATTTAGTAGGGTCCTGGAAGGACACCAAAACCTTTTATTTTCAATGGGTAATAAATAAAACAGAGGAAACATACAATCTTAATACATAAACATATTATATGCTGCTGTTATGAGTCATGGTCTAAATCCTATTGAATATTTATAGAAAGAGCTGAAAAAGGAAGTCTAAAGAAAGCTCCCATCACACTGGAGACTGCAAGAGCAGTGGCTAGAGAACTACTTGTCAGGTACAAAAGCCTCAGTGAGAGCTACTGAAATCACTTTATTACCTCTAAAGATTGTACAAAAAATTATTAGGATAAGTCATTTTCATTTCTGTAATTTAAAATAGTCAGTTGAATGAAAACTTTAATGCAAAGTATGATAATGCGTGCGTGCGTCCGGGTTCCCGTCACAACTGTCGTCTCCCTCACCTGGCTAATGGCAGCCGCAGCACTGAAGGGGTTAAACCCCCAGGTGCTGCACCATCTGTAAAAGGGGACTCATTGGTCTTGGTTTGAGCTCCGCACCCAATAAGCTACCAATGCAGAGCATGGTCAATGGTCAATGATCAAGGAACAAGTGTAGGGTCAACAGATGCATGTTAGTAGATGTCTCAGGAATGTGTCAATGCATACACAGCAGCAAAGCTGTTTCACGACAGGTGGTAGGACCTGGCGGTGGCAGTAATATATCCACCGCTGCACAGTTGGTGGAATCAGTAACAGGTGGTTACCAATGGTAAGAAGGCATGCCCTATTGGGTCTCGCGAGACCCGAAGCCAGGCTGATCGCTTGGCCTGGGCGAATATATATATATATATATATTACACATAAATGTACATACGCACAGAAAGTTTCTGTGAATTCATATTATATGCCTGAGTTAATAATAAGGCCGACTGCTATGACTGCAAGTAATATTTCTACAGCACCCTATATTTTTATGTAAAGATAAGGTATATAAAACTCGTCAAAGAAGATGTTTGATGTACCCAACTAACTAGAAACAGAAGTTTAAAGGTTACAGTTTTCTGTTCACCTGTGAAATTCCTGTGATAACAGGCCACTCCTAAGTGAATTGTGCTTCTGAATGATTTGTTAAGGCAGACATGTCCAAACAATGGCCCTCCAGCTGCTGTGAAACTACAAGTCCCATCATACCTTGCCACAGTTTTGCTATTAGGGAATGCTAAAACTATGGCAAGGCATGCTGGGATGTGTAGTTTCACAACAGCTGGAGGGCCACAGTTTGGACATGCCTGTGTTAAAAGTGTCTTTAAATAAGCTATACTATATGGATACACCTTTCACACTGCACAAATAACCCAGTTTGTTGCCAGGTCAACACGGATCACTGTGCAGTGTGAAGCACCATTTGGAAAAACCTGGGTCCAGCAACTCTGCATTCTGACCCGGGTTAAAAGAAGTGTTTTAAACAATAGGAAGGAGGCAGTGTCACCTCCAAGGGCTGCCTCCTCCCCTTCCTCCTGATGACACGCCACCCTGCCCCCGTGTGACATCAGTGACCTGACTTATTTTTACTCCCAGGTGTGACCCGGCATTGGCAATGTGAAAGTGGTATAAGTAGAAATAATCACAGAACATTGGGATATTACAAAATATAGATTTAATTTGCCACAATGTACTAAAGAAACAATGCGTACTTTTTAATTGAGTTGAGATTACCTTGTGGCTATTGAAAAGCACATCCCAAACAAAACCTAAATAAATGTAAAAGCACTAAAGCCTCTAATTTTCCATTTATCTCAACTTAATCAATTTAAGTTTCACATTATAATTAGGAAATCACAATGTTATTAGCATTAGCTTTAAGAAATGTAGAGTAAGTCAACCTGCCTAATGCTGCAGACCACCCAGAGGGGATGAGTCAACCTGCCTAATATTAAACAATATAATTAAGCTTGTATCCTTCGCTTTGTGGTTGATTAGATTAGAAACACTAGTTTATATATGGACATAAGTTAGCATTAGAATCCCCAATTCGCTTTTATCATCCACTATTCAAACTTTAAGATTGGCTAGACAGGGGTGTCAAACTCAAATTCATCGGGGGCCGCATCAGCAGTTTGGTCACCCTCAAAGGGCCGGTTGTATCTGTAGGTCCCCCTGTATAATTATAATGCCATGACACCACAGGCTGCTCCCCTTGTATAATATAAAATGAATGCCATGACACCACAGACTGCTCCCCCTGTATAACATAATAAAAGTAATGCCATGACACATAAATGATTATACAGGAGGAGCAGCCTGTGGTGTCATGGCATTATTATTATTATTATTATTATACACGGGGACACCTCAGGAAACAGCAGATATATATATTTTTTTTATTGTGAGTGTGATCCTCATCCTCACTTACTGTTTCTCCTTCTGTCCTGCAGCTGCTGCGGCTTCCAGCTTTTCTTCACTGTTTGCTGCGGCCACACTGTCCCCGACTCCCGGTCCAGCTTCCCTGCCTGCTCCTACTTCTCTACAGACGCATGGGCGGGCGGCGTCATCGTCATGACGTCCCCACCCAGTGTCTGTCACTGCCGGGCATCATAGGGAACAGGCGGCCGGGCCCTCCTCCACGTAGCCGTAGAGGCCGGCGGCCATGTTTCTGTAGCCGCATACATATGTGCCTACAGGAACATGGCCGCCGACAGTGGAGGAACAGGTAAGGTGGCCGCGGTGGGGTGGGGTGGGTGAGAGGAGGTGGCCTAGGCAGGAGCTGGGACACACTGCCCTGCGTACTATGTCCCTGCGTACTATCTCCTCGCGCGGGCCACATGACTAGGTCTGGCGGGCCTAGTGTTTGACACCCGTGGGCTAGAAGGTCCCTTAACCTTCCATATTTTTATTCTTTTTCTCTCCCTTTAGTTGGTGGCATGGATTTCCAGGAAGGCAAAGTCTCATCTTTCACGACTTGGTGCTCCTCTGGAATTCTGTGCTTACGTAATTTGCTAAATACATCAAACTCCCCACTTACTTTTGATGAGGCAATGGAAATGTATACATTTCTACCACAACATAGATTTTCATTTTTCCAGACTACTCACTATTTAAACTACATCCTTTCGAAGTTACAAGATCAGGACTTTGTAAATTTCCACCATATATGCCCGTATTATTCCGAATGGAATTAAATCTGGAAACAGAATTACCAGAGCTGGCCAAATGGACTTCTAAATGTTCAAATACAGATGCTAACCTTCTACATTGCTTTTCGAACTGCGGTCACATCCATACATTTTGGCGTAAACTAAATCATTAAGCCACAGTAGATCTAAGCATACCTTTTCACTCTGCACTGTTTTGAGTACTTAGGAGATCAACCTGACATCCATAAACATGGGTAGGAAGGCTATACCACAACAATGGATACATGATTCGGCACCTCCTATGGGCAGATAAATCTGTAGGTGTGTACCCAGCTTAAACAATCTCATTAGATCGCTTACAAAATGCTCCGTGTGTAGGGGCCATAGCGATGCACAGAATGGCCCTGACAGATCGTTCAGCGGCACATTGCTGGTCTGAGCACTCTTATTGATCTAGCATCGCCCAGAACACTCAACACATCTCCCTGTGTGTAGGCCCCATAAGGAGCTAGAAGCCCTTAGTAAGTGCTGCAGGCAATGTAAATGATGCACAAGAGGCAATGTCCTTTCATGAGTGTTCCATTAACATTAATGCATTTATGATATATTTAGTAGTTTTTGAGGAGTTCACACAAAGAACAAAAGAAAAAAAAACCTGGAATGCAACACACCTTGCAATAACAAGCCAAAAAATCCCACCCTAAGGAAAATCTAGCCTGTGTGTTTTGTGTGGGAGGTGAGAAGTAGGAAAATGCAATTCAATCTTTAATGTAGAAAATAATCTATCCACAAAACTACAGTCATATCAAATATTGAATACAGAAATGTACATAAAAAGACATGTACAGGTCGAGTATCCGTTATCCGAATTATTCCGAAATACGGACATTCCAGAAAGTGAAAAAAAAAATTTTTTTTGGCTAAAAATTTACTGGGGACATATGTAACAGCATCACTGGGGACATGATATGTAACTGGCACTATATATGTGCAAGACAATGATTGCTTGGCATTCAAATTCAGTGCTGAGATAGCACACACATTTTGTTTCACGTTTTGAAACCTTGTTTTTTGAACAAATAAAATATATTTGTGTGTATTTTATGTGGTAATAAAATATATTTGTGTGTATATTATGTGTTTATACAGCATAAATGCAAGATACTTCAAAATACATCATTGAAATATTAAAATATTCCGAAATACGGAATAATCCGTTATCCAAAATTCTCCTGGTCCCGAGCATTTTGGATACGGGATACTCAACCTGTATTAATGTTAAGTTATAAATTTATCAAAGCTTGGAGAAAGAAGGTAGTATCTACATAAGTATTATTGAACGGTGTGTGTGTGTGTGTGTGTGTGTGTGTGTGGATAGATGTTCAATAATAACTCTCGAACGCTTTAACTAATAGTCTTCAATCTTGGCACACTACCTTATCTTAAGGGACGACCTAAGATGGGTTTAATCAGACGACCCCTTAAGAGTGCTGTCATAACGGTCCATGCTATTTCTGTTGTTTTCATGCATGGTGATATGTTGTTGGGAAGCTTATGACTTTTTGAATACAACACTATAAACAGACTCCCTTCAGTGGACCCTTAAAGGCCTATAAGGGTCCATTAAATGAAAAACATTTTCACTTTACAAAACTTTTGGCAGAGAGGTCTGTGAATCGAACACTGTAGATATCGTTGTGAAATCCATGTGAGATCAATCCCTAGTCAGGTATTTCTCTTGATTGTTTGCTTATTCATTGAGGGCTTTCGGGATCTTCTGTTCCTGCTGCAGCAGCTCCTGCCCTGCAGTGGTTGGGAAGGAAAGGTGGATAGTTGTAGATGTGCTCTGGCTGCTGCAGCTTCTGCCCTGCTGTGGTTGGGAAGGGAAGGAGGATAGCTGGAGACTTGCTGTGCCTGCTGAAGCAGCTTCTGCTCTACTGTGGTTGGGTAGGGTAGGTGGATAGCTGGAGACTTGCTCTGGCTGCTGCAGCAGCTTTTGCCCTGCTGTGGTTGGCAAGGGTAAGTGAAACAAGATTTGCATAAGCATAAACTTTCACCCATCTGTAGGACTGGTACAGGGGGTACAGGGTTCGCAAATACGCGCTAAAGAGCGTATTTCACCCGCAAACGGCGGCCAGAGACTCACTAGGACATGGTCGGCGGGCAGTGAGTGTCAGGATGGACATGCGCTCCTGAGCGGGTCTGTATGTAACTGCAGCAGGGCAGCGGAGGCAGGATGATGACGGGAACATGGCAGCACAGGAGGTACTGGGGTGGAAGGGGAGCCGGGAGCTGAAGAGGAGATAATGTGGCTGTGATATAGCAATGCTCCTCGTCTGCAGCTTCCGGACGTCCTTCCGGAGTTCCCCGCCTGCAGCCAGTTGGCCTCCCTGCAGTTGCTGGCTCTCACTTCTGTGTGCCTGGCCTCCACTGCCACGGCAGCACCAGGGGACGAGCTGTGCTCCCCCACCTGCCCGCAGCCAGCGTCTGTGCAACTCCCAGCTCTTACCTCCGCTTGCCTGGCCTCCACTGCCACTGCAGCAGCCAGGAATGAGCTGTGCTCGCTTGCAGTTAGCCTGCCTTAGTCCCCACAGCTCCAGGCCCCCATCCACTGGATGCCCAGCCTCCTTGCAGGTCCCACACCTCATTCCCCAGGTGTATGGCCTCCACTGCCTCTGCAGCACCTGCTTCATGAACACTGGGGAAGGCGAGTCGAGGAGACATCAGCCAGTCCCCTGCCCAACCCAGGCATCAGCAGCCAGGACTGCAGGATGTGAACCAGCAGCTGGGCGAGCTCTTGCACTCCCTCTGGACCCAGGAGAACACCCACCAGCACAGTTGATGATAAGAGACCAGACTGGCATTTGTTTTTGGGGGGGAAGGGGGGTGGATTACTAGTTCTAGCCCAGTCCCCTGGGTTTGCCCTGGTATAGCTCAGTCACAGAAACCATGTGGGACTGCACATCCCAGCAGGTAGGAGTACTGAGGCATTACGGTGTTTGGCATATGTACTGGGCATTACGGTGTTTGGCATATGTACTGGGCATTATGGTGTTTGGCATGTTGTGTAATGGGAATAATGGTGTGTGACATAACACGTAAAGGGCATATCGGTGGGTGGAATAATACGTAATGGGCATATCGGTGTGTGGCATAATACATAATGGGCATATCGGTGTGTGGCATAATACGTAATGGGCATATCAGTGTGTGGCATAATACGTAATGGGCATATCAGTGTGTGGCATAATACGTAATGGGCATATCAGTGTGTGGCATAACTGTAAATAAATAAATAAATAATACCATGCCCTGTGGGACCCAGAAAAGGTCAGGTAGGACCCCAATTTTTGTAAGTGAGGGGTACAAGGGACCCACTATTTTGGGGGGGTTTCGCAATCACTACTGGTAGCATAAAAAATTACAGTCAGAAGCTTATTGGTAAGGACTTTCTCTCTCACCATAAATCTCCATATTGTTTGGATTGTTATAATTCAGTGAGTATGCCCTATATTGTTTGTCCGGGAGCTCTGACAATATTGTTAACAACATTGTATAGTGCAGTTTAGGAGTGTTCCATCAATTTCCCTACTACTGATGTAAGAATAACTAGTCAATAGCGGCTTGCCTATTTTTAAGCTAGTGTAAAGCTGGGCATAAACTAGGTCGACCTGTCCCCTCAGAGAAGTCACCTGCAATCCCCCCTTGAGCCACCCGAGACAATCCTGGACAACAGGATCACATGCGGTCCTTTTGCATGTGATATATCACATGCGATCCCAACCAAGCCTGAATGTCTCAAAAGAAATACAACAGACTGATTCCACAGCCTGTGCGACTTGCAGGCTCCGGTCGATGTGCACGGTACTGCGCATCACATTGAACCTGCTGTTCAATCACATTTAATTTGGACTCTATTAATGTGATGAATAGCTGCATTCACACAAAAAGAGCCCAAACTTCATGTGAATTGCCCTAGTATATGAGGGCCTTTACAGTGTCACTCTGGTTTATAAAATGCATCTTCTCTGCAATGCATTAAGTGAGTTACAAAAGCCTACAGTGAATGCAAAAATTCTATGTTTGGCATACATTTTCACAAACATAAAATTGCTTTACCAAAACCCCAGTAGCAGGAGGGATGATTCCTACCGCTTTCAGATTGCAAATGCAGGGTCGCACCGGGACTTTGAAACGGGTCAGTCCCTGTGCGACCCTGCTTGTTCGGTCTGTTCAGATCATATCAGCGAACTAGCAATATTGCTGGTTCGCTGACATCATGTGGGGGCGCGGTGGAGCGTCATCGGGGGTGGGGGAGGAGGCAGCGCTTAGAGCTGGTTCTGCTCCAAGTGCTGCCTCCTCCATAGTGTGAACAGGAAACTTTTTACCCTGTTCGTATTGCCATGTTGCTACCGGTTAGCTGTAACCTATAACCCCTTTCACATCGAACCAATTACCGCGTCAAACCGGCCAGAAACCGGCATAAACCTGGTAATTAGGTGCAATGTGTAGGGGTATTACTCAGATCATTAGATGAATAATGAGACATAATAGACCTACTGAGAATTGCTTAAATTAAATGTCATTCAAATCCATTAAAAAGTAAATATTTCAGAACTATTAGCTTTAATACTACCATTTTATTCCTTTTAAAGATTTAATTCTTGCAAAAATAGTACTTACAACATTTCATGGCAAATCACCATTAAGAATCACATTTAATAACTAAATAGCAAACTATAAATGCCAGTATAAGTGCTCCTGAAAAAAAACAAAAACTATAGATGACACTTTGGTACTTGTTTCCTAGCACGGCCACAATCGCAGGCATCGGGTGTAATTTTTAGTGGTCTGCGACCAACGCGATGCCCCCGATTTTCCCATTGAAATGCATTGAAAAAAGTCAAAATCGCGTCGGTCGCTTCGTATGCGGCTAAAAAAGGCTTAAATGGTCCAGACGCGATGCCCCCGATTTCCCATAGGAAACAATGTTAAATGCCTCAATTTACCCGCAATGCCCCCCATTTCCCATAGGAAACCATGTTAAATGCCTCAATTTCACCAAATCATCATAGGGAACAATGGTAAATGGGCCAGAAACCCCCAAAAACACCCCTGAACAGTGAAATGTCCCCCCAAAAGTAGTTTACGCCACCCCACGATCAACGCGAACCCTTAGCGTGGCGAGCGCAGCGAGCCCGCGAGGGGCGGCGGTACGCCTCCTCCGACCTTTTCATACCCCCACTATCCACGTCGGCGTGGAGTTGAGAATAGAATAGTGTGGCGAGCGCAGCGAGCCACCGAGCCCTGCGAGGGGACGCGGATACCTTCACAGGTAAACGCGTGCCTTTGCGGGCTTCACAGGTATCCGCGTGCGCTCGCCACGCTTCGGGCTCGGTGGCTCGCTACACTATTCTATTCTCAACTCCACGCCGACGTGGATAGTGGGGGTATGAAAAGGTCGGAGGACGCGTACCGCTGCGCTCGCCACGCTTCGGGTTCGCGTTGATCGTGGGGTGGCGTAAACTACTTTTGGGGGGACATTTCACTGTTCAGGGGTGTTTTGGGGGGTTTCTGGCCCATTTACCATTGTTCCCTATGATGATTTGGGTAAATTGAGCCTTTTAACATTGTTTCCTATGGGAAATCGGGGGCATCGCGTCGGTACCATCGCACCCGATTTTTTAGTGCATGCGATGGCCGCGATGCCCCCGATTTTTACTCACGATGCCCACGATCATGATCGTTGTGGCCGTGCTAGGAAACAAGTACCGACACTTTCAATTTAGATCACTGAAAAACAATAAATCTAGGCTAAAATGAGGTTTCCACAGCAAAAGTAAAACCAAGGGAAGGGAGTTGCATAGCAATACAGCATAATGATATTCAGGGTGCTGCAGGCTCTGGGTGGCTCCTGATGAGCTGGAACAGCTGGATATTGTTTGACAGCTTGTATTAGCTCAGATGCAGGTAACCACAACAAAATAGTTAGTTAGCAAAGGACGCGTATAAGGGCGTCTAGCCAGCAATAAAAAATAATTAATACGAGTTCCACCAGTCTTGATTATTGAGTGTCGCCCTTATGAAAATAACCACTAAGAATTAATGCAGAAAACTCAGCCATATGAAACCGTCCCTAGTGCTGTCTACATTCCATTAAGAGAACAGAGCACAACTATTTTCCTGGACGCACTGTGGATATTTAAAGATTGAGGAACCTTGAGAACTTTAATCTCATGTCTGGCTCTCTCAGCAACAACAATATGATGTAATAAATATTACATGCATTACCTTTTTGAGTCATTTAAGTGGAAATTATTTTCGTTTAAAATATTAAATACTTTGTTTTAAGTATTATCGGGGGTATTTATCAAAGCTCGGAGAAAGATAAAATGGTGAGCGATAAAGTACCAAGAAACAGCTCCTACCTGTTCTCTTTCAAACACAGCCCTTAAAATGCAAGTTAGAAATTGATTGGTTAGTACTTAATCTTTGATCAAGCATTGATAAATATCTTCTTATTTTTGTGTATGAAATAACTTAATTATGCATAACGTAACTATATATTGTTTTGTTCTAACTTTAAAACGTTTTCTAGAGCCTTCTTTTCAACATTAGAAGAATCGTTGCTATATTTGATCAGTTAGTAGGATGTCCAGTTATTTTGCTCACATAAAAGCAAAGTGGAAACAATTACATGACAGGTGTTATTTTAACTGAATCTTTTGAAAACACTTAATATACAGTACACCTACCCTAGAGAAACAAACGCTTAAAGTAAACTTATATGTATTTAATTGTTTTACTCCTAAGCTAGCCATTCACATGACAAAGCTGCAACTCTATTCGCTACACATGTCACTTGTGTGCCTTCTGAGGCCAGAAGGTAACCAACCACTTACACATAACCACAAGCAGAATGTACAATTTGTATCTATTACACCTCATAATTTATCACCACGGTGCCATAACAAAAAGGAACAAGAATACAAATACCATCACCATTACATGGTATATTAGTAAGCAATGGATTGTTGCTATTTTGTCTGCCATTTCTCAAAGATCATATAGGAATATTGTTTTGCTATATACATTGCCCTTTTAAGTTTCAAAGACAAAACAAACAATTAACATTTTAATACTCTATAAATATCTCACAATAACATAAAGTGTATATTTCTGTAATTTAAAATAGATTCCTTATAAGCAACAATGAGAATGAGAGAAAAAGACTGAACAAGAAAACATTTATTAATGTGAGACTATGCCCTTATGGCAGCGATGTGCACTGTTGTGTACTCATTTTACTTCCAGGTAACCCCAGGCAAGCATAACCCAATTTGTATGTATTGAAAATTGTATAGATACTGAAACCCTAAACTGCCTTACATCCACTGCGGCCTGTCATCACTAATGGAAACAAGATAAATTATAATTCCTGCTCGGCACATTTCTACATAGAGGTATGTGTGCTACAACAGGAGGGACTATACGCACACATATACTGTAGGTACAAGTAATAGGATCATCACCACAGCTAAATAATGCAAGCCCGGGTAGAGGGTAAGGAGCACTTCCCATTGCATGGTAATAGCCACCTAAAATAAAGGTTGGTAAGGTATGCTGGGAATTGTATTTCCACTGCAGGACGAACCTGTGTCACCCCAGCACGGTCGGGGCTGGGTGGGCACAATAATCGGGTGATCATGTGGGCGCCCCTCATATGTACCGTGCTGTCTGGCCACCCTACACTGACAGCCCACCGCATTCCTGTTTCCAGGAAAAGGATGGACACCTCCTCACCCTTGAGCACCGGAGACGGCGATGTTACCGGTATCGATGTCCCGGTGCAGTGCGGGAGAGCGGTAACGTAAGCAGGGCCTGTCCTTCAAGCCTCCCGCCGCTACCGGTACTTAGCGAGCTGTCATTGAACTCCGTTCTTTCAGTACAGGCCTCTGTAGCACTGTATTCAGCCACTTACCGTGCCCGTGGTCTCCTCCTCCTTTACCCGGTTCTGTGACGGCGGCAGCAGCAGACCTACCGGTCACCGAGACGACTCACTGCGCGCGCATCTCCGGCCAGTGCTCAGCCAGTCGCGAGCAGCAGGAGAGGGGCGCGTGAGCCTGTGCGGGTGTGAGCGAGTGCGAGGCGAGGGGCGGGGAGAGCGACGTCATAGTGTCAGCAACTTGCACGGTGTTATCGGTGCTAGCCTAGTAGTCGTCTCTGGCTGACAGTGGCTGAGGAGCTCGGGCGGAGGCCAACAGAAATTTTAGGGCCCGGTATACTGATATCTCTGCCCCCCCCCCCTCAACCACACACGCAGATTTTTATTACATGGAATGTGTTTTATTATAAAATATATATAATTAATATTCACTATGCAACATAGGTGCAGATTTATGTTTTTGCTGGTGGGTGCTCAAGCCAAAACTATAGGGGAGTGGCTTCATGGGGAAGGGGCGTAGCCAAAAAATACCAATTTATATTACACAGCACAGTTGATAAAGATATTTTAGAGCCTGACTGAGCACTGAGCAGATATTTATTGCCTGACAGTCACTCACTAGTTAGATGCTGCTGGGCCTGGGCGGTCCCGCTCCTGCCAGCCAGCTGCCAGGCTACTATTCTGTGTCACTCACACTCACAGTGTCTCCATTTGTTGGGGACTGGGACGGGGTTGGGTCGGGACTGGGTAAGCTGCTGCCGCCTCCAGACTGGACTCCAGACCTCCTCGCACGCAGGCTGCACCAGGTGGCAGGCCAGACGTGCTGTGTGACTAACGCGTGCGGAGGAGAGGGAGGGGGGAGGTCGGTGAAAGCTCCAGGCGGGTGAGCGTCAGCGACATGCAGGAGGCGTAACAGTGTGCGGGACGGGGAATGCACAGGGCGCCGGGTGGAAGTGCCCTAGTAGGGCGGCCGCGACGGGTAGGATTTGTTTTACTACAACTAAAGATTCAGCAGTGCTGCAGCGGCCAGCGGAACTCGGGGGGCGGCTGCCAGTGGGTGCTCATGAATGTCCGTGGGTGCTCAAGCCCTTGAGCACCCACAGAATTGGCGCTTATGCTATGCAATACGTTAGGGCACGGCAGATGGGAGGGTGCAGTATTGTGTGTTGTAAGGGTTGCTGTGTTGCGGACAGGTGCTGTCAGGGTTTCTGGATTGGGGTCCATGTAATTTTACCTCCAGGAACCTGGGTGGGCAGGCAGCACCTTTATAAACCATGGTTGGGGCTGCCAGAGTCATACTTACAGCCAATGAGCCTCCCCAGAGCCTTGGGGCCCCTCACAAAGAGTGTCCCCTTTGACCCACCCCTGTCGCCATACCTGATGACTTTTTGGCAGCCAAAAAGTCAGTAAGTATGATTAGTGTTTGTCACATCCACCATGGCTCTCACCCAAATCCCCTGTGCTGTGCCCAGCCCTAGGCTCTCTAATCGCATATGTAACACCATGGCACTCACCTCTGCTTATGTCCCTGGTCCTGGTGGGGTACATGTGTCCACGCTGTCACTGCGTGGTGATGCTGGTGCTGTGTGCCCTGGTGCCGCGTGGGGCATGAGCAATGTGGGCCCTAAGTCGCCATGCGTGTTTGTGCCTGGTTAGGCCAGGGTCTGAATGCCGGCGTTTCCGCAGCAGCGCACAATCACAGCCGGCTGTAACCTGTCGCCCTCTCTGGCGGCCGCCATCTTTTTGGTTCCCTCAGCCTCTCCTGTGCGGCTCCGCCCCCCCCCCTTCCCTGGTAATGGGCTGACCAATCGCCGCACAGTCCACCTGTTAAGTACTGACTGGCCGGGTTAGACCGGCAGTCAGTACAATGATGTCTTTCCAAATGAGACATTACCAAAGCCTTGTGGATCCCCCTGGCAGACCGATAATATCTGCCAGGGGTTCCATTTTTCACAAGGTGTCCATGTATTTAGACACCTATTTCCAACCGTGTTTCCAGAACTCAAGGCATGTGTTACAAGATACCACTGCTTTACTATTGGCTGTACGTGACTTGAATGGTCTTTTGGCCAGTTTTATTATAATTATTATTATAATTTTATTTATAAGGCGCCACAAGTGTTTTGCAGCGCCATACAAAGGAACAATACAGGGAGACAAAACTTGGCATAACATTGAATAAATAACAAAATACAGTACAAATAAAGAGCACCACAGATCAATACACATTACAGCTTAAATGTAAGTAGTGAGGACTCAATCAACATACAACTAGAGGCTTGAGGCCAATGATGGAGATGAGTATGCGGACGAAGATGGTCACTGAGTGTTTGAGTATAGGAGAGCCGTGAGTGAAATGTGAAGAGAAGTGGGCTATGACAACAGGAGGGAAGAGGGCCCTGCTCAGAGGAGCTTACAATCTAGTAGGAAGGGGAGACAGACAGATTACAAGAGGTGCAAGCGAGTGGTTAGATAGCAGGATGTAAACAGACAAGGGGTCAGAGAACCGGCTAGTTTATGCAGTGGAAGGGTACGCTTTGATGAATAGGTGAGTTTTCAGTGCCCGTTTGAAGCTTTGCAAGGTCGGGGAGAGTCTAATGGAGCGAGGGAGTGCGTTCCACTGAAGGGGTGCAGCATGGGCAAAGTCCTGTACTCTAGCATGGGAAGCAGTGATCAGGGTGGAGGAGAGACGTCAGTCGTCAGCCGACCGTAGAGGGCGGGAGGGTGTATGAATGGAGATGGGGTTAGAGATATATGGAGCAATGGAATTAGAGATGGCCCTGTATGTGAGTGTGAGGTGTTTGAAGAGGATTGACGTAACATCGTTATACACATGTATTCCCCATACTCAGGGTATCTCTGCATCACACGCCACTTGATATCTGAAAATCCTGCTTTCTTGGGCCCAGATATAGATTTTTTCTGTGGGCTTCTAGAGCTGGTGCTTACCAGAAATTATTTTTATTACGATGGTAGTTATTACCTACAATTGGCGGGATGCGCTATGGAGCAAGACATATTTTTTTCATCAAGTATGGTACGGGATAATATTGTATATTACTCCCGTTACATTGATGATATGATTTTATTGTGGCATGGTGACAGAGAGTCCTTGGATGAAATTATCCTGAAACATAATATAAGTGACAGTCCTGTCAAACGTACTAACAATGTATCGAACACTGCCATCGATTTCCTTGATGTTAGGATAGATTTGTGGGAGTCTACACTGAATACTTCATTGTTTGTTAAACCTAAAGACAGGAATGTGCTTTTGCCCCCTTCTAGTTTCCATCCATTACCAGTACAGAAGGGGTTACCCCCATCCCAATTTCTCAGGGTTAGGAGAATATGCAACAGAGATGAGGATGCTGATTATCAGTTGGATCTGATGACTGAAAAGTTTGTTAACAGAGGCCATGATCGAGCTGAACTTCATAAAACCAAACAGAAAGTGATGCAGAGGACGAGGGACAGCATTTTAAGTAAAAAAAAACTACAAAAAAGCATGAGGGATACAATAATTTGGCCCAATAGGTTTAATACTTTCAGCCATTTAGCCAGAACAGCCATTAAAAAACACTGGCCACTTGTCTCCTCAGATACTTCTCTAACATCAATTAAAAATAAAAAAATCATGACCAGCTACTCCGATGGGAAAAATATAAGAGATTTTGTGGTACACTCAGATGTGACCAATTTGGTTAAAAGTCATATCACAATGTTTTGGGGAACTCCCAAACTAGGATGTTACAAATGTACGGGGTGTGTGACCTGCGGTTACATGCTAAAGGTTAGCTGTATTAAACATCCCACAGAACCTAAATCCTTTAAAATACAACATCGTTTGGGTTGCACTTCGATGTATGTAATGTATGTTCTCATCTGCCAGTGTGGCAAGTTTTATGTGGGGAAAACTGACTGCCAGTTCAAGGTTAGGATGGCACAGAATAGGATGGCAATAAGTGCAGCCGTCCTGGCTGGCACTAGCAATCAGCCAGTGGCCAGGCATTATGCGGAAGCAGGCCACTCCCCCCACAGCGATTAAACATATGGTGGTTGACTACGTACCCCCCTTGCCTGTGGAGGTAATAGATCTAAACTTCTGTTGCAAAAAGAGGCGAAATGGATTTTTCTGCTAAATTCCATTAGTCCTTTTGGGTTAAATGAGACTATGGGACTACAATGTTTCTTCTAATGTTATGTGATTTTTGTCAATACTTCTATGTTTATTGTTGCCTGTTCTTCCCTTAAACAAGATGGTAGTGAAGGTTTGCACGGGGGTGACAGCTTCCGGGCGCAAGTGCGGCATTGGTCCGTTTCCGGCGCTGGGAGGAAGTTTGGTAAAGGGGAGCACTACAAGAATGGTGAGTGTATTACATTGTATTGCTGCCCTGACGAAAATGATATAAATCATTGAAGCGTTGGCATCTATCAGCGTCTGCTTGTGAGTTTTTATTACCGAGTGCTGCCGATCTGCAAGGCTATATATATATATATATATATATATATGCGCAAGAGAAGAAGGAGAAAAGCGCACTAGTGAGTATTTTAAAAGTAACACTTTACTGAAAAATATATATGCTCACATACATCGAGTAAAGAAATTATCAGCTTGCCAGCAACACAGTAATTCGGCACATCAGCGTGGTGAATGGATGGACACTGCGAGGAGGACACCGCTGGATACAGTGCCCATGCCGAGTAGATCACAACCTCCGACACCGACCACACGCAGGTTACGCTGGAGAGCCTACAATGTCGTTCACTTCAGGGTAAGGGCAGAATCTGGATGCCCTCCATGGCTTCAACGGTGCCCGAGGGGCGGTGACGGTATGATACTGCGCCAGAGGGACGCCGGGGAGGCGCGTGGACGGCTCAGACCTGCATAAAGGTAATTGTTTTTTGTATGATCACTGTCTTCACTCCTTAATAAAGAGACCACCAGGTCTTGAAACGTTGGGTTTAAAGAATTGAAGGGTTTATCCAGGTCGTCTGTGTCATTTTTCTGAGTGCCGCCGCTCCCACCACGCTACATATTGAAACCCCTAGGGGATCCACTGCGGGGGGCACCAGGTGTATACCTACTGACCGGAGGAGTGCCGCAGCCATCCAATGGTTATATATATATAAATGAACGGACAGTGGCACTCAGCGGAAACTCTCAAAACGTGTATTGTAGGAAGAGCCAGCATTTCGGGGCAGGCATTCACTTATGCCTAGACAAAGGGGCGTGTCTGCCCCGAAATGTTGGCTGTTCCTAATATACACGTTTTGAAAGTTTCCTCAGAGTGCCGCTGTCCATTTATCCACTATGCATTGCCCTCTGGAGGGCACCGGCGGTTTCATATATCAATGACAAATCAACTCAGCAGGGTTTGCAGATACAACGTTTTAGTTGTATTTAACTTTTGTCAAGTACAGTGCAAGGTATTACAAAACATACCTTTATTTTGCGGCTTGTGCTGCCTGCTACAGAGAAGTGATGTCATCAGCAGCCGACGCCTCACGTCGGGTGGGAGGTCCCACCACAGCGTCCAGCACCGTACACTATGGGCTTGTGGTATAAAGTGTTTTGTAATCCATAGCACTGTACTTGACAAAAGTTAAATATAACTGAAACATTGTATCTGCAAACCCTGCTGAGTTGGTTTGTTATTGGAAGTGCCACCCCACCGCCAAAATATATATATTTTTTTTTTTTTAAATAAAGTGTCTTACTACAGGTTTCTTCTGTTGATTGCGCCATCTCAGATCATTTGTATTGAAACTTGTGATATTCTGCATAAAATCTTTTTTTCTAACTCATGCTGTCAGGAAGGAAGTGCGATCGGTCAGCATATTCTCTACATCCAGGAGATGTTTATGGTGTTCCGCTAACAATACCATATTTATGGTTCCTTGTCGCCTTGATTTATGACCACGTAGGAATGGGGAAGCCCAGTCCCACTTGCATTCCCAATTTGTTTCTCTCTTTGGTAATAAAAGTCAGGTTAAACTCACTTTTATTTGGCCGCAGATCTCCAAAAAAAGGGACAGGTGCTGACATCATGTGACGTCAGCCACCTGCCCAGAGCAGGCATTGCCACTCCTGCATGTGCAGGGGAACGCCTAGTGTTTTTAAGGGGACACTCATAAAACACTGGGTGTTCCTCTGCTACCGTCCCCTGTCCGCCCCCATTCTGCCCCTCCTGGAGCGAACGTACCCGGAGTTTGCCCGTGTGCATAATTGCGCATGGATATGCACAAATCCCCCATCATGCAACATGGAACGACTTCGGACCCCAACAAACGGGTCTGAATCGCCCCTATTTCTGCTGTCTGTTCACTGTCTTTTTTTAGGATCCATACTGTGCCAAAAACAGAACTTCTACAGTTGTTATGCACAAACTATTAAAATCAGATGTTTTTGCTTGTATACCATCCAACAATTCTGATATGTGGCATTGAACAAGTTTGTTCCTCCTCCCATCCACATTACTGCTCCGCAGACAGCAGGACTCCCTGAATTCAGCATGGGAGAATAAGAAACATGAGGCAAATGGGGAGGCAGGAGACAATAGAAAAAAAGTGGGGGAAGGGTAGAGAGGCTGGTACAGACAAATGGAGGTATCAAATTAGGGACAGAAAAGTATTGGGAGAGAAAATCAGAGGCAGGTGTATCAAAATCCCTGATAAGTGGTGGATAGCCTCGGGGAATCCATTAACCATAGTAAAATATTGTGGGTAATGGGACACTGTCTAAAGCCAGTGAACCTGGCATAAACAGGGCAAGAACAGAGTTTCTGGAGCAGACAGATAAAGGGCACAGAGTCTAGCACAGATGGGGCAGTGGGGTCGCTAGGCTGTGCAGACAGAATGGGCAGAGAAGCTGGCAAAATCAAATAATGAGCAGAAAAGCTGGTGCAGATGGGAAAGAAAAAGGTTATTTTCAGTACAGCAGAATTGTTTGTAGTTTTTCTTCAATACAATAGAAACATAACCTATAGAAACATATAGAAACATAACATAACTATAGAAACATAACATAGGCATAACCTATGGTGATTTGCCACGCAATGGTCATTATCAGACTATCCATTTACATACAGTTGTTTTTGTCCGGCGAATACCCCATGTCACATGAAAACACATGGTTATTCAAAAAGCTGCCAACCTACGTGTTTTCTCAGCAGCATTTTAACATACTATTCAGGAATTTTGCTTCGCCTACCTGAGTCCTGAGGCAGGTGAAACAAAACCTCAAAAAAGTGCCGGATTACGAGGCTAATTGATAGACCCTGGCAAATTGGATACCTGGTGAAATATTTAAAAGTAGTGAAGAGGTGAACATAAAATGGTAGTGGGCTGTTCCTTGAAGACCTAATTCAGATGTGGTTGGAGTTACTTTCACTGCTGCTTCCCTGGAAGTAGCAATGATAACGCTAAAGGACCTCATACTGCAGTAGTGATCCATCTGCTCTGCATCCTAGGACCCACTCACAGGGCCTTATTTTGGTTCACTCTTGGAGGCAAAATCCTTCTTAGATGGGTAAAACCATGTGCACTGCAGGTGGGGCAGATATAACATGTGCAGATTGAAGAAAAACCCCACCCAAATCTAATTCTAAGTGAGATATATATTGCAGTGTAGAAATAAAGCAGCCAGTATTTTCCCTGCACAGAAACAAAATACTCACCCAAATCTAATTCTCTCTGCACATGTTACATTTGCCCCCCTGCAGCGCACATGGTTTTACCCATCTAAGAAGGATTTTGTCAGAAAGAGTGAACCAAAATAAGGCCCACTATGAGGCTGCTTGTGGCACCCATAATGTGGTGCAAGCTGCCTGTCATAGAGGCCAGGAAATCTCTGGCCTCTAATAATCTCCCCATAAATCAGTGTTTTTCAACCACAGTGCCGTGGCACACTAGTGTGCCTTGAGCTGTTCTCAAGTGTGCCCCAGATCTAGAGATGCCCAAACCAGTTTACAGCCACCACCAGGTCAAATGTTATTTACTGGTCTCTTCTTTTCATGTAAAGGGCCACTGTATTTTATTTTGTTACCTGTGGGGACCAGTGTGATTGTTTTTTATATGGGGGCCAATAGGTTTGTTTTCTTTCCTGTGCGGGCCAATGTGTTTTGCCCTGTGAGGATCTCATGGTGTGCCTTGGCAATTTTCAAATCTTATTTAATGTGCCGCAAGGTAAAAAGGTTGAAAATCACTGCCATAAATGATGGCAACACACTGTCATTTCCTCAAACAGAGGCTGGTGCTGCCAGGGCCGGTGTAAGGTTTCTTGGTACCTTCTAGGCAAAACTTCAGTCTACTGCCACCCCCCCCCCCCACGGCAACCCCACACTGCCACCAATACCCACTTTCCAGCCCCTTACATGAAGGTGTTGAGGTGGCATCTTAGACATTCCTAAGTCACCACCTGCATTAAATACAACAAAGATGTCTTCCTCATAGACATCTGTACTTTTGTGATAGGCAGACTCTGTGGTGCCCCCCAAGATCCCGGCGCCCTAGGCAGCTGATAAAAACGGCTTAATGGTAGATCCGACCTTGGGTGCTGCCCTCCAGGTGCCGGAAGACTGTCAATGATGGACAGTCTGCTTCTGTCCAGCATTCTGTTTGGCAGGGCTCTTTCGTGCACTAACAGGAAGGGTGTCTGCGCATGCACAAAATAGTGAGAATCTGTTCTTTGCGGCACAATGTGCAGCTCCAACCTCATCTGCATTAAGCCCTTTTTTTCCACAATGCAAATTCTCAAATCTTCAAACCCAAACTCAGATTCTGGTTTCCCAAGGACAGTTTCAAATACTGGGAAATGAGCACGATGTCAAATAGTGGCACTTCCACATGAAAAGGCATACAGCATTGAAACTCTTCCATTTTTTGTTCTATGTCAGGGCTAATATTAAAAATGTGCTTGAACTGAATTGGCACATTTGTTACTTTCTGGATTACATTGTGTATATCGATTGCCTTTGGAGAGATTAGGCCAATTGCTAGCATGATACCAAGAAAGAACAATGACTTCTGCTGTTACCAGATCTGCATGACATTATTGATTTATCATTCCCTGTTTAAAGCTTGGTACATACTGTAAAGGCACATGTGTATAATTGTACTGTGTCTTCTTCAATGGCATGTTTTCTAACAATGATTGCAAAAGCAGATTATTCTCCTGCTGTGTAAAACATGTGTCCTTTATCGGAGCTACAGAGCACAAGTATTCATATTTAGTTAAATAATGCACACAGTGTTTTCAGGCAGATCATACGATTAGTGCAGAGAAAACAAAGAACTAAAGTCACAGGTGTTCATTATGGGCAGTTTTAACATTTTATAGCTGTATATTAAATAGGAAAACAAAAATAATAGGGTGCACATATGGCTTACGACCATAAGCAGACCCGAAGCATTATATAGAAGGGATATAAATCAAATGATATTTAATTAGAAGCATACATGTTTCGGGTGCTGATAGCTGCTGATAAATGCTGTAATTAGGGTTGCCACCACCCATCCTGTATTATACAGAAATTATTGCCAGGGACATGTTGCTTCCTGAATTGTTTTAATACGGGATCAGTCTCCTGTTTAGGTCTCCTACACTTCTCACAAAGTGATTATCAATAGCTAGCACATCGATGGCCAATCCTAGTCGGAGGAGATTTATGAAAATTTTCAGGAATTCTGACCTGAATTCTTTCACTGTGTTGACAATTGACACTATCATGTTTTCATTACAATGTTTTTAAATATCTTGATGACCCAGGTGAGGGTGAGGTTCCTGATGAAACACACAAGCTCAAAGGATGTTAGACTGCCCCTTTCCTTCTTTGGGGTTGATCCTATTAGATCCGAAGGGTGTGAGGTGCCCTTCGGCTGCCATTTTCATGCTTTTAAATGCTGAAAATAGCACCCGAATTAAGCCGTTCTTGCACCCTTTGCAGGCGCGAATTCGCTTAAAATTGCTCGCACCCCTATTGAGGTGCAAGTGCTTTTAAGCGAATTCAGCCTGCTGTAAAGTGCACTCGGTTCCGTGATGATTCGCACTCGAGAATCATCCGCACCCAATAGGATAGACCCCTTTCTCGGATGATCCTTGATTGCTACATGTGTGGCTTTCAAAATGTGTCTATATTTCTGTATCTGTCAGTGGTTTTTATGGAGGGGAACTGGCAAAAGGGTGTTACTTTTTTGTGCTCTCCCCCACCACATATACATTTATTTATTTATTAACAGTTACTTATACAGTGCACACATTCCGCAGTGATTTACAGAGAATATTCGAACATTCACATCAGTCCTGCCCATTAGAGCTTACAATCTTTATTCCATACCACCTGTACATACACCTTCATTCTAGGATAAATTTGTTGGGGAGACAATTAAACTACCAGTTAATTTTGGGACATGGGAGGAAACAGGATCACACGGAGTAAACCCACGCACACTCTGCACAGAGTGCTGTGAGGCAGTAATGCTAACCATTACACCATCCATGCTGTCCTACATATACATTCAGGGGGCATAACTCCCGAAGGCAATCGAGTCACCTGCCTCCAGACTCCAAGCCCTGAATGGGCACCTGCATGTACAGCAGCACCTGTGTGGTTCATAGTGGGATAAAAGTGTGACCGCTGCTTTTCCAACATAGCTCTGCGGTGCACCCACTGCTGCTGCATAGTTTATCGGCTCTGTCCCAGGAGCCCCGCTAACACCTGAAATATGGGACAGGTCTGCTCACACCTAATACCTGTGCTGTGCTGCCATGCACATGGCATCTATTCAATGATCACCGACTGCCCTGTGATCATTGAATAGATGCCATTTGCATGGCAGCCAGAGCAGAGCAACAGTAATCATTGGCTCTCCCAACATAATGCAGTGCCCATTATACATAATTCCCACTGTGGTGCCACTTCATTATACCCCCTGAAGTGCCCATTATACATAATGCCCACTGTAGTGCCACTTCATAATGCCCCCTGCAGTGCTGACAAAAAAATATTTGTTATGACTTTCTTCCCCCAAGACCATCTCCACTTTTGCCCTTATACAATATACTGTAAGTCAAATGATTAATAAACTTGTGTCTTCTTATTACTTCCTTTATTCAGTTTCTTCTGAATGATTGCTGCTGGGACTCAGGCCCAGCTCAGGCTGTCCAGTGTTGTTGTGTGTGTTATGGGCATCATAACTTCACTCCTCTGTCTCAGCGCTGCAGCAATGTGCCCTGGCCCACCATAATCAGCAGGAGGAGGGGACGTGAGCAGGAGACAACCAAGCGCATTGCTCTGCAATTATCCATCAAGGCTGGCGCCTGGCTAGAGGCAGAACTATCAAGTTGTGAGCTGCCGGAGGGCTAGGGGAAGCCTGCAACGCTGCTCTCCTCTTCTCAGTGGCGGACCCGCGCCGCACATTTACATTAAAGCAAAACTTTTGGGGGCAAACGGCAGCGCTAGGAGGTGGGCCCTTTTAACTCCTTGGGCCACGGTGCACTGCACCAATGGTAGTTCCGCCCCTGTGATACTCCAAGCAACTATGGTGAAGCTAGAGGAGGAGGAAGAAGGCAAGGTGAGCAACCTCTGGAAAGTGGTGGAGGGCTGTGTACCCAGGCAGATGGCACAAGTAGAAGTGGGTGACACTGAGAGCACACCTGAAAATTGTGTAGCTTCACCAGGGTGGTTGAAGCTAAGGGGAGAGGAGTGTGGCAGAGTCAGCATTCCCCTACATGAAAGTAATCATGAAACATGAAAGGATCCAAACCAGGTTTTGGTAGCAGTAGCAGAATCCCAGGTGTGTAATCAGCAGCACCTGGGATTTCCTGATATAAGGGTTTTCAGGGCAGAGTAACCTTGCTCTTGATGGTTAAATAGCTACCCAAGTGATAGACCTAATACCGACTGCATATGGATTGAACCTGCTATGCTGTGACTTGCTGTACAAAATAAACACCAAAAGGATTCATCTGAGTCCCCGTGTTTGTGATCCATAGTGTCCATAGACACCAAAAAATCATGAAAAACTCATTTGGACCTTTTGAGTGTCGACCTTGCCTATGTTGACCTTTTGGCAGTGGTTAAGGTATTTCAACCCTTTTTTAGTGTAGACCTGGTCACTGTCCACCTATACATGGTCTATTATCTATACCTCAACCTGAATCCCAAGCTGGTTACAGTTTTTCTAAATGAATATGAGCAAAAATACTGGTGGCGGGGAAGAGGGGGTGGGCTTTCACTTCTGTATTAGCCTAGGGCGACTGGAACCCTAAATCAGGCCTTGCAAATGACACATTGCAATTATATCATGTCTATTTAGTAAATATGTGGTTATGTATCCAGGACTGCAGGCAGGGCCGTTTCTAGAGGCGGACAAGCCGTGCAGCAGCCCGGGGCGCCGTACGGCTTGTCCGCCTCTGATAAACAGCCGGGGCACCCGGCAGCTCCCCCCAGCGCCGCCTCCCTTCCTCCCCCTATCGGCTCTCACCGTCCGCCGCTGCGGCACCACAGACACAGCTGCCGATTAATTTCCCAGGGGAGGGGAGCGCATCGTGCATCTCTTCTTCCCCTCTCTCACTGTGTCACTGGGCTGTCAGCCAATCAGGAGCCAGCCCGCGATGTATGAATGGCTGACAGCTCAGTGAAGGGAAAGGAGAGACGTGCGATGCACTCCGCTCCCCTTCCCTCCCCAAGGAAGATGAAGAATAGGCAGCAGCAGAGGCGATGGCAGCAGGGGGGGACGCAGAGAGTGAGACAGTGAGTTACTGTATGCTGCTTCCGGCACTGTGGGGCATATTTGGCACTGTGGGGGCATATATCTGTGGCACTGTGGGGGCATATATCTGTGGCACTGTGGGGGCATATATCTGTGGCACTGTGGGGGCATATATCTGTGGCACTGTGGGGGCATATTTGGCACTGTGAGGGCATATATCTGTGGCACTGTTGGGGCATAGCTGTCACTGTGGGGGCATATATGTGTGGCGCTGTGGGGGCATATGTGTGGCACTGTGGGGGAATAGCTGTCACTGTGGGGGCATATATGTGTGGTGCTGTGGGGGGCATATCCAGCACTGTGGGGGCATATGTGTGGCACTGTGGGGGCATATATGTGTGGCACTGTGGGGGCATATTTGGCACTGTGGGGGCATAGCGGTCATTGTGGGGGGCATATCTGTGGCACTGTGGGGGCATATTTGGCACTGTGGGGGCATATCTGTGGGGGCATATTTGGCACTGTGGGGGCATATGTGCGGCACTGTGGGGGCATATATGTGTGGCACTGTTGGGGCATATCTGGCACTGTGGGGGCATATTAGTAAACGGCATCAGTTGTGCGGCAGCGGCTCGTGGGGCATAATGTGTAATGGGCATTACGGTGTGGGGAGTATTGTGTAATTGCCATCCCAGTGTGGGGTGTAATGGGCATCACAGTGTGGGGTCTAATGGGCATCATGGTGTGCGACATAATGTGTAATTGTCATCATGGTGTGCGACATAATGTGTAATTGTCATCACGGTGTACGACATAATGTCTAATTTTTATCACGGTGTGCGGCATAATATGTGATTGGCATCACAGTGTGCGGCATAATGTGTAATTGTCATCACGGTGTGCAACGTAATGTGTAATTGTCATCACGGTGTGCGGCGTCATGTGTAATTGGCATCATGGATAAATAGTGTATAATGATTTAAGTAGCCTGTCATTGTTTGGCCTTGATCTGTGAGTCGTACTAGGTCACTGTGTGGGCCTTTATATTTTTTATGTCACTGTGTGGCCTTCAGCCCGCCAACTTAAGTGCAGGAGGACAATGACAACTCCTGCGGTAACCAATGTGTGGTTGTGCAGGTTGCAAAAGTGTGATGTAAGGTAATTGTTTTCCTGCTAGGCCATGCCCTTATATTAAGCCACACCCCCTTTTAAAATTAAGCCACACCCCTATTTCGGGGCAAGCCTTCGGCGCGCGCAATTTCTTCTATGCCATGTTATATATTGGGGGGGGGGGGGGGGGCGGGCGCATTTTTTTTTTCTTCGCCCTGGAAGCTTAATTGTCTAGAAACGGCCCTGACTGCAGGTCTAGTAACAAGGGAACATCAAAGTTGCAGAGCCAGAAATACAACTTGCAGGCAGAAAGGACATCAGTAAAGCCAGACAGAAATCACTGCTGTACTTATTAGATAGAAAGTATGTTGTTACCCATCCCACAGTGGAGGAAGTAACAAGTCTAAAATTAGATCTGTTTTGGTTGATCACAAGCTATATGGATTGGCTGGAGTTATTACATGCTGTACATAGATAAATGCCTTTTAATTAACACAAACACAAAGGTTCAATGGTTTCTTGTAAATGTGTTGATGTGTGTCATACAGATTGCAAAGGTTCTACTGTCTGTGTTTAATAATAATTTAAATCTATCAGTTATGTATTATATAGTGTTATAATAAATTACTATAAGAGAAAAACAAAACTTTTATTTAATTTCATTCCCTACTTTTTTTTTTTTTTCATTCACTGTAATCTTTACGATAGCTTGATGTTAGCATGTTGATGTTATGGTATGGAATTTGATTGTTTAAAAAACTTTATTGGCAGGAAAAAGCTAAACGTCTTCATGTTCACTACAGAAACAAAATGCTGCAGCAAACCTAGCAACCATCATTGGATACAGTAACCTTGCATTATGTTTGTTTGCACTTAGTGAACTAGGCACAGAATCTGCTGGACAGCTTTAATGTAACATACTGGAAATGTGAAGCCCCCACTGTTGCTAAGATACAGTTTACTCTAAATACAGACAGCATGATCTTCTGTGAACACATTGCACAATAATTTGTAGTACAGGATTTAAAACGTGTCTTTTACTTAGTGACATACTATGCAGATAATGCTCTATGTGCAATGCTACTATCATGGGGTAAAAGATTTTTTGAAACATGCTGTAAAATCATCAACTTCTGCTGTACATTAATTTAATATGGTGCTAGAACTAACATTCTAACCCTTAGCGGCATTGCGACCATCTTTGTAGAAATATTTGCACATGTGCAGTATGGATCATGGTTGCCTACCCTCCCGGAATGTCCGGTAGCCTTCCGAAAATCAGGTACCCCTCCCGGCCCCCCAGAAAAGTCGCCCCCCCCCCCCCGGATTCAGGGGTACCCCCACTGCGCCCCCCCATCGCAGATTCTTTGCCCGACCTTGGCATTTAAATGCCGCATTCTGCGGGTCTCAGAGGAGGGGGCGGAGCTAAAATGTCACAATCGCATCATGTTAGCCCCGCCCTTCTCCTGGAGAGGAGACTCTAAAAGTTGACAACCCTGGTATAGATCCTTCCCATGTGCAGATCTCCTAACCTCAGAAACATAACTAAACCATTATATTTCGGAATTAGGGGCTAATTCAGCATGGAGTGCTAATATGAGAATTCTCAGCGAACTGAGAAGAGAAAGCCACCACTCAGACAGAAAGAGAAAAGACAACCCTTGCTAACTTGCGAGAGATTTGACTAATCAGTATCCATTCGCAAATCTGTACGCAATTCCCAAACCATTGAAGCGTTATTACCATCTGTTCATTTGCGAGTAGGTTTGAGGCTTCAATTAATCTGCGAGTGGAAAAGGTCATTGTTGATGTCACAGACCCTCCTAAAAAAACGTCTGGGCACACCAACATTCATCTGACGCACACAAAAAATGACGGCTTTCCATCCCCAAAAGCCGGCTTCCTGTCAGTCAAGTTCTGGCTGCATTGCAGTTACTATCCATATGCATTTTCTGTTGCATTTCCCCTTTACGCTTGTGCAATGCATACTTTGTGCATGCACAGTCAGTCATTCCCCAATCATGTTCCCCATTTAAAAACATTTTATCTGTTTACAGTTTTAACTTTTCCTCTCAATGTATGTGAGTTATAACAATTACTGTTAATAAATCACCTTTTAATACCTTCCCCTGCATACGCAGACGTGCTGACATGACATCAGCTCCCGCCCCCTTTTCAGCGATCTGGGGCTGGGAAAAAAGTCAGTTTAGACGTTCTTTTAATGTCGCCGAAGGGGAGAGAAATCATCCGATGGTGTGCAACAATGGAATGATTTCTCTCCCGTTCGGCTGCATGTAAGGGACCGCAAGGGAGGGGAACCCATCCCCTCCCATGCTAGTGAAGTGCGTTTGGCCAGGCGGTGTTTACCTGTTCACTAGGATGCATAGCGAACAGGTCTGAATCAGTCCCTATATACTCCTTCCATATTACCATAATGACTGGCCAAAAGGAATGAAAAGCACATTACAGCTCTAGTTTATGAAAAGTGCCAGATGGTATTATTATAACACAACCAAATTCAAATGATATCTGATTGATACACTAAACCAGGGGTGGCTGGACTTTTGTAACCTGGGATCTACTTTTTGTACAGTTACGTACATACGTGATCTACCAATGTCCCCCATGGTTTAAATATTCCCCTCCAGTGCAATATACCGCTTACACATTGGGGGAAATTTACTAAAGGAAATTTGTAAAGAATAGGTACATTTGTATCCAGAAATACACTTATTTTTTACATTTACTATCCCGAAAATACCGCAATTCGTACGCGTATTGATAGCACATCAATACGAATTGCCGTATTCTTGGGATAGTAAATGTCAAAAATAAGTGTATTTCTGGATACAAATACACCTATTTTTTTTACAAATGTCCTTTACTAAATTTCCCCCTAAATGTCAAAAATAAGTGTACTGTTTTTCTGGATACAAATACACGTATTATTTTACAAATTTCCTTTAGTAAATTTCCCCCATTATGTCACATGGAACAAGCCAAAATTCACATTATGACATATGGGCCCTTATTCTAGTTGACTCGGACGGATGCGTATTTTCGGATGGCCACCGAGTATTCTTAGCCCCGCCTACCGTACGGATCGCTCGCACCGTCTGAACGTGGTAAGATGCCAAGCGAACGGACCGCGAGTGGATGTTTCATGTGAACAACTCCCCCACCTGTGGGAACCTCCGCCATCCTCTGATGGTCGCCGACCATCGAATGATGGGCCGAGCGGTCAGACAGCTCTGAGTGCTCCAGACCACTCAGACATTTCTCCGTGCGAAAGCAGGGATATGGGCGGGCAGCTGGCATCACGGCCGGATTACCATATGTACGCCCAGCATTTTCATGGGAACGCCCATGAAATGTGGGGATTACGCATATGGTAATGAGCCCAAACAGCCCTTCACGCTCCTCTCCACCCCCCTGCTCAGATTATTCTGACCTATCGTTTTCTGTATGGAATTCACACCGTATTCGGATGTGTGCGGCGTTCGCACATGCGCAGAAACGCCTCTGCACATGCGCAAACACAATACATCCTCCATCCGACCGAACACGCAGCCGTCTGACTCAATCAGAATAAGGGCCAAGGTACGAGCCAACATTCACATTATGACATATGGTATGGGCCAAAATTCACATTATGACACATGGAATCAGAGCAACTATGTCCACTAACCTAAAGTGTCACCTATGCTGTGCCTCATCCATCCTGCTAATCCATCCTGCTACCTGACCTTCTGGTGACAAAAACCAAACTGCCACATAAAACCCCATTCCCTGGGACATTGCCTCTCAGGACTGCCCCCTCCCCCCCCCACACACACACAAAACAACAACAACAAAAACAGTAAAGTGTTTTTCCATGAGAAGTAACAGACAATGGGGCAGATGTATTAAGCCTTAACAAGAGATAAATGCAAGGGGTGATAAGGAGAGATAAACTTCCAGCCAATCAGCTCCTTACTGACTTTTTTTAAACACAGTCTGTAACATGGCAGATAGCAGGTGATTGGCTGGACGTTTATCTCTCCTTATCACCCTTGCATTTATCTCTGGTTAAAGCTTAATACATCTGCCCCAATATGGAGGCCACAAAACCATTGAACTGGGATGAACAGAGATCTCCATTCTCCACCCCCTCCACATGTTAATAAAGAATAAAAGCCAAGCATTTTACACTTAGTTTGTATTCTGACTACCACCGCCACCATTGTATTATGCCTACTGCCGCTGTATTCTGACAACTGTGGCCGCCACTCAGTATTCCCGCCTTCACTGCACAGCTTCCCACCAGACTGCCCAAGTTTCTTAGCCCTTGCAGTGAACGATGCATGGTGGCATCACCCACGCAATTCAATAATGGGACTGCTGGAGCCAGAAGAGGCTTCAGGAGGTGGAGGGGTCCAGAAGAGGCTTCAGCAGGTGAATACTTAAGGAAATTATTGCGATCTACCGGAAAAAGGTGCGTAATCGACCGGTAGATGGCCACCTCCGCATTGAACCTATGCTTGCTTATATGCCAGAAGGCAAAAATGTCGTGACTAGTTTATCAATAGCAACAATACTCAATGCAGGATTGGTATGAGACATTTAGGGGTAGATTTATTAAACCTGGAGAAGTGATAAAGGTAAAGGTGATCACGCACCAGCCACTCAGCTTCTGTCATTCTTCAATCCCATCTTGTAATTTGACAGTTATGAGCTGATTGTCTGGTACGTTATAACTGGCCACTTTATCTCTTCACCAGGCTTAGTGCATCTGCCTCTTGGTATCCAAGGAAAAAAAAAAGATTAGTGAGTCATCATGCTCCATTGCTACCATAATGTCACAAAGCGTGGTTTGACAGCGCTGCCCTGCTGGGCACTCACCTGTCTGTGTTGCGCACAGAGGCACATGTCATATACTTAAATCTCCATGTGTCAGCTCTTGATGGCCTTTTACATGTATCCCAGCATGTTCCTGGTCTCCATGTGGTTCTGCTATTCAGGAGTTTCCCTCTAGGCCCAGTATTGGGCACGGTAATGATAGTTTGAGTCAGCTGACCACTCTGGACCCAATGACCTCACACACTCCAGTCAGCTGTGTCATGGCCAATCACCTTTCAGCCAGAAGTAAGAATGGGCAGTGCTTTGTTGTACATACCCGTGTATGCAGTATGCTATCCTACTCCTGGTTGTCCAAATAACTCCTGTTCTGTGCTTCTCCATCCATAGCATTGCTTGGCCTTCAAACAATTGTACTACAATTGGATATGGGGATGAAGTGTGTGTGTGTGTGTGTGTGTGTGGGGGGGGGGGGATTAAACCATGGGCTTGAAAAGCCCATTAAAAATGAAGTCGAAAGCAGCACTTCTTAAAGTGCTACACTTCCGCTTGCTTACCTACCTCTCTCTCTTTCTGGCTCCTCCCCTCTATCTCATTCTCATTCTCATACCCTCTCACCTTCCTGATACCCCCTTTCTCTCCCCCTCATCCTGTTCTACCTGACACCCTCTCGCGCATCTCTCTTTCTCTCTCTTTATGTAAAACCCTCTTGCAACCCCTGATAGACCAACATCTCTCTCTCCCTCTTTCTCTCTCCTTTATCTCTGTCTCCCCTTAACACCCTCTTTGTCTCTGACTCCGCTCAGTCTCTTGCTCCCCCTAAGGGCCCAGAAAGGTCTAGTTATGCCCCTGCATAAGTGCATTGTCTGCTTGTGTTCACAATTGTGCAAACATGAATTTTACACATTTGATATATGTTCCCTCCTAATGTTGCTGGGGATAAGGATGGTGATGGGGCTGTGGCTGAGGAAGGTGGTGGGGGCCAATGTGTGTGTGTATTTTTCCAAGTGGGAGCCAAAATATATGTAACTTTTCCCGTGGGGGCTATTGTGTGGTTTTTTTTCTCCCAAGTGGAAGCCGGTGTATGTATTTTTTTTCCCGTCCTGTGGGGGCTATTGTGTTTTTTCCCCACCATGGGGATCAATTTGTTTTCACTGTCAGGGACAATGTATTTGTGTTTGTGAATAAATATATATGGAGAGGGGGCACCATGACATGAGCTGGCTCGAGTGCCATTGCTCTATACTACACCTCTGCCTGCTAGTCAGATATACTAATACAACTGTTCTGTGACTGAAACATGTATGACCTGCTCTTTAGCTAGATTTTATTATTATTTTATGTAGTGCCAGTACTCATCCAAAGTGAGGTCAGACAATGTGATGAAAATGCTGAAACAGAAAAAAAAGCCTCACAAAATGGGCTATAGTGAAGACACGTCTTTATAGCTTATAACTGCAGAATCATTCTGATGCTCATTCTATTAATGCAGTGTTGCCAGTATCATATTCTATACTTAGAAGCAGATCTGCTGTTTAAAAATTCACTGCTGGTGACATAAGGCTTTCCACTCTACATTAGCAAGTGTGTGTGAGTAACAGAGCAGAAGCAATGCACAAACAGGCACCACAGCTTCCAAGTGTGTGTGTAGGTAAGAGAGCAGCAGCAGAAGAAGCGCATGAACAGACACTAAGGGCAAAATGTAATAGGGTGAGAGTTTCAGAAAATGAGAGATTTTGGGAGAGTTTTCCCATGTTTTTTAAAGCAGCAATCAATTACATAGCAGAATCCACCTGGTTTTGCAGTGTAATTAATTGCTGCTTTAAAAAAAAGGGGAAACTTGTTTCCTAGCACGGCCACAACGATCATAATTGCGGTCATCGGGGGTAAAATCGGGGCCATCGCGGGCATCGCATGCGCAAAAAAAATCGTGTGCGATGGGCCAGACGCGATGCCCGCGATTTCCCCATAGAGAACAATGTTAAATGCCTCAATTTACCCGCGATGACCACGATTTCCCATAGGAAACAATGTGAAATGGCTCAATTTACCCAAATTATCATAGGAACAATGGTAAATGGGCCAAAAACACCCCTGAACATTGAAATGTCCCCCCAAAAGTAGTTTACGCCACCACGTGATCAACGTGAACCCGAAGCGTGGCGAGCGCAGCGAGCCCGCGAGGGGCGGCGGTACGCGTCCTCCGACCTTTTCATACCCCTACTATCCACTAGGGCGTGGAGTGAGAATAGAATAGCGTGGCGAGCGCAGCGAGCCACCGAGCCCGAAGCGTGGCGAGCGCAGCGAGCCCCGCGAAGGGACGCGGATACCTGTGAAGCCCGCGAAGGGACGCGTTTACCTGTGAAGGTATCCGCGTCCCCTCGCCACACTATTCTATTCTCACTCCACGCCCTAGTGGATAGTGGGGGTATGAAAAGGTCGGAGGACGCGTACCGCCGCCCCTCGCGGACTCGCTGCGCTCGCCACGCTTCGGGTTCACGTTCATCGCGGGGTGGCGTGAACTACTTTTGGGGGGACATTTCACTGGTCAGGGGTTTTTTTTGGGCTTTCTGGCCCATTTACCATTCTTCCCTATGATGATTTGGGTAAATTGACCCATTTAACATTGTTTCCTATGGGAAATCGGGGTCATCGCGGGTAAATTGAGGCATTTAACATTGTTCCCTATGGGGAAATCGCGGCCATTGGGGGTGGACCATTTAAGCATTTTTAGGCGCACACGACGCGACCGACCCGATTTTTCACTGTTTTCAATGGAAAAATCGGGGGCATCGCGTCGGTCGTAGGCCACTATAATTACCCCCGATGGCCAAGATTTGTGGCCGTGCTAGGAAACAAGTACCGAAAACTCTCCCAAAATCTCTCACTTTCTGAAACTCTCACCCTATTACATTTGGCCCAAAGGGTGAGATTTAATAGGATGAGAGATTCAGAAAGTGAGAGATTTGGGAAGAAATCTCCAGTTTCTTTAAAGCGGCAATCATTGACACAGCAAAACCAGTTTGATGTTGCAGTGTAAATCAGGCATGTCCAACGTTGGCCCTCCAGATGTTGTGAAACTACACATCCCAGCATGCTTTGCCACAGTTTTGCTATTAGAGAATGCTAAAACTATTGCAAAGCATGCTGGGATGTGTAGTTTCAAAACATCTGGAGGGCCAACGTTGGACATGCCTGGTGTAAATGATTGCCGCTTTAAAGAAACTGGAGATTTCTTCCCAACTCTCTCACTTTCTGAATCTCTCATCCTATTAAATCTCACCCTACATGAGCAAGTGTGTGTAATTAACAGAGCAGGAGCAGAAGTAGGGGGAAATTTACTAAAGGAAATTTTTAAAAAATAGGTGTATTTGTATCCAGAAAATACACTTATTTTTGACATTTACTATCCCGAAAATACGGCAATTCATATTCGTATTGATGTGCTATCAATACGAATACGAATTGCCGTATTTTCAGGATAGTAAGGGGGACATTTACCAAAATGGATTCGTAGAAAAAAGGTGTATTCGTAGGGAGAAATACACCTTTTTTTTACGAATTTGTATTTTCGGGATTTACAATCCCAAAAATACAACAATTCGTATTCCTAAAGATGGAACATTCGTATTTGTATTTACAAATACGAATGTCTACACCATCGATAGAATACGACAGAAATCACCATTCAAAAGAATGGTGGTTCCTGATGTACTAAGCAGCCGTACTGATAATACGGCTGCTAAGTGGTGTGAAACAACCACGCAAATACGACAGGAAAATACACCTTGCTTTCCCTGTCATATTTGATTTAAGCCTGCACGGATCAGTCAGATCCGTGCAGGCTGCAGTGTAAAAAAAAATAGGAAAAAAAATAAATATAAAAAAAAAAACGGCGTGGGGTCCGCCCCACAGCTGTAACCAGCACCAGGCTGAAGGAGCCGGGGCCGGTAATTAAAAATCAGGGAACCCGACAAATAGGGGTTCCCCGATTTTTAACAACCAGCCCCAGGCTCCAGGTCCGGGGCTGGTTCCCAAAATACGGGGGACAAAATGACTAGGGGTAGCGGCCAATCCGGAGCCGCTAGGCCGCAAGGCGGCCAATAGCGGCATTCGGAAGCCGGAGCCGCACGATGTATACAAACACCATGCGGCTCCTACTGTCCGGCTGGTTTCGGGTGTCGGTTTGTTTTTTTGCCAAGACACTTACCTGGACTACGTCGCCCCGGGACAGGTGAGTATGGTTTCCTTCCACAGCTTCCTCCATGGATTTCGTCGGATCCGGACGCCATCGCCGACAGCGACATCGACTTGAAGAAGGACGTCGACATGGATCCAGAAGACCGCCGACACAGGACCAGGGCTACCTACGGAAAAAAGATAGGTAAGTATTAGTATGTGTGGGCTTTGTATGTATTAAAAGTTTTATTTTAAGTATGTGTCAGTGTGTTTTATTGTACTATTTTTAATACTGTGGCACTACAAGATCCAGCGTCCCTTTAATGCCCCGCAGGCTGGGACTTGTGGTTCTCCAAGTCCCAGCTTGCGGGGGAGGCTTGCTGGGACTCATAGTGCCCCAGTATTAGACAATAGTTTAATCTTTTTTTTACACCATTTATCAGCTCGATGCCCACCGCCCAGGGCCATCGAGGACAGCACCAGGCTTCAGCCTGGTCAGGTAAGTCCTGGAGGGGGGGACCCCTTTATTGGGGGGGTCCCCACTCCCCCAGGGCCCCTGGCCAGGCTGACTGGTCGGTAGGGTTAATGCTTTGGCCGGGGGGACTTGTATAAAAAGTCTCCCCCCCGGCTGTGGCATTACCCTGCTGGCTGGTTGTGCCTGGGGCTGGTTCTTGAAATACGGGGGACCCCTAGTCATTTTGTCCCCCGTATTTTGGGAACCAGCCCCGGACCTGGTTGTTAAAAAATCGGGGAACCCCTATTTGTCGGGTTCCCTGATTTTTAATTACCGGCCCCGGCTCCTTCAGCCTGGTGCTGGTTATAGCTGTGGGGGGGACCCCACGCCGTTTTTTTTTTTAAATTTATTTAATTTTTCTATTTTTTTACACCTTGCAGACTGCCAGAAACATTCGTATTAGCGGCCGTATATATGTGCAGCTAATACGAATGGTTACACCATCGGAGGGTTACAAAGCAGTCGTATATGACTGCTTTGTAATTTCCCCTCCGGAACACGACTTTGCATACGATTAAAACAGTCGTATGCAGCCGTAGGGGAAATACTAATACGAAAAACTAGGTTTTTCATATTGGTAAATTTCCCCTTAAATGTCAAAAATAAGTGTATTTCTGGATACAAATACACCTATTTTTTACAAATTTCCTTTAGTAAATTTCCCCATAATGTTCATGCATACACTACATCAAGGGCCTGATTCTGGTTCACTTGCAAAAGCAAGTTCTCTCACTAAACTATGTGCACTGCAGGTGGGGCAGATGTTACATGTGCAGAGAGCTAGATTTGGGTGTTATTTTGTTTCTGTGCAGAGTAAATACTGGCTGCTTTATTTTTACACAGCAACATAGATATCAGTTTGAAGTACAAACCCCACCCAAATCTAACTCTCTCTCTCTGCACATGTTACATCTGCCCCGCCTGCAGTGCACATAGTTTTGTCCATTAAAGAGAATTTGCTTTTGCGAGTGAACCAGAATCAGGCCCCAAGTGCTTGTAAGGAACAGAAAGCACAATGTACACATAAACACAGGCCTGATTCAGACCTGCAATCAGATAGTCGCCGCTCTGCAAGAGTATCCTGCCCTGCGTTAGCCTGTGAATGGGCTGCGAAAACATCACAGCCCCTGCGTACAGCTGAAAATCCTCTCGCAATCACTAACAATCAAATAATTTTTCCAGTGTGTGCAGTCTGTGTGTAACCCAGGACCTACTCGGTGGATCTTCTAGGCCGTAGCTGACATCAGAGGCTGGGCCGGCTCCAGGCCTACTAGCACCCTGAGTGAGATTTTTTGAACCCCCCCTCGTCGGCCGTGCTCCATTATACATATGACACACAATTTGATGCCGATTACACATTATGCCACACACTGTGATGCCCATTATACATATGCCACACACCAGGATGCCAATTATACATATGCCACACACAGGGCCACCAAGAGAAATCCTGGGCCCCGGGAAAACAGCATCCCAGGGGCCCCCTGGAGGGGGTGTGACTACAGCATTTTGGGGGCATGCTCTGCTGCCTCATACCCAGAGGCACCAGGCATCCCCATACCGCTGATGTCCTGGCCACCCTAAAATGTAAGTAAATGTGCAGGGCGGCCGGTGTGGGGTGACAGGCGTGTTTTTATTAGTAATGCCAATCCGGGGAATCCCAGGATTGAGCATTTTTCAATCCCAGGATTGAAAAAGATGCCACAGGATTGTACCTGTACCCCCTTTCCCACACTACATCAATGCAACCCTGCACACATCACTCTCCACACACACTTCACAACTGCCAATACCTTTACACACCATCCCTGCACACACTACCATTGCTACCCTGCAGCCTCTTCCCCCACACATCGCCGCTACTTCTTGCACACACTACACTATTATTGCCACCCTGCACCTCCCTCCCTGTACATACTACACTACCAATACCCTGCACCCGCCTCCCTGCACATACTCACTACCACCACTACCCTGCACCCTCAGAATATATTGCCACTACTCTCTAACCCCTCCCCATACATTACATTGCTGCTGCTCTTCACCCTACTTCCCGCACACACTACACTAACTTCATTACCCTGCACCCCCTCCATGTACACACTACACTACCATACACCTCGCTACTATGCCCTACAACCCGACACACATAAACTGCTGTTACCCTGCACCCCTTTTCCTGCACAACACACCGCTGTTACCCTGCACCTTTCCTTACTGCACAGTACACCACCGCTACCCTGCACCCCCATTACTGCACACTACACCATTATTAACCTGCACCCCCCTTACTGCACACTACATTGCTTTTACCTAGTTTCTGCAAACTAGACTGCTACTGCCATACACCCCCCCCCCCCTTTCTGGCACAGTACACCGCTGCTACCTAGCACCCCACTCCCTGCCTAGACTACCATTACAGCTCGGCTGGTGGTCAGAAGATACAGCTGCCGGGAACAGATGTCAGTGGAGCATCGCAGCAGGTAAGTATTTCCTCCTCACCCCATCCCAGCATAAATTAGTATGACACTGCCCCCAGTAAATATTAATACACCCCTCTCCAGCGCCAATTAATACACCACACCCCCCGGCACACATTACTATGTCGCATACAAACCCCCCCCCCCCCCCCAAAAAAACCATACATTACCATGTCAAACACAAACAACAACCCCAGCGTACATTATATGTCACTTCCCTCCCCAGCATACATTAGAATGTCAAACCCCCCCCCCTCCCAGTACACATAGCATACCTGACACTGAGGCTAGCCGTTGTGCTGCTCCTCCATGTGCCTGGCCTGCTGGATACTCAGCACATGTGCACTTCGCTGCAGCAGCGGGGAGGAGCAGGGAGGGGTGGGAAGGGCTCCGCTGCCACTGCCTGTCGCCCCCCCTTCTCTCAGCGGCCCTGGCCACACACTGAGATTTCATTACACATTATGCCACACACCAGGATGCCCATTACATATTATGCCACTTAAGTGCCGCTTACCCACATGCTCATCGCTAGGGGGTTCTCTCTCAATGCCAGGGCTAAATGCTCGATTCCAGGGGTTACATGCTTGTTGCCAAGGGGAAGTGAATTGCTGCCACTCACTGTATGGAAGACAGCTGCTAGCTGCACACAACTTAAAGCTGTGACAACTGGGAAGAGAGCATGCAGGAGCAGGAGGGATCGCAGCAGGGATCAGAGATTTCTGCTGCAGTCCCTCTTACATACATTCCGGTGATATTAAATATTAGCTGCAAATATTATATGATAAATGGACCCCTAGGGGTGTGTGTGTGTAACAGAGCAGAAGCAATGTCCACACAAACACTACATCAGCACGTGTGTATAAGGAACAGAAGCAATGCACACACAGGGCCCTATTCAGAAAAGGAGATGATGAAAACAGAACAATCTCAGCGCTGAAGGTCAGCGGGTGGGAAATATAGCACGTGGTGACCCCGCACCACAAAAACACAATAGTACAAAGGAATGTGTACAAGACACATATGGTTTGTTATAATCCCTCCTGCGAGCCAAATGGATATGACGGACAGGGACGTCCCTATCTTACTGGGAAAGGTCCTCTTCTCCGCCGTATAGGATAATGCACCAAATAGACAAGTAGATTTGTAAGCACTTTCCCTTCACCAAAGATCTTTATTTAGGAAAGAGGTACCATACGCCCCTTAGAGGGAATAGCGTCTCCTCTTCTCCGGGTTTGGAAATTTCTTAAACACACCAGAAAGGACCCGAGTGCTCATATGTTCCAGGAGGCTTCTCCAGATGTCAGAAGTACATATGGAGACACAATACAACCGCATATGGTGTAGTACAGTAATTTATTTCTGACAACATGTATGGGGAACAAACTAGGAGTACAAGGAACACACTGGGGTTTTTCTAAAAAATGAAAACGTCACACAAGGGAATAGCAGAACAATTACCAGAAATGGTGGAGAACTAGTTGGACCAAGTTCTCAAATGCGCTAAATGAAAAGAGTCCCGGAAACCCTCACACAAGGCACAGTCCACAAAGTCCAGGCAAAAGAGCTTCTCCCAGGTGGGCGTCTGTAATGGATCCAACGCGTTTCGACCGTTTACTACAGTCTTTTTCAAGGATAAACTTTTTCCAGTTGCAGATCAGAATTTAAAGGGCACAGTGACCAACCCCGTACTAGCGCTATTTCGCGCCTTCTATCACGTTGCTACGTGAGGAGACTTGCGGTGCAGATCCTCTGCCCCACTTCCGGCATCGCGTCTGTGCCCTGCTTCCGGTTTTGTTAGGGAGTGACGGCGGGTGTGTATTGAAGCCCCGCTTCCGGCATCAGGGTCGTCGCGTCAGTGCCCCGCTTCCGGTATCTGTTAGAGAGTGACGGCGGGTGTGTATTGAAGCCCCGCTTCCGTCATGTATACTTTCGCATCAATGCCCCACTTCCGGTCCATCTCAGTGATGTGTAACGGAACAGATCTTCCGTGGCTCATGAAGATCCATTAGAGTGGTATTTCATCGGAAGTAAAGTGCACAGTGCTCCGGGCATATTTGATAGGGTATATTCCACATATGGGCATGTATATATAGAAAAATGAAAAAAATATGATAAATTAGCACTCAGGAAAAAATAATAATAATAAAAGAAGTACTTGGGTATACGGTCAGTGATAAAAGACAAAATTTAAAACAAGACATATAAAAACATTTGTGGTTAAAAATGGACCATAATAAATTAAAACTAGGACCATAATACACAAACAGAGTTTAAAAACAAGGATAAAAGGGAAAAAGACAGATAGCCCCAAAAAAAAAAAAATAATAATAATTTTTTATAAAAACCATTTGATTTCAAAATCCTTATTCAGACCATGGGGGTGTAAGGTGTCAAACTTATATATACACTTCATCTCTTCTCGTGCTAACTGAGATGCCTTATTTTTTTTCCTAAGGTCATCTTTTATCTCTTTAATACCTACAAATCTGATAACGTGCTTTTTATTGGACCCATGTATCGTTTTGAAGTGGTGAGATAAATGAGTCTCCACTCCTTTTTAGATGTTATTTAAATGTTCTGTTATTCTTGTTTTTAACGGTCTGGATGTTCGTCCAATATAAAAAAGATTACATGAACATTCGATGGCATATACAACGTTGGGAGTGTTGCATGTAATAAAGTTCTCGATGGTAAACGTAGTCTGATTTACGGACAACTCAGTTGTTTTTGATTGTCCGCCACTTTTCACCATTTTGCTGCCTCTACACAAACCGCATCTGTGGAAGCCTTTGGTGCGGATTCTTCCACTATTGTTAGATGTGGTAAATGCACTTCTTACTAGTTTATTCTTTATATTAGGGGCTTTTTTGTAGATAAATTTGGGGGCTTTAGGTAGATGGTTACCTATGATTGGAATATCCTATTAAGGGATCCTATTTTTCTTAAATGATTTCTCTATTGTTTTGTATTGTGAGTTGAAACCAGTTATAAACGCCCACTTGAAATCATTATTTTCTTCTTTTGCTTCTTTGGGCTTTAGAAGAGTCCCCCTATCTATCTCTCCTGTTTTTATGAGGGTTTCTGAGATAGTTTCAGATGTGTAGCGGCTTTGGATAAATCGATCTGCCATATTTTTAGCTTGTTCCGTATTGATGGTTGTATCAGAACAATTACGTTTAAGTCGCTTAAATTGGCCACCTGGAATTGCATTCAGCCAGGTGTTGTGGTGTCAGCTGTTCCTCTGAATATATGACAGGCAGTCAGTAGGCCATTGTTGTCGAAAATCGTAATGTCCAAAAAATCAATACTCGTTTGGCTAATATTAAACGTGAGTTCTATATTCTCATCATTCATGTTTAGATAATCGCAGAAAGCCTTCAAGCTAAGCTCATTTCCACTCCATATAAAGACGATATCATCAATATATCTGGACCAGAATACCAGGTCCGCCCCAAAGCCATGCCCGCTCCATACATGTTTCTCTTCCCAGAGTCCCATGAAGATATTGGCATAGCTAGGGGCGAACCTGGTACCCATAGCGGTCCCGACCTTTTGGGTATAGAAGCTGCCATCAAACATAAAGTAATTATTGTTGAGGATCAGATCAACACTTTCAATTAGCAGTTGTTGGAGATGGGGGTCGAGGTTGCTTCTCTCCAGAAATGTAGTGGTGGCTCTAAGTCCCTTGTCATGAAGGATTATAGAGTAAAGGGATTACTGCAGATGTCAAATGTGTGTTATAACTCTTGAGTTTAATAGGGTTATTTAATCCCCCCACATTCCATGACAACAGTTTTAGAGGCTGTACAGGTCTAGTTATTACAGCACTATTTGGTAAAGGCGGGTTCACCATTGTATTATGCTTATAGGGTCGGGTAGACAGCTGTGACAACTTACATATTGGGTTTCAAGAGTTATAGGCAGATCACAGTTTTCCTCCACAGGCTCCGGAATTTTTCTCCACTCTGACTTCAATAATACACAATTACAAAATATGTTTTAAAATGAAATGAGCTCCCGCTGTAATGCCTCAAATAAATTTTTTCTAACATTTTCAACACCAAAAAAGTAGTGGACACTATCTTGGTTAAGTGGTGCACAGTAAAGTAATTTTAACTAGACCTATAACTTTAATATCTAACTAAGAATAAAGGTACAAATAGGTCCTTTAGATGTAACTTTGTAATCGTTGAAGGTCCTACCTAGGATTTTGTTCCCGGTTAATCACACACTAACCCATAGTGATATATGCGGTTTTATCTGTTCGGGGAATGTTGGGGTGATCTTTGAGGTAAAAAGTGATCTTTGCCTCTTTGTGATTAGTGAAATAAATTGGGACCCCATTCTCTATGACCCGTAATTTAGCCAGGTATAAGAGCAAAACGCATATTCTGATCATGAAGGAAGAAACATATCTCTGAAAACACTGTTTTTGGGCAACCGATACTGAGAAATCCTGAAATATGAGAATTTTATGTCCTCCCACTACTAGTTCCCGGGCCTCTACGATAGGAGAATACATTTTTTTCCTTTGCGCTATAGTCAAGGAAGCGGGCTACCACAGGGCATGGTCATCTCCCATTCCCCTCTTGTTTGCACCTTTCAGACCGCACAGATTACCGTTTTAAAACGGTTAAAAATCGGCAAAATAAGCTTTAACACTGCTTGATGATAACTCTGCCTACTTTTAGTAACACAGCCAAATTATAAGCTTTAACACACTGCTTGATGATAACTCTGCCTACTTTTAGTAACACAGCCAAACTATATTTCTGCATGTCTGCATACATGCTAAAGAGACTGCTGATTACTTTACAAATTTCCCCCATATAAAACGGATGCTATATACTTGTGATCCGTAACAGTTCCATGGATACTTATTGCAACTATATGTAAGCATTTACTACAAGCTCCCTGCTGGTTTTATTAGAGAGAAAACGTGGAGACTCTACCGTTAATTGCTGCGGTACTTGTGTATTATAGCGGCGCCCCCGATGTCCATCGTACGATGAACGTATCGCATCGCATGCCATGTACCCGATGCGACGCGATTTTGACCCCCTATACGATGAAAAATCGTATAAGCACCCTAATGGGTGCTTACAATGTTAAATGCACCCCCACGCCACTATAAACGTGAACCCGAAGCGTGGCGAGCGCAGCGAGCCCGCGAGGGGCGGCGGTACGCGTCCTACGACCTTTTCATACCCCCACTATCCACATCGGCGTGGAGTTGAAAATAGAATAGTGTGGCGAGCGCAGCGAGCCATCGAGCCCGAAGCGTGGCGAGCGCGGCGAGCGCAGCGAGCCCCGCGAGGGGACGCGGATACCTTCACAGGTAAACGCGTCCCTTCGCGGGCTTCACAGGTATCCGCGTTCGCTCGCCACGCTTCGGGCTCGGTGGCTCGCCACACTATTCTATTCTCAACTCCACGCCAACGTGGATAGTGGGGGTATGAAAAGGCCGTAGGATGCGTACCGCCGCCGCTCGCCACGCTTCGGGTTCACGTTTATAGTGGGGGGGGGGGGCGTGGGGGTGCATTTAACATTGTAAGCACCCATTAGGGTGCTTAACATTGTATAAGCACCCATTAGGGTGCTTATACAATGTTAAATCGCATCGCATCGTATGGCATTGTATGCCATGTACAATGGCATACAATTTGAAAATTGTATGCCATCGTACACTATCGAACGATATCGCATCGCATACCATCGTATGCGTTATGGTATGCGATGGGCGCCGCCAAAATACACAAGTACCATTGCTGCTATTTGAGCTCAATAGGCTTGTTTTTCATTTCTTTTATATGTATTGTGTATATTGTATTTTTTTGCTATGTATGTGATTCCTTTTTAGATTATTATAAGATATAAAATTTGATACTATCTGCAAACAGTGTGTCCTCATTTATTCTGTGCAAGCAGAGACAATCGGAGCTCTTTACATTATACTCAGCAGCGCAATACTCACCATTGTAGATACCAACCTGTATTATATATGATTGTCCAAGAAATGTAGGAAGAGGTAACTTATAAGACACACTATGCCAAGTAATATACTTAACCTTTATAGACAGCACATGTAATTGAAAAGCACACAGTGAATAGAACCTGTTGTGGTTGAGTCCAATTTGCCAAGGGTTAAGGGAAAATATATTTCCCACAACATCTACTTCAGCGTTGGACTTTAACGGTGTAATCTTGAGGCTCGAGGCTGTGGTAGAACCGTTGAAGCAATTTGGAGCACAGCACATAAAACGGTCAGCAACAGGAGAATGTATCTTCAGGGTCTATATCGTTTTAAACAATCAAGTCTCCAGTCAGCAGTAGTGCTAAACCAAGTCTTATCATGTAGAGGTACTTTAGGGGGCAAACCAAAATATCAAAAAGACTGTAGTCGTTCCAACCCAAAGCAGAGCTGGTTGTACTATTAGTTATGAACATGTGCAGTGATTAAACAGTTAGAAGTGCCTGCTGTGTGGCTTTATGGCAATGTAAAGTAGTATGCTGGTTTCAATGGGGTTAGCAATAAGTGAAAAAAAGACAGCCTGTATCACTTTTTCCAGTCCAAATCTCGGGCTATTCTGTGTTCCCTCACCGCCACTCCTCTGGACTGTCTCCTTAAATGGCAGATAACCGCCCGGCTTCCTGCAAGCAAGCAGCCTTTTGTGCCCTGCCGCTACCGCTCTCTCCCAGGCAGTTACTCACGGCCAAGGACCTTGTTATACTCTCACAGACCACCCCCCCCTTTTTTTACGCTATTTTCCGGCCACACCAGCCCCAATCCAGCCACACCACGTACCCTTAGTTTAGTCTGTCCGTTACTTAGTTTCAGATTGCTGGGGGACAGTCGTGGAGAGTGCGGCACCTTACTCCGGTCTTCTAGGAGGTTTTCGCCGGCAAAGCAGTCTCCTCTCTGCGTCCCGCTCCAGCCGCTTCACCGTGCTCTGCGTCACCCGACTCCTCCGCCGGAAGGTCTCTCCCCCCGGAACAGACAGTTGTTAAGTCGCTTTTACTGGCTGCTCCCGGTAGTACTCCGCTGGAGCCCAAGTCCTCGGGCTGGGCGTCCCGCTCAAGCCACTTCACGATGCTCTGCGGTATCCGGCTCTCAGTGGCAGGTCTTTCTTCCCGGCACCGACAGTAGACCAGCTGCGTGTTAAGGTTGTACCAGCCAATTCTTCCCTGGAGCACCGCGGGTCCCCCGGCCGCCGTTCACCAGAGGTAGGGTCTCTGCAGCTACAAGGGTGGGGATGAAGCAGGAGGGAGGGGATTCGTTGGTGGTATTGTAGGTGCTGTAGATGCGTTAGGAAGGCACCATATTTCGGGTAGGCTTGGACACCATGAAGGCCATCAGTGTCGATGGTCGGACTTCAGGCAATAGTGATTATTCCTTATACCATAGGTTCCCAAATGCGGTACTCAGGGCACCCTAACGATCCAGGTATTAAGTATATCCATGCTTGGCCACATGTGACTTGGGGTCTTATTCTAGTTCACTCTGACAAATTCCTTCTTTGATGGACAAAACCATGTGCACTGCAGGTGGGGTAGATGTTACTTGTACAGAGAGACTTAGATTTGGGTGGGGTTTTACTTCAAAGTGAGATATATATTGCAGTGTAAAAATAAAGCAGCCAGTATTTACCCTGCACAGAAACAAAATAACTCACGCAAATCTAAATATATCTGCACATGGTTTTGTCTATCTTAGAAGGAATTTGTCAGAAAGAGTGAACTAGAATAAGGCCCTTAATTAGTAACTCAGTCAGTCTGAATTAACCATCTGTGCTGAGCCATAGATATACCTAAAAACCTGGACCATTGGGGTGCCTTGAGGACCGCATTTGGGAACCTCTGCCCTATACCCATAAGGGAGACAAAAGTGCCCCCTACTGTCTATTAGTAATAAAGTATCATTTCTAGATAAAACTTTGAACTTTTCAAAGTGCTTCCTCAGGTTTTCCCATAGAGGAAGCTATATAAGCTGCAGTTTACAAATATAAAATTATATTTTGTGTTGGGACAAAGCCTGCAACATATGCCCACATTAAATAGATGTCCTTATTTGAAGAACCTGATTCCATACACTGATGCAAGTGTGGGGCTCTCTGGGATAAACAGACTGACTATTACGCTGTCACTGAGATCAAGTGAAGTATAAATTACTTTACCCAATAAACTTTATTTGTTGGGACTAGAGCCTCCTTGTGTGTCATTAATATTTTGTATCAAACGAACTTTGCTTCCACCGGGAAAATATTACATACAGCATAGCATGAATATAAGCCATACTTGCCTGCTACTTGCATTTTCAGGGAGAAAATTCTCTGTTCCTGGACTTCCCTGCTAATGTGTAATTACCATCACCTGTCGGGAGCTAGGTCATTGATAAGGAATGTGTTCCACCATAGGTGATAGTAATCATATATTACCAGGGAAGTCCAGGAACATAGCATTCTCTCCCTCATGGAGAGGGTCAGGTAGGCAAGCATGATATAAGCTCCCCTGCTCCATGTGGTTTGCTGGCTGTAGGGCTCTATTTAACAACATGGGACCCCCTGGTTAGCATAACTAAACTGCTTCAGAACACTACTAATACTATTCATGTACATGATAACCTGTGGCAAGCATATAGGTTTTCATTTTCTCTGTTTATTGATGTTCTGAAGCAGTTCTGTTATATCAAACCAGGAGTCCCATGGCCTGAACTTGAACCTGAATGTAGTAATGTTAAAAGATAAAAAGGACCCTGTGTGTTTGTTTTGGTGTAGTTTATTTCAATGCCAGTGTGCCACGTTTCTCCTCGGGGGTCTATTTATTAAATGATAAAAAAATGCTTAGCTTACGCATTTTTGACGCTGAGAGACAATTGTTTTGTTTGTACTCAATGCTTTTTTGTATATAGTATTGCATACACAATCAATGAAAAATATTATATGCATTAGAAATGGATTTCAATTCTTCTCCCAAATGTGTAGTAAGGCGTGATCTCAGTGATTTCTCTTGGACACATCAAGCTTCATGCTCCCTCTTTGTACTTGGGAGCAGTGACTACGCCTACAGTACCTCCTGTGTATGTACAAAAGCCCCTGGTTTCTAGGCACTGCATTGGCTGTAACCCCCTAGAAGCACATTGCTGCTTGTGGTGAAATGTATGCATTTGTACAACACCCCCATCCCCACTACAGTTTGTTCCCTGCAGCTACAAATGTTGTGTAAAAATAATTATATTTCCTATATAAAATTATATTTCCTGTCATGATGAATGAAAAGGTTTGCTTGCAAATTTTCACACCTATTTTGACCAATTCATTTGCCACTCAAAGGGTAAAGTTTTATGCTTTGAATATATTAAAGTCTAATTTTAATAGAGTAGAAACATTATAAAAATTGTTGTCAAATGAATTAGGATAATTGTTATATTACTAATGAGATGTATTTTGTGTGCTGATGAATTACTATATTTTAATTAGTTGAATAGCTCTTTCTTCCTTCCCATTTTTTTTCTTTTTTAATTAATAGTACTGTGGCGCAAAGCTATTTATGCCCCTTTCAGACCGCACTAAAAAAAACACGGTATTTTGCAGATTTTTAACTGTTTTGAAACCAAAACGGTTTTTGGAAACGCTGCCTGCAAAACTGATTAATTTATTGGGAGGGAGGGAGGGAGGGGAGGGGGGGGGGAAGGGGCGTCTCGAGACGCTGCCTGCAAAACGGATTAATTTATTTGGGGGGCGTGCGCGTGGCTGCCCAGCATTGTTGTAGATGGTTGCAATGACGGGCTGGGTAGTGGCGTGGTCAGGATGTCACTGCTGCCACCGCGCACTCACTCCTTCTCCCTCTATAGTGCACTCCTCTCCTCGGGTTGGCCAGTGCAGGATGGCGCACGAGTCCTGTCCCCCTGCCCCCCCCCAATAAATTAATCAACTTTGCGGGAGGACCCCCCTGGAGCCTGGACCAGCCATAGTGTACAGGAGCCGTTTTCACACCGCAAACCTGCTTTAGACCAGGTATTTAGATGCGGTGTGAAGGGGGTAAACTTCCTCTGACCAGTTTAAAAAACGTTTTAAATACCTGGTCTAATGCAGGTTTTGCGGTCTGAAAGCAGCATTAGCGAGTCCTTGGCTTGCCACATAAAAATAGCGTGTCATCGGGACCAGTGAGAAGAGAAAAAAAAAAAAAAAACGAGGTCAGCACCTGTATTTAGAAAAAATGAAATGAGACTCTTAGCTAGAGAGAGAAAAACAATTAACCCATTGTAATAGCAATTACAGGGTATTGAAGGAGAAAGAACTGTGAATTCACCATATTAGTATAAATCCACACACGCAAAAAATTGGCCACAAATCTGATTTATGAGAAACCCCATTTATTTCGTTTATGTACATTATGGGGGGAGACAGTGGTGGGATACAGTAAGTTCACAAGAGACCGTCTCAGGAAATAAAAAAAAAAAGGCAGTGGCTTTAAAAAACGGGAAATCTACTGAAATTATGTATAAAAATATTTTACAGTGACCACACTGAATTCCTGATTAACCCTGCTAATTTTATATTAAACAAAGTAAAATGATTAGATTGCTTAAAAACACTGAATATATTAAAACAGATTTGTGTCATTTCAAAAGTAGACTAAATAAACAAAAAAAATAATAATAATCCACCCTACTACTGAAATGTCCATGAACTGTAAAAGGTCAATGCCGACAACGTAAATGGGAGTACAAAATAGTATTATTTCCCCTTAATTTCATTTCCCTGTCACAATTTGAAAGAAAATGGTTAAAAAACAAGTGCAAACGTGAATCTTTACAGTATAAATTTACACCATGTTTTAGCACTGTTTGTTTTCTTTTACACAAACATGGACTTAGGGGATAAAAATGAAATAATCTTATTGTTATTTATGTAAAAAGTGAAATAGGACATTCACATAGAACATATACTTAATCTCTTCTGAATCTGTAGGCAGAAAATAAAATTCAAAATGTTTGCTTCTGGAACCACACAAGCAAGTTGCCCAATGAATGGTGTATTAACACCACTGCCTGTGATAAAAGGAAAGACTGTACAATTAAAATGTTTAATTTCTTATATACAGCCATTTTAAAGGAATACTGTACCTTTAACGCCTCAAAAACAATTTAATACTTGGGGGATGGGAACAAATCAACCACTTGTTGATTTCTTTAATACTTATTACTTATATGTTTGGTAAAAATGCAATTTTTGTTTTATATAAATCACTGATCACACAAATGAATGGTGTGTGTCAGTAGGCTGGAGGACTAGAAATTTTTATACAAATATAAAAAAAAAAAAAAAAAAATTAAAAATAGTTCAGATTTCATCCTTATTTTTTTGCTGGTTTCGTGGGGAATTTTTCAGCACATTCCTAAGACGGAAGTAAACACCAGTTGATTCTGACATGTTATCATATTCAAATGGTGTGATTCCTTCAGCAAATTTACTAATATCTGGAATACCAGAACTGGTAGGAGTAGGCTCCGCAAACGTAGCCTCTTCCTCAATATTTTCATTCTCTTGACTTTTCTCTTCGGGTTTTAAATATGATCCATTGGCCTCTACAACTTTTTCTAGGACATTAGCGTCAACATTCGGCAAATCCTCTTCAGGAACTAAATCAGAACTTTTTTCCTGTTCTTGTCCAACTGATTCAACTAACAGATCTGAAGGCTTGGAATCTTTTGCTAGATTTTGACTAGCAATCTTCTCTCCTGTGCCACTGTCCATTTCAGGTTTGCCTGGAGAGGAGGGGACAGAAATACCATTTAATGGTGTGTGAACATCTGAATCACTATTCGTGCTCTCTGCATTTTCAAGAGCAGCCCAGATTAAGCGCTGCTGTTCTTCCAGCTCTTCCAAAGTCAATGTGTCCTCATCCATGGAAACTGGCCCCTGGGTCTGTGAGTGAAAGCCATCCTTAGACTGAAGTAAAGGGGAGCCTCTAGTAGGAGTTGGTGGTGGCGTGCCTTTCGGGAGGGGAGGAGGAGTTGGTGTTGGTGGAGGAGGTGGTATAAAATTTGGAGGTGTAGATGGAGGTGTTCTACGAATCTGAGTAGGTGGAGTATGACATGGAGATCCAGGAGGAAACGGTGTCTGAAACTTAAAGCCTGTATCGGAATCTGAAAATATAAAAAGCACTATCACTTCATAAGCACTATTAGCAACATTTTAATATACATATTAAAAGGGAAAACTTCAGCTGTAAAAATTTACTGAGCCTTAATATATACAAAACAGTTGTAGTCTATACAATCTCCTCAAAGTGCACCCAATGGAAGGCTGGGTGTGCACCCCAACAGCCCTGACTAATGGAGATAGAACAGACCTAAAAAGGAGGAAGACCAGCTACCCAGATAAGCATGGGAGATGGGTACCAGTATGCAGCAGGGAACAGCAGAGATGGCAATGACTGGGAATACTAGTTCATAAATAAAGGAGAAAAAGCATTGCCCTTCAAAGCACCACAGTTGTGTTGGATAGGAAAGTCCATTTACACATCAGCAATGAGGCACAAAGCATTTGATAAAGGCTTCTTGTGGCGGTTACTAGCAATCCAACTGACATAATGTATAGGAAAACCTTAACCAAAGAAATGCATCAGATTTCAAAATGACAGAATATATCAAACTCTCTGATGCAGTTTGTACAGTTGATACTAGAGCTGAACTTAAGCTGGCCATACATCTACAGATGGATTGTCAGATCTGGCTGTTTGGAACAAATATCTGGTAATGGATGAGCGAAAATGACAATACCATTTGCTTTGAAATACTAGAAAACTGCCAAAAAAACGGTCATTCAGATATTACCATGATTTTGTTCCAACCAGCCAGATCTGACAATCTATCTGTAAATGTATGGCCAGTTTTAGGTTTAAAGACCAAGTCAATGTCTTAAATATTTGAAAAATTATACTATATACACTAAACCAATGTATTAAAATTCAGGTTTAAATTTTTAAACTAGTATAAGGTTCAGATCAACTTTCTGTTCTCAGCAGTGCCCAAAATATTTTTGAACTTTTTTACTGTGCCTACCTGACCCCACATCCATATCCACTGGGGATTCTCCTTTGCCATTTCCAGAGATCTTTAGTCTTTTTTTCTCAGAATGCGATTGGGATGAAGAAGGTCTCTTCTGGCTGGCATTCTGGTTTGGCTGTGAGGAAAACATTTCACTACCGTCACAATGTAAACCCAACTGAATTCTTGTTACGTGTATTACCTCCTGCACCTTTGAAGCTAACAAATATTACAGTTCATAAAAAAAAAAAAAAAAAAAAAAAGTGTGTGTGTGTGGGGGGGGGGGGGGGGGGGGGGTTATCAATAAGCCTTAAACAACATGTCCCCATGAAAAAGGAAGAGCAGTTAGACCAAGAGTAAAAGGCTGGCATTTTTGAAGGTGTAACCAAATCATTTATACAATCTCTATTATAGTCGCGATTCGTCTCTACAGTTTATACCCTGTAAAGTACTGCGGAATGTGTGCACTTTAAAAATACCTGTAATAAATAATCTGCAGTTTTACTCCCCCACTTCCCCTGCACTCCTAGATCAGCATTCAAAAGTCATCTTCTATATACAGTTTGCAGATGCCTTATACTGCTCCTTATTTTCTGGGACTTTATACTTTGTTTGCACCCGTTTAACTTGGTGCTTTCAATAAATTAGGTTTCAATTTTTTTTTCTAAATAGGCTTTAGAAATACAAATAACTAGTAGGACAAAGGAAAATTTATTCAGCAACATTGATCCTGCTTATATTAGAAATATTTAGGGGGTATTCAATGTTTAGGTCACGGCAGTCGAGTTTTCTTGACCGCCGTGACCCTGTCCCGTTCTTGGTCAGCTCAACTGAGAACATGCAGGCGGGATTCAATGTCCCGCCTGCCGGGCAGCGAGAAGGGGGCGTGGCCGAGAGTCGCGGCCGGGAAGAGGCGAGCTGCAGCTCGCCACTTCCCGGCAGAACAAGCCCGACAGCTTGTGAAGTCGGGCTCTTTCTGCAGAGAAAAGCCTGCTCAATACTGTCGGGGAAGACCGCATTGAATAGGGCCCGGCGATTGAATACCCCCTTAAAATTCAGCATAAAAAGAACAAAGCAAAGGAACTGTAATGGGGTGTAACACTGATATTTTGAACAGTCAAAATATCCTAGAAGGTTAGTCAAAATTTACCAGTATTTCTCCAAAACAATTAGTTAGACAGAATCGCTTAGTCAAAATATCCAGTGCATCTAGCCAAAATTGGCCAATATCTAACTTCTCATTAGAGACTATGTTTTACTATACAAACAGCTTTTGAAAGCGGTTCAGCACTAGTAATTTATTCAGCCTCAATTGTCTTTTTTGTAAACTAGGAGGGGGCGATTTTTTCTTAGGGGATAAGAAGAGTGAACAGTTTCACCACCAGCCCCAATGAAATCCAATAACAAAAGCATAGTGGGAGGGAGGATTGCAACACGAGTTATGCAGTGTCACAAAAGACACATGTTCATATTTCCGCACGATATGCTGTTAAAGTACAATATTGATTGCTGCGCAAACTTAATATACGCAGTTTATAGGAGTATATGAACATGGACCTGCTGATTCAGAGAGTTAAGAAGATACTTACTTTTGGAAAATTAGAAGCCAAATAATTGGCAAAATAATCTTTTTGATGAGCAGGTTGCATTGGTATTGAACCAAAGTTCCTCCAATCCTGACAAGAATGGAAAAATAACTGGTTACACCAATGAAGAGGCATACATCCACATAATACGTCTCAGAGTTTTGCAGTCACCCCTCAAACAAAAGTATAGTCTGATGCTGGTCATAACCCAAGAAATCCAGTTTGCTGTAGTGCTCGAAGCACTACAGCAAACAGCGACACTGCAGACAGGGAAGAGGAACTGCATGGGTTTTCAAAGTTGGCGGGTGCTAGAATGAACATTACTGTATGTGGAACAAAATGAAAATGTTAAACCCTATCTTGAACAATAATTAATTGCTCATATGTGGTATAAACTACACAAGGTTAGCTTTTTTTGGGGCCATTATAAAATGTGAAACCATATCTTGAGTTATCTTATGTACAGCTGTGATGTGTATATTTTTGCACTTACGAACACCTTATTCCTACTAAGAGCCTTTATGATCTTAATGGCTCAGGTACACTAGTAAGAGCAAGAAAAGGGGTAAGCCCATAATATAGACAAAGCTTCAAACAAAAGACAACACAGGTACAAAATGTTGGAATTGTTAATCTAAAGTTTTCTATTTTGCTAAATGGGGATAATTCTGATTTTGCAATCTTGTTCTTATTAAAAAAAAATAATCTTTAACTAGTTTACACAAGATTGAACTATAATTATTTTGATATTTTTAGGAGCTTTACAGTGGGCTGTTAAATTTTGATTGTTTTTCACATTAGTGCTGGCAGTTGTATAAAGGTGCTCATACACGGTACAATTGCTAGGTGCGATCAGATTAACGCTCACGCACACATCTGATCATACAGCTCAAAAAAGCGTCTGCTGCACATACTTTCTGTACTAGATTGCATCTCATTGCATTGTACAACGTATGTGATGCGATCTAGTCCAAATTGAACACAATAATTGTAACGTGAATGAACACTTAGAAATAGAGCATCACAAAAAAAAAAAAAAAAAAAGACATCCAAGTTTATTTTTACATAAATTTGACGCTACTTTTCAACCAAAGCTCAGAACGTTCTTTAATTCCTCATACTCCTTCCATAGATCAAATTTCTCCAGAAAACGCATAGCACACCAGTGGCAGCTGAGCCAAGGTACCAAGTGCCCCCTGGACCGCACCATCAGCTAGTGTCCTTGGCCATCTGCTTCACAGAGCCCTGGTGGTCTAGTGGATGATGCTGCCATGACCCGGGCTGCCACAAACTCTACAGGGCTACAAAAGCCCGGTAGATCAAAGTTTCCACTAAGTGCTGCCCGCGTGCTGAATCAGACTCAGCTACAACTCGTGGTCATTTACACTTCAGGCTATGAACACCTCCCCAGCTCTGCCCCCTCCATTCTCCTCCTCCTTGTGCGGCTTGCTGCCCCCTCCTACCCTCCTCAGAGAGATACAGCCGTCCGGATGTCATTGTGTCAAGGCCAGCAGGGATCTCTGGTCTTTGGTGGTCCTATGCATCAGAAATTGATTTGCAAGCCTGGTCACGTTAAACCTATGCATTTCGTATAGGCAACCCATTAACAGTGTCAAATCCATCATCCAATGTCAGAAGATGGAGACAAAGGGCATTAATTGTTTTATCTCCTGGATGAAATTCTAGTCTCAAAATGTATGCCTAACTCCTTCATGTGTACTATGCAGTGGTGACCGTGCGTGCAGGTCTGTCTTCATGCAATTTAATGATAGGCCATTACTTATGGGCCAGTTGCCAGCCCCAAACCCTGTTGCACTCAACTCTGCACTGATCAATTAAAATTCCATTCTCACTTGTCTTGCTCTAATGCCAGGTACACACCAGGATGATCCTGCTCGTGAGCGGGTCGTCACAGGAACATATGACCCGCACAGAAAAAGCCCCTGATGTGATCCGATCGAGACCCGCACCCACTACAATGGTTGTTTCTGAGATCCTACCTGCAGCAGGTAGGCTCTCAGAAAAGACCTAACAACCCACAGGTCCGCGCATCAGATCGGGATTACATCAAAAGGGCAGCGAAATGGCCCAAAACAGACCCGATTTACATACAATAGGTCGAGATTGTATCTAAATTGGCTCGTTTTGGCCCATATCGTCCTGGTGTGTACCCCACAAAACAGACTACAACCTATTTTAAATACAGTTCCTAAACTCATTTTCCCCTGTAAAACATTTTCTATTGCCTCTCCACTATGCCTGTCTGGACTAGACTGAGAGCCCGATTTATTACACCTGATCGCTGCTGTGCGAATTTTCAGAGGTTGGCGATCAGATGTGATCACTAATTTGTTTACCGTTTGGCCTTGCGCATAAGAGGTAAATCGATCTGCTTGCGAATTCGCACAACAGCAATCGACTCTGAATAACCCCCTAGATTAGATCTATATTGTCTCAAGACATCAAACTTTAAATCGCCCTGCCATGTTTTACACCTTTAATACACCCAGGCCTTTTATGTACCATCTAGTATGTATAAGTAAATGGACATCTGGCATTATCAATAAGCAATAAGTCACCTTTAACCATATGTCAAACTCCTATTTTCCTATGGATTATAAAGTTGTGAGAAAGGCCGTGCAAGTGTGGTCTGGTAACAAGTGTGGTCTGGTAACAATCAGTTATAGATTTGCTAAAGCTTCTAAATAATGACAGGGGGGGGGGGGGGGGGGGTGTTGTACCCGTTCAGATGATATAATTTGCTAAAATGCAATAGAGAAATTATATCTAAAATCTGATTGGCTGCAATAGATAACACTGCCACTTGTAGGTTTTAAAAGCTTGAGCAAATCTACCCCTCAGCCTTTGTCTGTTTCAAAGAAATGGAAAGAACTTGAACACAGAGAAAGCAGAATTTGCTATTGCTTAGAGGTCTAATCCCTCTGAACAGCCTGATCTCTGCCAATGTTGTACATTTGCATACATCATTTCAACCATCGCACACACAATATTTTTTAAGTGTGAGTTTAGATACAAGTAGAGGAATATGGCATTGTTCTCGAGAATGAAAACCCTGCAGTAAACTCACATCTGCAACCTCAGGTGAGGCAGCAATATTAAACCCAGGAAAGGCGACTAATTTAGACACATCATAAGATACATGTTTCTTATTTGCCAATGACTCTTCTTCAACCTCTCCATCACTTGTATCTACAAGATAAATACAATCAATGTTATTATACATATACACACTGCTGCTGAAATCACTAATCTGTGTACACACTAGACAATATGTTGCCTGGTCCCGTCTATCAGAGTGACATATCTAGTAAATTGCCTAGGGTGTACATATGATATGCGCACTGCCCCAAGTCGCTATAAACATCCCTCATCAGCTCTGCAGGAGAATGTAACGTGTTTCCTCACCCAGCTTGGCACGCACGAGTCCCATCAGCAGCGATGTCGGGCACACATCGCTAAGTGTGTACCCAACTTTACGCTCACACACATCCAAATACCTTTTCCATCATATAGAGTGAGTCCAGAGTTCTCCAGTTCAGCATCTTTCAGCCATCCTGGAGGGTACCCAAGTTGGCGCATTCGATATATGAACTGAGGAAGATGGTTGTTAGTAATGCCAAGGGCTTCCTGAAGCTCTTCACTGTAAAAGAAATAAAACCACCAATATTTTTGGAGTGCCTCACAAGATTGTACATTTTTACAATAAAAGGCTATCTGGTGGTCCAAAGCCTGGCCCACAACCAAAGCTGCAAGCTCTGACTAAAATGTGACTGGGATGCCATGAACAAGGAGAACACAACTGTTAAACCAAATAGATCGAAAACCTTATCCTGGGTAGTTTACTTTTGGGGACAGCCTTACATTGCATTCCCCACCAAGACTTAATTATCCTTCAATACAAAGAGACCAAGATTAATCAGTAAAGGTTACAAACTTTACCATATTTCCATAAAAAGAAAGAAAAGAAAGAAAAGAACACACCTAATAATGCCAGGCTTAAACTTCCCAAACCGCTCTGCTACTTCTTCAGCATGATAGCGCTGCTGGTAATTGTTGTTACCGGCTTCTCCACAGGAGTCCATAAATTCTTTTCGCTTCATCCCAATATGGGCAAGATCCCGGGGCTGCAGGAATTAAACAAACTAGGTATTACAGTAGAATTCAAACAGACAAAATATTTCCTAAAACTGGATTGGTGATTGTATAAAGCCTTAAAAAAAAAAAAAAGCCTTAAAAAAAAAAAAAAAAAAAAAAAAAAAAGAGATAAAACGTGGTAATAAATAATGATAAACGTCCAGCCAATCAGTTCCTAACTGCCATTTTTCAAACACAGCCTATAAAACAATTATAACAATACTAGTATGCACTGATGTGCCGTCTCTCTGAAGTAATGGGTAGTATAGAATTCGACCAGTCCAGAAGATATTCCATCAGTTATTCACCAACTCAGAGGTTAAGGGAGAAAATAAATACATCCCATTAATATCAGAGGGCTTTCTTAGCATGTGGGTAACTCCTTGAGAAAAACTGACCTTTCAGTAAAACAATGCGTTCAAATATTTTTTACGCTACAGCCCTGAAATTCCAAGAAATCACACACTTGACGGTAAGTGGGTTCCCACTCTCCCCATATACTCAGCTCTCACCTTGAAGAAGGTCCCTATACTCATCAAAAGGATTCTTTTGTGTGGATAGCCAATCCCGATCCAGCAAAATATATGGACCCGGGTCAGCTGCGGTGTAAAAGGGGTTAACCAGTGTTCCTTTACACAGGACTTCTACCCAGTTCCTGACCAGGGTAGAACACAGGCAGGATCTGGGTAGAGTGCAGTGTAAATGGGCGAGCCGGGTCCTCCAACCCGGCTCCTGTTTACAGCAATGGGGGAAGCCCAACTTCCAGACCTTAGCGTCCTGCGGTCAACATTGAGGTTGGGCGGGGAGCGCACACAGCCTCCGCTGTTGTCTGCTGTACTCTGCAGACAGCAGCGGAGGCAGGGAGGTGGTGAATAGATGCCTGTGTGCGGCAGCCATTCCTCTCGTGGATGGGGACTGGGGTGCACAGGCAGCCCAGCAGCTTACTTTGGTGCTGGGCTTGCCCCCAGCGTGAGGATCAGCGGGCCCAGCGCATGGAGATGACATCATCTCCAAGCGCTACCACCATTTACACTGGAGGTCAGCACCGCAGTGTAAACGGTGCAAATGGGGTATTAGCAGGCAAGTAGTCCTCCAACGGCACCAATGCCTTTAGGGCACACAATGGCCCTTTCAAAGTGTGGAGGAGATCAATAGCTGACTCAATATTAAAACCTGGGTCAGTAAACACAGCCTATAACATGACAGTTAGGAGCAGATTGGCTTTAAACAATACAAGTATTTTCCTAGGTTACATAATTTGATATGACATACAAGTAACAAAAACAGGCAAGCAATGAAGGGTATTCTCCTGTCCGTGGTGACAATATTACCAACATTAAGTATTTTTGAAACAAGACATAAAATAGGACAATCCAGTGAGCAGGCAGCAGCACCGCGACTCATGGCTGATTACACCTTGTATGCAAGCCCTCCGGGACTGAACAAATGAACGAAAGTGCCAGTCTGCCAGTATTCTAAGTGTGGCATACAGACGTGCTCACTCTCACCATGAGAGAATTATCAGCTAACTGGATAGAGCCCAAAATTTTAATTGCAAACAATATACAGATAGCAAAAAACCCCAAATAAAAATCCCTTCGATAGCGCATGTTGTCTTACTTTTGGGCAATCCCTCAGCTGATGTTCCTCTGAGCCACAATTGAAGCAGCATGGTTTTGGTCTATTTGATGAAATTTAAAAAGGAGAGTTACTATCATATCAAACCGGTTACACATGCATCTTAAAATAGACATTACATGGTTTACAGCATAACTCTGTGAGTGAAGTACAAGAAGTGGTTATGGGCAGATTGCTGAAGTGATATTTAGCGCCTCACAAAAATAAAATCGGTTAACCCAAAAGCTAGTTTTCCTGCATACCTCATTAGGTGCGAATGAAAAAATAAGCTACGACATTGGTCTCAATGTTCGGGAAGGTACTCGTGGCCATCACAGAGAATCCACCTGCCCTTAGTGAGCATGTATGAAGTACCATAAATACCATGGGTTACAGTAATCAGCAATGCTTACAAGAAGAATTACTACCAATTTAATGTGCAACGAGGAATCCAGTTAGCTAAGTTTATACGGTTCATGGAGCAAATATTTATTTACAGTTACAAGCTAAATTTTGTTTTTAAATTCATATAGGCTCACATATCTGTCCCTACACACAAATAAAAGGGGCACAAATATACATGCTCTAATTTTAGAACAGTAGGTGGTGATCAGTACTATAGAGTACTCCTTGAGCCTGCCCAGAGTAGCCCACGCAACCTGTTTAAAGAGCACAAATCTATTCTATTACTAAAACCATGGAGACCTGAAACAAATGTTATTTGCCAATTAAACAGGCTGGATAACTAGATTTGATTAATTGGAACTGCATAAAAGGGTGCTCCTAAAATAAGGGGGAGGTAAATAAATAAAAGCAATACAAACCTTTTTGCCTTCACTTGTACCTCTTGGCCTTCTAGAGATAAAATCTGACTAAAAACTTGCTGGTATCTTTATTAGAACATAATTAAGGGATTTTAATTATATACTCAAACCATTACATAACAACATGATAATTAGAGAATGGCATGCATTTACACCACCAATGTTACATTACAGCATTCAGGGTCCAGTATCAGCATCAAACCTTGGTTTAAGACTGTTGGTAATAAGAGCCCTCAAGTTTTATAGAATAATAACAAACGCAAACAATAAATTGTAAACTGAAACTGGACCTCGAAATGTGCAAGAGGCTTTCTGGGGGTATACAGTAGGTTCCTTTATAAAAGGTTTCCATCAGACACCATTAGGCTAGTCTCTGCCAGTGCAGCAGGGAGAACTGAAAACTAGTGCCCTTCTAATGTATACTCGAGTGAGGTGTAAAGAAATAGGGAGGTGATATTTCGGCATGGAGGATTGTGTCCTTATCAACATTGTTGGGTAGGGGCTTCTGCCTCTGGGCACTACTAGTAGGTAGATGGTAATGTACACTTGATGATCTACTGCCACTGAAGTGTGTTGGGAGTGAGTGCAACCATTTGGTGGAAGATTCCAGTTACCTGCCTACAATATCCTTACCTACAGCAGCCTATAAACATTATAAAAAAAAAAAAAAAAAAAAAATAATACCCCACCACTCCCTTTATGCCATATACATGAAGTGCTGTATTATGGCACAATATTAAGCGGTTTACCACAAAGTGGCTGTAAATGGAGCTTCATATTAGGATACTGTGGTACTTCCCATCCATCAGTCAACTGGGGATTCTCATTCAGCAGAGGCTGCCCAAGCTTGTCCAGGCAGAAGTTTGTAAAATAGAGAACACTCCCCACAACCTGCAAAACATATTCTTGTTAATAACTATTAATTATGTTGGCTTCACAAAAAGCTGGACATAGAATGGGGTGAGGCTGCTGCTAAACAAATTTGAAATATTCTCAGTAACAAAGCATAAAACAGTAACCATACACAGAATATAGCACAGCCGCAGAAGGACAAAGAAGGAATTCAATTAATCTTGTTTTAATATTTCACTGCTATTTTAGTCACTTGCGCCAGTTTAATTATTTTTACCCATGCCTTTACATCTTTTTTTGGGGGGTGGAAAGGCACTGCTGAAAAACTCCAATAGAAAAGTTGCATATTCTTCTCCACGATAAAAGAATAGTCACCAATTGAATAGACTTACAGCACTTTGACACTTCAAGAACATCTGTTCCAAACCTGTAATTGAGCACATGCCTTGGGAGATGGGTGGTTTCTATTTCACATATGGTGCTATTTTAAGTCAACTCCAGTGTCATTGGCACAAGTCCAGGATGCCAAGAGCAAGGCAAGGGTACACCTCAGGGGAGTCCTGGTTATGGCCTCTACAGAGAGCAAGCTGTGCGAGTCTGCGCTGTAGCCCTGCCATTGGGGTCCCCCATTTCTCATGTTTTTGCAAGTAAAGGCTGTATACCATCTAGCCACTCAGAGGAGCTTCCATCCTACACAACGGTCATTTTGCACCTTAGCTATTTAGCCCATTGCTCATAGTTGATGATACCTGTGTATTCTACCTTTGTGTAGCATTGAGTTTCCTTGTGAATAACCATGCCAGAAGATCTAAACCTGTTGTATCTGCAGATAGCTCTCTTTGGTACAACCAGTCATTGTCATCTATTTGTATTTCCACATGCATCAGAGAACCAACTTTATAGACTTTTTTCCTTAGTGGGCATAACATGGTCGCATATTTAGTTCTCACTTACCACTAAACCGTCATGGAGATGGTTTAGTGTCCACTGACCTGGGGAATCATAGATTCTGCTTGCCATCGTAAAAGATGTCCTAGCGCCTACAGACCTGGCAACATACCACTGTGCACATTGCAGTAGAAGAACACAGGACTGCTTTACATCACCTTTTTGATATTTGTATGATATATCTTGCACACCATTCTGGAAGCCAGAGCAGTGTACACAAACCTAGATATGGGGAATTACTGTGCACCATAGGGGAATACTGCCAGAACCAAAGCACAGCACGCCCCTGGAACAGTGTCAGCTTAGCATCACCTACCTGCAAGTATTGTTATATTTATTTGCCTCTGAATGCATTCATGTTTATAGCTCTACGGTGCATTGATCACCCCATCTAAGTATCTTCCCTGAGTAATCTCATTCAACATGGGCTCTGTATCTTCCTGCAATACCCAACCACCAGGGGACTTAGAACAAGACTTGGGAGCAGCAGCAAATGTGCCCAGCTGTATCATCCTTCTGTCAAGTTGGGGTACTGGATTCACCCTCTCATCTAGTTAGAGGCATGCAAGATGCTAGAACGTAGAAGTGACCTAGATACTTAACTACTGGCATATATATATACACAACAGTTAAGTAAAATAATTGATGTTTATTTTATCCAGCACTGGGCCCCTAAATAAATCACTGTTGTCAAACTCACAGGTGATAACTTCTCCCTGCAATACTGTATGCAACAGGGATAGAATTACTGTGTAGCTCATGAGAAACATAGTGTTCTACTCTTTGCACAGCATTTATCATCCCTTGTTACCCAGTCAATTTGTGATATATGCCCAGGTAGAACACAGACCAGTAGAAGGGGCAGGAACACAATGCATATTGCAAACTGACTTTATTTAAAACATATATAGTGCCTCATTTGAGCTTAGTACAGCTCCAATATTTTTTCCAATATAAAGTGTCACTCTGGAGACTGTTGAATGTAGTGAAAATAATTATTTAATTGTCGGAATTACATTTTTTCACCGCATTCATCAAATTCTCCAGAGTGACACTTTATATTGGAGCTGTGCTAAACTCAAATGAGGCACCGGAGCAATTAATATACTGATCCAGAAGGAGTGCCGGGATTAAAGGATCTATCTATCTATATATACACACACACACACACACACACACACACACACACACGTATATAAACATTATACAATTGTTGTTGCAAGTTATGCATGAAAGCTAACATTTTGGGTTCAGAAAACCAGTACAATTATTTTCCCTAGAAAATAAAATAACACTGAAAATGTTTGATCATTTTTAAGCAGATGAAACTGCATCTAATTACCCACCTGCAACTGCAGTGTATTTTCCTGAAAGCGCGCTGATCTAGAAATACTTACCACTACCCCAGTGCCTCACACTAGTCAAGTAAGCAGAAGAATCAGCATGGGCAGTTGCTGGTGTCTGGATAGAAGGAACCCTAACCTTACTTACTGCTAAATTAAATTAATGAAGACTTACACTAAACGCTTCCTTAATTTTCTTAAAAGTATCCACACTAGAACTTCCGCTTTCCTCCAATAAAATACTTGATGGCTGGCAAGACACAAAAAAAAAAAAAAAAAAATGAAGGTCACAATATAATTTGGTAAAATCAATGCAATAACATTAATTCCTAATAATAATAAAAGATATTGTGATTACCTGAGGTTTAACATTAAAAGTTGTTTTTTCAGGGTTGGCCTTCCTCTCTTCTTCATACTTGTTAAGCAAGCCTGACACAAAATCTTCAATTTCTTGATGATATTGTCTGCATAAAAAGCAACCGTTCTTTTATTCTGAATATTTGCACAAAAAGTCATTAAACAAAAGAAACATGTGCAATAAACTGTAAACTGAAAAGGTTTAATATGCAATGTAAAAAACGATCAAAGGCAAATGGTTGCCCACATGAACATTTTTAGGGTTGGATGTAATGGGGCGAGAGACCGGCAGATGTGCTGGATGCCAGATGAAATTATGTTTTTTGTTTTCTTTTTAAGGGGAAGTCTGGAATGCAAAAGCTTCCCCACTAGAAACATTTACAATAGACATGCAAGTATTGCTTTCTAGAACGAATGCTTTTTAGCTGTACCAAGTCTGCCCTTCTGCCATGGATTTTTATCAACCTGTGAATAGATTTGTAACTGGTCGTAAAACCAACCAGAGTGGAAGGCAGGGGAACAGAGAGCAGAGCAGAAGTAGCAAGGAGCCAACCTGCAAGGAAAAAAAAACAAAAAAAAACACAATACAAATTAATAGGCAGCCAGTGATTGGTTAAGAGCTCTCTCAGTCAATTGCTGATTGGTTGAGAAAGCTCTCAGCCAATCAGTGGCTTCCCATTCATTTGTATGTTTTTTTTTTTTAATCTTGTAGCCTGGCTCCCCACTCCCCTTGCCCAGATACCCGTTCCCCTCGCCTGTGTACACCGCCCCCCCCCTGCAGCTCCCCGGGAGATGCATGCGATTTATCACATGCAAAACTTGGCACACCAAATGCCTAATAGTGTGTGACCCCTCCCGGGGAGCTGCCGGGAAAATCAGGTCCGACTTTATGGTTTATTTATGGGGGCCTTTATTTCCAGACTGTGAACCATAATAATAGTTAAAATCAGTTTGGTCCACTGGTTTGCCCGATGGTCATGTAGTGCAGTGGTTCTCAACCTCGGTCCTCAAGGACCCCCAACAGTGCACATTTTCAATGTCCCCCAGCAGGTGCACAGCTGCACCCATTATTCACTGGCACATTTTAAAGGATCACAGGTGGAGCTAATTATTTCACCTGTGATTGTGTAGAGACTAGGAAAACGTGCACTGTTAGGGGTCCCAGAGGACCGAGGTTGAGAACCACTGATGTAGTGTATGGTCAGCTCTACAGATCCTTCACTAGCATGTTCCTAAATTAGTGTGTGAGCTGGTTTCCCTTATGTGTAATTTTAAGTTTAAAAGAGTGAAAAGGTCTGATTCAGCATGTTAGAACAGTAACTTACTTTGAAACAACATGGTTCATAAACAGGATCTGTAAAAGTGGTCCATCGAGTTTCTCATCCACAGACAAGTTACTTAATAAAATAGTCAGAAACAAAACACATTATTAATGTGGATCCATCTTCACCAAACACACACACGCATGCACGCACGTGTAGAAAAAAAAATATATTGCAAAATGACTTTACAACCATTTAAACTGCACCAAAAAAAGTTAAGGTTTCTTTCTTTCTTTTAAACAAGGGCCAAGTTGTCATAGTACTTAAATAAAAGGAACCAAACAATTCATCAAAACATCCGTAATAACTCCTACAAAATCATCATAAATGGCGAGTTCAGAGGTCGGCAATTGTAGGATTCAGAAAATGTGTTTAATATAAAGAAAACACACCTACAGATGTAGCGGGATTCATCTTTGCAGGGGATGGCGTCGCCATCCCCTGCCCCGCCGCCATCTGTATGCCGGAAGGGGACGCGCGCGCACGAGGTGCGCGCGCGTCCCCTTCCGAAGGTGCTGCCCTCGGTCGCCCGGTGCCCACACCGGGCGACCGCACTCCCCCGCAGCCTCCTCGGGTCCCCCCCTGCCCCCTCGAGCGGGAGGCGGACAGTAATGCGTCCGCCTCGCCGCCCGGATACTGAGACGCACGCGCGTCTCAGTCCGATAGCAGCGCCGTGCTGCTGGCGGATCGCCAGCAAGGATGAGGACAGATACATCTGTACTACTAGAAATAACAAATATTAGACACCTGTCTAATGGTGTATCACAATAAGATTCCCTTACTATACGACTTAAGATTTGAGTGCTAGCTCTGTACTATTTACATACAATCTGCATTAGATTTGCACTATATAGTCATTGCAGCCCTGTCTATCTGAGTTTCGATTTGTGCTGTCACAGGAGCGCGCATCGGGATCGTAAGGTAAAAATACTGTGGGACTATATAGTCAAAATCCAATGTGAAATTTCACTGTGTGTAGACAGTATTAAGCACCATGGGACATTGTGGTATGGGATGTATGGATTCTCAGCTTGCACTAATCAGGTGCCAAGTTGGACGACTTGGGGAACCCATTTACAGTGCCCATTGACCTGGATCCTAACCCGTGTTTTTTTCCTACCCTATTCCACTGAGCAAAAAATTAGGTTGATGCATGTGCAAAAACAAAATAAAAAATTGTTTTTAAAGGCAATAGAAAAGAGGTATACTGTAGCGAGCGAGATAGACATAGGTCTGGGTACATCGGATAGGTCTGTGACCTACCTGGCTGGCCCTACAGCACAACTGATGCAGTAATAATTATGTCTGTGTGTATGGGTGGTCTGTCGACTGCCCATAGACTGTCAGCATGTACAGACATCAATGCTGGGCAAGAAAGTTCAAATGCCCACCTAAGGGTTCTAAGTCCCATTCGGGTGCTGTTTTCACGCATTCTAATGCTGAAAATGGCATCAGAATTATGCCAAATTCGCTTAAAGTTGCTCACACCCCTATGGAGGTGTGAGCGCTTTTAAGCGAACTAAGCCGACCGTAAAGTGCGCCCAGTGCCGTGACTCGCGAATCATCCGCAGGGAAAAGAATCGACCCCCTAGTGTTAATACCAGATAGAACACATCAACAGGATGGATTGGCACTTGACCACTATGCACGTGGATCCTTCAGTACTTACTACTTACACTGCACACTATCATTGTTAACAAAGCGTCAAAGGAAACATGCTTTAAAAACTCAGTAACATTTTTACATCCTACCTTGGGCGAGAAAGAACAGACAACTTCCTCCTGAGCTCTTCATGTTCACATATTGTTAAGAAAAAACAATTGGGGACACAGTCAGCTCATTACCAGTGACAATAGCAACATAGTTAAAAAATAAAAATTGATGAACAGAATGTCAACACACGCATTCGGGATAAACCCAGGAAGGCTGCTGCCAACATCACATCCATGTCAACGTGCCAACATAACAACAATCCTCATGTAGACCTAATGAATTCTGTGACCATGGACATAATAAAGCAAACATTGAGGGGGAAGGGAAGGGGGTGTAACACACACATACTACTGTAGTACACACACACACACACACACGGTACAATACCAGATCAGGAGCAAAGATGTGCGCGTAAGCGCATATGCAGAGTCAGTAAGGTGCTGCCATGTAGTAGTATCACACATGTGCTCCATCACACATGTGCTCCATCACATACCAAACATCACTTAGTAACCGCACAGAACATGCATCAAGGCCAGGCTGGCACAGTCGGATCACCCTGTAATGGGGACGTTACTGAGGCCATTTCCGTCACCAGGTTTTACGCATCAGTGCAAAGGATATTCTCCAAGCGCAGCTGCACTATTGTCTCCTCGCATTTGGCGAGATGTTCCTGCAGGCCGCTGGCATCCACCGCGCTCTCCCCTTCCTGTTCAAAGCGTATATGGGAAGGTTGCGGCGCTATCTCCTCATCCAACTGCTCAAACAGCTCGCTGTCCCCGAACTCCACCTCCGCCATCTTCCTCCTTGCCGTCATAGGGACGTACCATAGAGTAAAATAGTAAAATATTATGGTCCGCCAACGAACGTGCCATACGTGACGCACTTAGCGGCCATCTTTATTACTGGCGTCTCTCTGGGTGTATTAACCAAGTATGGACGTGGAGATCTGCCTCATTTGAAGTAAGAACCTAATTCAACATGAACTGCTAATCAGAGAGTTTGCATTGAACTGCGATCAGAAAGCGGCAGCACAGTCTGAATGAAAAAAAAAAAAAACACTAATGAAAAAAAAATATTATGCCAATGCATCGCTAACCGCCATGCATTCACAAATCCATCGACAATTCCAAAATAATATCTGCCGTCTGAGAAAATGTAAGAAAGTCTGAGGCACTAATCAACTAATCTGTGACTGACACTGGCTGGAAGTGATCATTGGTCACGTCAAAGACCCACCTTATAAACGCCTGCTTTTGTTTTCCAAACACACACAGAAAACGTCACGTTTCCGAAACCAAACGCTGGCTTCCTGTCAGTCACACTGCAACTGGATTGCGATGTACTCGCTATTTAAGATCGTGCAAGTATGTTAATCGCTCAATTTGCAAATTCTCTAATTAGCAATCCATGCTGAATTATGCCCAATGTATACTTCGTACTATGGCACCTATTTAACATTAAATATGTGCAGCATATTCCCTATAAACTGACATTTTTTTAGGGAATATCTACAATTATTAAGTATCCGGAAGTTGTAAAAAAGGAGAAAGCACCTAAGATATCTGAGTTATATCGGCTGTCACTCCATTGGTGGACCTTCATTTTTGGACCAGGAAGCTAGAACTGTTATGGGGGCCTCTTCGCAATCACCGATAATAGTGCAACATCCAATAAGGTACAGTGCTGCGGAATATGTATGCGCTATATAAGAAACTGTTAATAAATAAATAAATAAATAAGGTCCGGACCAAATGTCTACCACTCAGATTGGCACCCTTTGGTCCTAAATCTTGGTAGTATCGGGCTGATAAATTGTGTTAAAAGTGCCATATCGTATGTGTTTTACCTGCGGATTCAATGCGATGCGCGGTCCTGTACACATCAGATTGGATCCAGAGATTGCCATGACTGCCGAAAGGATTTGTCAGATCCTGGGGCAATATATATTTGTTACTGATTCATGCCCGTGTCACATTGGGGGTTATTCTAGTTCACTCTTTCTAATAAAATCCTTCTTAGATGGACAAAACCATGTGCACTGCAGGTGGGGCAGATGTAACATGTGCAGAGAGAATTAGATTTGGGTGGGGTTTTACTTCAAAGTGAGATCTACTGTATATTGCAGTGTAAAAATAAAGCAGACAGTATTTACCCTGCACAGAAACAAAATAACTCACCCAAATCTCATTCTCTATGCACATTTTACATCTGCCCCCCTGCAATGCACATGGTTTTGTCCAGCTAAGAAGAATTTTGACAGAGTGAACTAGAATAAGGCCCATTATGCCACATACCGTAAAGTCCCTTACACATTGCCCCCAGAAGTACCTCTTACCTGCCTTTGTCAGCAGCCCCTGTGTGTTTTAACTAGCCTAATGAGATGCACCTTCAGCATTACCATTAGACATGTAAAAAAGGGATTTTTGTAAGAACTTACCGTTCGAATCCCTTTCTCTGATATGGTCCTGGTGACACAGCTCAACACTGGGATGTAGGAGGGTCCGAAGGAGCCAGGCACCTATCCTAAAGCTTTAGAGGGTAGGCTCCTCCCCTACTGCATCCCTGGACTCTTTAGTTCAATCTTTCAAAGCCACTGGAATACATTAACTCAGTACAAACGCCTGCACATATTAAATGCACATCTTATAACAGTAACTGTTAACTTTTAACCATTTTAACATGAACATCATGAAAATTCTGGCATACTTACTGAGCGTAAGGGAGGGATCGCTGTGTCACCAGGACCATATCAGAGAAAGGGATTTGAACGGTAAGTTCTTACAAAAATCCCTTTTTCTCTTTCAATGGTCCTGGTGACACAGCTCAACACTGGGACGTTCCAGAGCCGGTCCTTTGGGAGGGTACGCTCAGGTCTGCAGCTCTCAGCACTGCTCGCCCAGATGATGCGTCCTCCGACGCGAACTCATGGAATCTATAGAATTTGGCAAATGTGTGAACAGATGACCAAGTGGCAGCTCTGCAAACCTGCTCAGCTGTGGCCCCATGTCGAACCGCCCAAGAGGTGGCAACAGACCTGGTGGTATGCGCATTAATTCTGGCCGGTACAGGCCTACCCGCTTTGGTGTATGCAAAAGCTATCACAGATCGCAACCACCTAGCAATAGTCTGCTTAGATGCAGGCCAACCAATTTTATGTACGTCATACAATACCAACAATGAGTCAGTCTTTCTGACACTCTTCACTCTGTCCACATATTTGCGTAAGGCACGCACAACATCCAAAGTCTTCAACTTGTCCCTTTTCTTAGAACCCTCTGAGGGTTGAAACACAGGTAGAACTATCTCCTGATTTAAATGAAAGGCAGAGACTACCTTCGGTAAAAATTGAGGCACTGTTCTCAGAACAGCCCTGTCATCATGAAAAATTAAGAAGGGAGATTTACATGACAAGGCTCCCAACTCTGATACTCTTTTAGCAGATGCTACTGCTAACAAAAACACTAGCTTCCACGTGAGAAACTTAAAGTCCGCCGACCTTAAAGGTTCAAAAGGTGCCTTCTGAAGGCAATCCAAAACCAGTGACAGGTCCCAAGGCGCTACTGGTTGCTTGTAAGGGGGTTTCAATCTAGATACCCCTTGTAAAAAGGTTTGAATCTCTGGCAAAATGGCTATCCTTTTTTGGAAATAGATGGACAAGGCCGAAATCTGTACCTTCAATGATTGAAGGCTTAGGCCTGATGAAAAACCATCTTGTAAGAACTCCAACATTCTTGCTAACTTGAAGTGAGATGTGTGAGCCTTTCGCCTCTCACACCATCTGATGTACGTTTTCCAGACTCTATAATAATTTGCCGAGGATACCGGCTTCCTGGCTTTAATCATAGTCTGTACTACTGCCTCAGAAAATCCTTTTCTTTTCAAAATGGCGGCTTCAATAGCCAGGCCGTCAAAATCAATCGATCGGAATCCAGGTGATTGAATGGGCCCTGTCTTAGCAGATCTGGTCTCAGAGGCAGACGCCACGAGTCCACAGACAACCTCTGAAGCCTGGAGTACCAGGACCTCCTTGGCCAATCTGGGGCCACCAGAATCACCGGAACCTTCTGGTCCTGTATTCTTTTCAAAAGCCTTGCTAACATTGGTACTGGAGGAAATGCATAAAGAAGATCCCCCTGCCATTGAGAAGTCATGGCATCCACTGCCTCCGCTAGTGGATCCCTCATTCTGGAATAGAACCTGGGCACCTGATGATTAAACCTGGATGCCATCAGGTCCACATCCGGGGTTCCCCATTTCCAAGTGATCTGTTGAAACACCTGCGGGTGTAGGCTCCATTCCCCTTCCTTGAGCTCCTCCCTGCTCAGGAAGTCGGCTTCTATATTCTCTACTCCTTGAATGAAAATAGCCGATACAGCTGGAACACTCTGTTCCGCCCATAGGAAGATTCTGGAGACCTCCCACATGGCCAATTTGCTGCGCGTACCTCCCTGGTGATTCAGATACGCCACAGCTGTGGCATTGTCGGTCTGAATCCTCAAAGGGAGGTTCCTTAATCTGTCTTCTGCCAAGGAAATCACTTTCCAGACAGCTCTCAGCTCCAAGATGTTGATTGGTAACGCTGATTCCTCTGCCGTCCACAGGCCCTGTAGCCTGAGATCCAGGACTACTGCTCCCCATCCCCTGAGGCTGGCATCGGTAGTTACTACCAACCAGTCCCAGGTCTGTAATGACCGACCCCACTTAAGAGAGTCTACTTCTGTCCACCATTTCAAGGAGTCTCGAGCGTCCGAAGACAGCACTATCATCTCGGACTTCATGGTCAGAGTGTTTCCTGACCATGCTGACAAAATGTTCCATTGGAACTTCCGAGAGTGGAACCTGGCAAATTGAAGCGTCTCGAATGATGCCACCATCTTTCCCAGGAGCTTGAGGCACCTCCAAACCGAAATGCTCCGAGCCCTGAGAATCTCGTGGACTAAGGTGACCAGGTCCCTGGCCTTTTCCTCCGGGAGAAATACCCGATGTAGATGGGTATCCAGTATGACTCCCAAGAATTGGAGCCTCTGTGATGGTACTAACTGAGATTTTTGCAAATTTAAAATCCAGCCGTGAGCCTGCAAAAACCTGATGGCCTCTGTCAAGTGCCTCTGAAGCATGGCAGCTGACTCTGCTTTGAACAGGAGATCGTCCAAATAGGGTATTACTGTGATTCCCCTGAGCCTCAGCCCCGCCGCCATTACTGACATTATCTTTGTGAATACCCTTGGCGTGGTTGCTAGCCCAAAGGGTAACGCCCGGAATTGCAAATGCAGGTCTCCTATGGCAAACCTCAGCAAGGTCTGATGTTCCGGGTGTATAGGAACGTGCAGATATGCGTCCTGGACATCCATGGACGCCAAAAATTCCCCCTGGTCCAGACTCAGGAGTACTGACCGTAAGGACTCCATTTTGAAGTGGTCTATCCAAAGATGAACATTTAGGGATTTCAAATTTAGTATTGGTCTGAAAGACCCGTCTGGTTTGGGCACCAGGAACAGCGTGGAGTAAAAGCCTTTTTTCCACTCTGCCCTGGGGACTGGAGTAACCACCCCTTTTTCCAACAGGGAATGAGCCGCTCTCATAAGAGCTGTGCGAAGAAGCGCCAGCTTTGGCAAGGATGTGGGGATGAACCTCTTCGGAGGCGGCCCTCTGAAAGGGATTTTGTAACCCTGTGTTATAATATCTAACACCCAGGCATCCTGGCCTAGAGAAGCCCAAGCGTCCCTGAAGAGTGTGAGACGCCCCCCCACTTTTATCACTGTCGGGCATATCCCCTGACAGTCATGCGGAGGGTTTGTCCTCTCCTTTTGCGGCAGGCTTCTTGTGAAAAGAGCCAAATTTGGACTTTTGTGTCTTTCCTCTAGAGGACTGAAACGTTCCCCTGAAAGACTGTCCTCGAAAGGACGCACCACCTCTAGGGGAGGGCCGAAAGGACGGCCTAAAGGCAGAAAATCTGGACGTCTGTTTTGCTGAGGAGGCCGGCAGACATGTACTTTTGCCGCCCGTGGCCTGTTTTATAATCTCCTCTAATTCAGTACCAAAGAGTACCTTTCCTTTGAAGGCTAATGTTTCCAAAGCCTTCTTGGACTCATTGTCTGCTTCCCAGGCTTTAAGCCAAAGCACTCTCCTGGCATTAATGGAGACTGTGTACACTCTGGTCGCCATTTTAATAGCTTCCTCCTCTGCTTCCACTGCATATTCTGCAGCAGCCTTAATCTTTTCTGCAAGCAGTAACGCACCAGTATCAGCCTGCAGCATGGTGCATAAATCACCAGCCCACTCTATCATGGCCTTAGAGACCCAGGCTGAAGCAATAAGGGGCCGTAAGGTAAACCCCACCCCTTCAAAGATAGCCTTGAGGTTACCCTCCAGCTTTTTATCCACAGAATCTTTGAAAGCTGCACCGCCCTGTACTGGTAATACAGTAGCCTTGGACAAACGTGCCACTGAAGCGTCCACAACTGGGACCTTTTCCCAGAGCTCCGCATGAGACTCTGGCATGGGGTACAGACTAAGGAATCGCTTAGGCATCTGTAGCCTCTTATCAGGAGTTTTCCAAGCCCCTTCTAACAATTCCTGTAACCCCTCATCTGAAGGAAAAGTAACAGCCTCCTTCCGCTGTCGCTTAAAAACACCTTTAACAGGAGTCTTATCCTCCACAGACAGCTTTAAAGCCTGCTTCACAGCTACAATGAGATCCTCTATACCAGCAGCAGAGGTCTCTTCCAAATCATCACCCTGATCCCAGGGGATGTCAGTATACTCTCCCTCCTCCTCATCTACCACAGTAGGCATAGCATAAGACCTTCTAGGGGTCCCTGCAACATCATCCATTTTGTCCAGCATTTCACTGAACCTGTTGATCCCCTTAGCAGTATCCTGCATCACCTGAATCAGCGCAGGATCTGCCTGGGTAAGAGGCAAGGAGCCAGACGACTGCTGAGATGATGGCATAGGTCTCTGTGATTCTACCAGCCCATCACTCTGCCTGTCCAAAAGCTGCACCAAAGCGTTTACTGACCTGCCTAGGGCCCTGGCCCACGCAGGTTCCATCTGCTCTGCCCTATGGGGTTCACTGCCCATGGGTCTCACATCAGCGCAAGTAATACATAAGCCCCCTTTGGCCATCTGCTCAGGGACAAACTTTTGTGTGCAAACATTGCACGCGCTCAGTGCACTAAGGGCTCCCTCCCCCAAAACCACAGCCTGATGCTCAGACATGATGTAAGTGATAAATGTATATCTATCAGTATACACAGTGCAAACAATGTACAAGCGTTTATACAGAGGCAATGCACCCAGTCACTTAGCTGTCTGTTGGTTTCAACTGCGGGGAAGCGATGCCCAGGAAATCCAAGTCACTCTGCCAGGATCAGTAAGCCAGCTCAGCTCCGCTGCAAGCGTTCTGAAAGGCGCCAAAGTCAGAGTGAAGGAAGAGACCACAAGTCCCTGCTGCTGCGGGGTCCGTGACCTTTTGGCGCCAACCACCCCCAGCCAGCCGCTCCTTAGTTAGGATTTCCTAGTTCCAGTGTCTCCCCCTTGACTGGGGATCACTTGGAACATGCCTGTCACAACGCTGCTGTCCTCTCATATAGGAGCTCAGCGTGTAAACTCCGCATAAAATGGCCGCCGCCATCACGGAGCGCCTGTCCCCCATGATCCCCACCTAAATGTGGAGCCGGTTTCAGGGTACTCCGGAGCCCAGGCAGCCTCTTAGAAGAGACTGTAAGCGCTGCACAGGGAGACCAGACAGCGTCTCCCCTGTGCACAGTGAGCTGACAGGACGCGCTAGCAGTGTGAGGATTCACTATGAGAATCCTCACACTGTGCCTACCTAGCTAGGGTGAAAGTTAATAAAACAATAAAAATTCCCTAACTACTCTAATTCTTCGGCTGCTCCTGCAGCCCTTTAGAATAGCACCCACTCCAGTGGGCACCTAACACGAACTGAAGAGTCCAGGGATGCAGTAGGGGAGGAGCCTACCCTCTAAAGCTTTAGGATAGGTGCCTGGCTCCTTCGGACCCTCCTACATCCCAGTGTTGAGCTGTGTCACCAGGACCATTGAAAGAGAAACCTATGCCATGGGACACTGCATAGATTCCACGAAGCCCAGGTTCATGCTCAATAGCCATTTTGTTAACCCGCTCGGCGAACGAGTCTGGCCTGCTACGGACAGTATGGTGAATGTATGCTCACTATGGAATAGCACCTATGTGTTTTAAATAGCCTAATAAGGCACACGTACATAAGTGCCCATATACAGTACATGCGTATCCTATGCAATAGCATTTTCTGAGAAAAAAAATGGTACTCTTTACCTAGCACGGCGCCCATCGCGGGCATCAAATGCACTAAAAAACGGGTGCGACGCGATGCCCGCGATTTCCCATAGGGAACAATGTTAAAAGTGTGATTGGACGCGATTTTACTGTTCAATGCCTCAATGGCCGCGATTTTTCCATAGGAAACAATGTTAAATGGGCCACAGAGCCCAAATAGTCCCCCTGAAGTCTGAAATGGCCCCCACAATTGTTAACGCCACCCCACGATCAACGTGAACCCGAAGCGTGGTGAGCGCAGCGAGCCCGCGAGGGGCGGCGGTACGCGTCCTCCGACCTTTTCATACACCCACTATCCACGTCGGCGTGGAGTTGAGAATAGAATAGTGTGGCGAGCGGATACCTTCACAGGTAAACGCGTCCCTTCGCGGGCTTCACAGGTATCCGCGTCCGCTCGCCACGCTTCGGGCTCGGTGGCTCGCCACACTATTCTATTCTCAACTCCACGCCAACGTGGATAGTGGGGGTATGAAAAGGTCGGAGGACGCGTTCCGCCGCCCCTCGCGGGCTCGTTGCGCTCGCCACACTTCGGGTTCACGTTGATCGTGGGGTGGCGTTAACAATTGTGGGGGCCATTTAAGACTTCAGGGGGACTATTAGGGCTCTGTGGCCCATTTAACATTGTTTCCTATGGAAAAATCGCGGGCATTGAGGCATTGAACAGTAAAATCGCATCCAATCACACTTTTAACATTGATCCCTATGGGAAATCGCGGGCATCGTGGGCGCCGTGCTAGGTGAAGAGTACCAAAAAAATTATATTTAACACACAGTTAAGTAGTATGTATAACTGTATGAATGCTAGACTAAAAACAGAAAGGAAAAAACAAACCATTGTCATTTAGAGAATCAAACCCGGTTCTCCGAGCATGGAGAGGGGCACACTTATCCACTAGCCTACGACACCTGGTGACAGCAAACTGTGCTCATGAGTCTATGTACAGAGTGATCTCATCAGTTATGCTTACTGTATACTGCATAGGCTAAGAAAACTGTAGGAAGTTATGTTTATGAAATAATTTGCATAGGGGTCCCGGATGCTCCACCTGACCACGGCCCATTTGCCCGAGCTTGTATTGTACTGTACTGTACAGATGGATTAACAGTGCCTTTCACCGAGAATAAGATGCACCAGCGTCTCAAATGCAAGCCTGTCCCATTCTCAGTGACGGGCACAGCTCCATCTTTACTGTAATGTATATCAATCTGCCGCTGGATTGTATGGCGTGCTTCAAAGCACCTTAGTGCATCTGAGCGCGCTATTAAAGGGATGCGCCAAAACTTTCGCCTAGGCACGCTTGATGAGCGTGGCTCCATCTTTATGATTCACATGCGTTCCAGCACGGGAAGAGCGGATATCTCCAAGTACCAGAGCTACAGCCTTGTGCAGTGTGAACCCAGATCAGTGATACAGTGGAAGAGGGGTATGTCTCAGGTCTTTACCGGTTTGCAACTGTTTCAAGTCTCAAGTTGGACCTGGAACTTGAGTGGAAAAGCAGTATAAATTAACATTCACTACACAGAGGCCCTTATTCAGATCTGATTGCAGTACAAATGTGTTCTCAAAATGGGCAAAACCATGTGCACTGCAGGTGGGGCAGATGTAACATATGCAGAGAGAGTTACATTTGGGTGGGGTGTGTTGAAACTGAAATCTAAATTGCAGTGTAAAAATAAAGCAGCCAGTATTTCCCTTGCACAGAAACAAAATAACTCGGACAACTCTAACTCTCTCTATACATGTTACATCTGCCCCACCTGCAGTGCACATGGTTTTGCCCATTTTGAGAACAAATTTGTACTGCGATCAGATCTGAATAAGGGCCAGAGTGCAAACCATACCAAAATAATAAACCGATTAGATCACTCAATGAATAAATGCAGATATTGAATTCCAAATTACTCAGCTTTCTGCACATTCGTATGCATTGAAAACCCATCTGTTTCACAATAATAAAACTATGAATAGTGTTAAGTGTCTAGTACACAGAACTCACTAAAAATCTAAAAATGGGATTTTGGTCCTAACTGTAAAATCCTTTGTTTCTGAATCCATGGTGAACACTAGGACAGTGGGTGTAGCTACCAGTTACAGGCACCAAGGAGATTCGATTTATTTGAGTGCAACCCAGGCTCCTCCTCCTCCGCGTCCTCTACAGGCTTCAGTTTCTTCAACAGCTAGCCCAACAGGAAGAGAAAGAGAGAAAACCATACAACCAGAGGGAAGAAAACAGGGTTTAGAAGGAAAACCCTGCCTCATTGTCAGCGCAGTGCATGAGGGTGGGCGCCCAGTGTCCACCATGGATTCAGAAAAAAGGATTTTACAGGTAGGACCAAAATCCAATTTTTTTTATCATACTCATGGTGGACATTGGGATGTCAAAAAACTGTCCCTTCATGGAAGGGGACGCACCTGATCTGCACTGATGACATGGCAGCCAAAACCAGAATCTGCTCTGGCGAACTGATAACATTTTAGAAAAGTGTGTGACGAGGACCATGTGGCTGCCCAACACATCTGCTCTGCAGACGCACCCTGGCGAGCCGCCCAACTGAATCCAACTGAGCGAGAGGAATGAGCCCTAATAGATAGAGGGACCAGCGTATTTGAGGACAAATATGCCTGCTTAATGGTTAGACGCAGCCAGCGGGCTAAGGTCTGCTTTGATTCCGGCCAATTGGTACTGATTGGCCAGTGATAAAAACCAGACACTTTAGCACTTCACCGAGCTAAATAAATCTGCCCCAGAGTTCTGAAGAATCCTCTGAAGGAGAAAATTCAGGAACAACAATATCCTGATTTAAGTGAAATTGGGAAACAACTTCAGGAAGGAACTCCCTAAGGGAACGAAGAACAGCCCTATCTGGATGAAAAATTAGATAGGGGGAAACATGAGACTGTGCTGACAATTCCGACACCTGATGGGCAGCAGCAATTGCCAGCAAAAATAGAGTCTTCCAGGAGAGCCATTTGAGATTCACTTCATTCAGGGGCTCAAAGGGAGACCGTTGGAGAGCCAACAATACAAGAGTCAGGTCCCAAGGCTGAACTGGGCTGGAGGGCCACAGTTTGGACATGCCTGACAAGGTATAAGTGTCGGAGCTTTCTGTCCTTTTTCAGAGGCGCCTCGCTGGAAGAATGGCGATCCAAACTTTCCTACAAGAAGTACTTCATATACAACCATATGAAGTACTCCTTGTAGGAAAGTTTGGATCGCCATTCTTCCAGCGAGGCGCCTCTGAAAAAGGACAGAAAGCTCCGACACTTATACCTTGTCAGGCATGTCCAAACTGTGGCCCTCCAGCTGTTGTGAAACTACAGATCCCAGCATGCCTTGCCATATTTTTTGCATGATGGGACTTGTAGTTTCACAACAGCTGGAGGGCCATAGTTTGGACATGCCTGTCGTAAGTGATGCCAAACGCAAACCTAAGTCTAGGCCTGATTGTAGGAAAGCCAATACCCTAGAGAGACGGAACTCCCGAGGTGCCACTCCTCTACGAGCACACCAAGCGTAAAAGGAGTGCCATACTCTATGATAGACATGGGAAGAAGAGGGCTTTCTTGCGGCGATCATAGTTTGGACCTCCCTTGGTGAGAAACCGTTGGCTCTTAGGACCTCCGTCTCAAGAGCCATGCCGGCAAAGCCAACTTGGGAATATCGGGATGCAGACAGGTCTTGTCCCAACGGAAGCCGACATGGTGATCAGGTCTGTGAACCAGGCTCTGCGCGGCCAGGATGGTGCCAAGAGAATGATCACCGCTGATTCCCGGAAGCAGACGTGGGAGGAGGGCAACTGGGGGAAACGCGTAAATCAGAGAACGGCCAAGGGGCGGACAGAGCGTCAACCAGAAACACCTCTGGATCTCTTGAGCTTCCAGAAGCCACTGATGGTTATTAGGTGGAGAAATGTGTAAGTACAATCCTTTGTTTTTCTGGTACCAGTGCTCCTGTGGACAAGCAGTGCCTCCCTACTTGTGGACCTTGAAAAGCGAATACTGGAAGTGCTAACCAGGCTGGAGACCGTATACTGTATATCCATATTTTTATCCAGGTGGCCACCTGACTGTCCATAAACATGCTTCTTTAAAAAGCCAACAAGGACAACCATTGTGGTAAATATCATATTACTGATAAACAAATATTTTCCTGCTTTACTGTACATTTTGGTGCTGCATGAAATTACTAACATATGACTAACTACTAATCCAATGAAGACTGTTCTTCTTTGCAAATACTAGCTTAATGCACTAAACAGCTCACATGGAGACATTTCTCTTATGGTCTGATTTATAACCAAAGCACTAACAATAACCAGGGGGCTGATTCCATTTCTCCTTAACCCAGGACTGAGCTCCACTGCATTTTATATAAGTTGGTGTATGATTATTTTATTCATTTTGTATAATTTGTGGTATTGTTTATTTGTACATTTTTTTGAGTTAGAATTAAACTATTAATTTAATAGTACATTGCATCTTTGTTTATGTATTTACTACCACAAATGTGATAGGATTCGATTTATAGGAAGAGATCTCTACTCTAGCAGTCTGTTCTTTTTGTCCTCTGGCAAATAAACTCGCAGAGTCGAGATGTGCTCCCAGATGGATCATCTGTGACGGAATTATGCTGGACTTCTTCCAATTGATCAGACAGCTGTGTGACTGAAGCAGATCTATTGTGAGTTGGAGGTGAATCTAGAGAACCTCTAGAGACTGTGCCAGGATCAAGAGGTCTTCTAGATACTGCAACAGGCAAACCCCCTGAGCCCGCAATGCCACTGCCATAATCTTGGTGAAAACCCTCAGGGCTGTGGATAGTCCAAACGGCAGTCATGAACAGATAGTGGGAGGGGATGCAGTGTAAATCCCGGCGGTCAGGATCCCGGTGTTCAAAATCCAGACGCCGAAATCCCAACACTTTCTCCCTCCGTGGGAGAATAATTTAGCGTGCCGAGCATAGCGAGCAGCGGGATCCACGTCCCCCCCTTCTCGGGATTTCGAACGCCGGGATCCTGACCGCCGAGATTTAATACTGAATCCAGTGGGAGTCCTGGACCACAAACCAAAGGAAGTGTTGACAATCCTTCCAGATGGTATGTGGAGATGCAAGTCTCTGATGTCGAGTGACGTTAAAGTCTCCCAGTTCCAGTGCCTTTAGGCAAACTGCAGGAGGTGACCGCCCACCCGAGGTGCCTTCATGCTGTGGGTTTTTTAGGCTGTTAAGGAGCCTGGCAATGACCCAGCTAGGCTTGCCTACCATGGGAGCTAGAGCCTCTCCTGGGAGGGGGTTGGACCTTTGGCCCAAAAATTTACCTAAGGATGCAGATATCTTTGATGTGAGGGATGCAGTCTAAAGCTGCCTCTTCCAAATATGTGGATGCCTCTCTTATCAAAACAATAGTTCTGAGCGTAAAGATGTTATTAAGTCCTGTAACTTGTCCACTCAGGAGCCAATAGCCTTTGCTACTCATGCTGAGGTCAAGGCCGGCCGTGCACCTGCATTAGTAAAGATAGTCTTTAGACAGTGTTCCAATTTCCTGTCTGTGGGATCCTTAAAGAAAGCCACTGTAGGAATGGACAGGGTAGTAGTTTTAACTAAGCTTGCCACATAAGCATCCAACTGCAGAGTTTTCCCATTTAGCCTCCCATCAGAGGTGGTAGATGCAAATATAGTAGAACAATTTAAACATGCTTGGGATAGGCATATTAATATCCTTACAAAAAAGGTACTCTTTACTTAGAAGGGCGCCCATCATGGCCATCTCGGGCATTGAATGCACTAAAAAATCGGGTGCGATGCGACCGACGAGATGCCCGAGATTTCCCATAGGGAACAATGTTAAATGTCTCAATTGACCCGATTTTCCTGTTCAATGCCTCAATTGACCCAATTTTTCCATAGGAAACAATGTTAAATGGGCCACAGAGGCCAAATAGGCACCCTGAAGTGTATAATGGCCACCCGAATTGTTAACGCCACCCCACGATCAACCCGAAGCGTGGCGAGCGCAGCGAGCCCGCGAGGGGCGGCGGTACGCGTCCTACGACCTTTTCATACCCCCACTATCCACGTCAGCGTGGAGTTGAGAATAGAAAGTGTGGCGAGCGCAGCGAGCCACCGAGCCCGAAGCGTGGCGAGCGCCGCGAGGGAACGCGGATACCTTCACAGGTATCCGCGTCCCCTCGCGGGCTTCACAGCTGTCCGTGTCCGCTCGCCTCGCTGCGCTCGCCACACTTTCTATTCTCAACTCCACGCCGACGTGGATAGTGGGGGGTATGAAAAGGTCGTAGGACGCGTACCGCCGCCCCTCGCGGGCTCGCCACGCTTCGGGTTGACGTTGATCGTGGGGTGGCGTTAACAATTCGGGTGCCCATTATACACTTCAGGGTGCCTATTTGGCCTCTGTGGCCCATTTAACATTGTTTCCTATGGAAAAATCGGGTCAATTGAGGCATTGAACAGGAAAATTGGGTCAATTGAGACATTTAACATTGTTCCCTATGGGAAATCGCGGGCATCTCGTCGGTCGCATTGCACCCGATTTTTTAGTGCATTCAATGCCCGAGATTTTTTACTAACGATGCCCACGATCAAAATCGTGGGCGCCGTTCTAAGTAAAGAGTACCCAAAAAAATAAGGATCAAATATGGTTTGAGGTAACATGTTTAAAAAAGGGGTAGACTAGATGGGCCAAGTTGTTTTTATGTGGTTAAATTCTAGGTTTTTATTTGTGCCGATCCGCAGTGCTTAAAGGTAAAAAATACATAAGACGGTTGGATACCAAAAACTTTGTTAGGGTGAGCCCATGCCTCTGAAAATATTTCCTCTAGATTTATGTTAGAGGGAAAAATAGCTAGCTCCTTTTCTTCTTTTTGAACACAGGAGCATCAGAGACTGCAGACTAATCCTCTTTTTTCAAGAGGAATGAAGAGCTTTAATAAAGTGCATCAACTCGTTATTGTGTCACGTGGTCTTCTTTAAAAGATTCTGGCTCCTCAACCTCTTTCTCATCAGTATCAATTACACCCTCCTCTTCTAACACGTCACAGTCAGATCCCTCTGACTTGTGTGACAGAAGTGAAGGGAGGGCCCTGCATCTAGATGGTGCCCTTAATATAGACTGAAGGAAGCTGGACACTTGTACCAACCTCTGCACAGAGGAGGACAAGCCCTGTACCCAAGCAGGTTCTGTCTCAGGGGTTGCTTGACTCGCAGAGTGTGTTGCACGTACTGCGGCCGGATCGGGGTTTTGTGGGAGCCCTGGCTGCAGCTAACTGGGAGGCTAGGTCCCTCATTTCAGATGAGAAAGATAGGGCCCATTCTGGCTCTGCTGGCTCGATAGGGTCTGATGGACCTGCATTGGGTGAATAATCTGCAGAGCAGCAGTCACACAGACCTGGGCAATCATGTGCCTCAGAAAATAAATTCTCTTTACAATTATCACAGGTATAAGCGTGCAGCTTGGGGCTGTACCCTATGAGGGTCTTGCAGAGGCCTTCCCTTTTTTTGACATGCTAATAAGTTACAACACAGCAAAATAACAATCCTGACAATGTACCCGCTATATTATGGAAATATAGAAAAGGTATAAAGAGACCCCACGATCCATTGACAGCCAATGAGCAGAAAGGGAAAGGAAGAAAACCGCACACACACAGACCCTGTACCAGCACTAAAATAGTGTTGGATCAGAGCGGAGAGAGGAAAAACCTGGTCCTATAGCGTGTAGAGGAGCAGGAATCTGGGAGCACTTCTCCCTGCAGTGATGCCTGTCTGTAATGGTGCGTTGGTGAGGAGAAGCAGAGCCCAGAGTGGGAAGTGTGACTGGAGTCTCTGTAATAGAGGCGGGAAGCTGAGGATCTACCCCGCCTCCTCTTGGAAACACCAGTGCCCTACGCCATCTAAGATGGCGCTACTCAGTACAACAACTCTGGTGTTCTAGTGACCGTACGGAGATAACCGGGTGCCTCCCGCCAGGGAATGCACCCCTCCCCCGGCGACATGTGCCGCTCTTTCCAGTGCTGCAATGGCGCTTACCCCAGAAAAGAAAGAAATAAACTTTAAAAACGATCTAGGGCACAGAGCCCTATCCTTGGATAACCTGTGCCTAAGGGCACCAGGAAAACACGGAAGCCTGTAGGGGGCGTGGAGGAGCAGCCTGGGCTGCACGCAAAGAAATCAAATCTCCTTGGTGCCCGTAGCTGGTAGCTCCACCCACCGTCCACCATGAGTATGATAAAAAATATCTATTTTATAATGAGTGTGTGCAATTTGTACCTGCTGTGTTAGTGTTAAGAAAGAACAAATGTGGAAACATTATAGTTAGGTTTGTTTATTCTACAACACTCTGTTCTTTTAACTCAGAGTCAAATATACAAGCAATAGAATGCATGGACAATAACCATGTACAATTACTGACAATGCACCTCAGCCAACCAGATTTGTTAACTTAACCAAATTAACGTTCTCACAAATATGAGGTTATAAAGGATGTAGTTTTTTATAAAAAGACCACAACTGATATGAAGGTTTGTTTTTTCTCTAAGTTAACAGTGTTTAGAACAAAAGTATATTCAAAACATTTATGTGCTATTTGACAAGAAATCAAAACAAAAACGTAAGCTTACCTAAAACACATTAATAAACATTTTATTAACATTCGATACTGGAGCAACTTTGTTTGTGGCAAATGTAACAAGGTTTAGCAAGGATATCATCAGGCCTGCTTAATTAGGTGCGACAGGACAGAGAATATTGATGAACACATCTCTATGATAGGTGCTCATTTAGATGGCAAAATATAAATTTTAAAAATGAAAACTGCTCCTATTGTCTTTAATGGAAATTTACATAATCTGATAACACCACTAACACCAGTATCACTGATATATTTACAATATGATTTTGTTTTAATAAGTTAAAGTCAATGCAACATCCATGCAAGCTAGAACTCTAGCTTTTTGGTTACAGAACATGAAGTATTGACAAGTTCCAAGTGGTAGATCTGAATGCTCCGCTTCTTTATTTTTCAGACTGTGTCCATTCCTCGCATTGATGATGTAAAACCCAAGCCCATGCCTCTTTGGGTATGGGTCTGTGATCTTGCCATTTCATATTGAGCATCTAGGTTTCTGAAAACCTCTTCCTGCTGCTTTAGGGTTCTGAAACTTTCAGCATCTAATGCACTAGTTCCAGCTTCTTCCTCATTCTAAAACAAGAAAATAGGTCATGGAAAAGAATAACCACATTATACTAGGATGTATGGTACCTCCCCATGCTACAGTCCTCAGATTGCAGCTACCATATTAAAGTCAACAGATCTTACCATCTCCTCCAAGCACAGATTGTACCTGGGAGGGTCGTAGGTGATAGGGGTGGAGTGAAGAAAGTTATCCAGTCATTTTATTGGTTATATTATGCTTACAATTTGCATTAAATACGGCAAAATGACTGCACTACACAAGTTACACACAGTACAAATCTAAAAAAACTGCTGTAAATCAGGTCTCCTTTATGTCCTTTACTATTTTTTTTATTGTGCGGAACCAACAAGAATATTTAACCAATTAACTGATAGCATAAGTTACCTCAACCAGACTAAGTAAGACATCCCAAAATGCAGGCACAATTGACATGAAGATATTAATAATAAAAAAATAATAGGGTGTGCATGCTAACCACATTTGGAAAAAGGAATTGAGAGTAAGTTCAGAGGATCCTTAGCTAAAAGTACACAAGATTCCAAAGTCCACCATGAATTGAAGTTGCAGACTATGGAGGTCAACAAGTTTGCTAAAATTAATGTAAACACTAATCTGCCACTAACAGCCATAAAAACAAAACGCAACTCACCTTTATTCCCATGAGTTTCCTAAATTTAACGTTTTGGTCCTTATTCCCAAAATTTAGTTTCTCCCAGATTTCTGCAGATTGAGATTTATCCTAAAATGAGAATTTATTTTTTTTATAAGTGATTTTTCTAAAGCAATGTTTTGCTTTTAACCCCTTCCCGACATTTGACGTACATTTACGTCATGGTCGGGATGTACTTCCCGACACATGACGTAAATGTACGTCATGACTTCAAAGTGTCACCGCGTCTAGAGACGCGGTGACAGAGGGACGATGTCTGCTGTCCCTGACAGCAGACATCTTCCCTCATTGCCCAGGGGGGGCAGCGATGCCCCCCGCCATGGGCGATCGCTGCGATTGGCTGTTCAAACGTGAACAGCCAAAAGTAGCGTTTACTGTGTGATGTGTAAAATTTAGACTCTGCTGCCCCCTAGTGTCCAAAAAAATAAATAAAAGAAAGTTGAAATAATGATGTAATAATAAAGTTTAGATATGGTCTATGTTAGTTATTAACTATTTTGAGTGGTATGATTATTTGTCTCACAAGCAGAAAATTTTACATTTTGCAAATAGCAAAATGTTCAATTTTTTTACGACATTTTGGTATTTTTCACAAAAAAAAAAAAAAACTGTATCGACCAAAATTTACCACTAATTTAAAGTACAATGTGTCACGAGAAAACAATCTCAAAATCACTGGGATAAGTAAAAGCAAAAAAAAGTTATCCCCACTTAAGTGATACATGTCAGATTTGAAAAAAAAAGGGCTCTGTCAGGAAGGCAAAAACATGCTGCGTCGGTAAGGGGTTAATATAATTCTAATATTGTTTTCATATGCAAATGATAGTCATTGCTACAGTCCAATGCTGGTGATACCAGCAGATGAGCGACGATGGCCAGCGATGATGTGGGAGCGCGCATCAGTGCTCACTGCTGGCTCGTATACACTGGGTGGCTTTTGAGCTGAAAGCAGCTCAAAACAACAAAACAGCTATCAGATCAAATACACCTAGTGTGTATGAGCTTTACGGGGGTCAATCCTATTAGGTGCGGATGATTTGCATGAGTGAATCATCAAGGTACTGGGCGCACTTTTTATGGAGGACTACATTTTTTAAAGTGCTTGCAACTCTATACGGCTGCAAGCAATTTTAAGCGAATTCGGCCCTGTGTAAGGTGCGAAATCAGCTTAATTGTGGTGCCGTTTTCAGCGTTTAAACGTCACCTCGCACCATTCGGCGCTAAAAGGATCGACCCCTTAGACTGTTGGCATATTTTCTGTAGAGAATAGAAAAGGGTAGTAGTTCAGTTATCAAATTAATCGGTACTTGTTTCCTAGCACGGCGCCCGTCGTGGTTAATCGCATACCTTAAGTTAAGGTAAGGTAACTTAAGGTATGCGATTTTCTGTCATTTGAGCCATTATTGCCGGCAACGGTAAAATCGTGTTGATCGCGTCCATCGCATGCCATTATAATGGCATGCGATGCGATCGACATGATCAACGCGATTTTACATAGGGAACAATGTTAAATGGACCCGATTTTTTATTGTATACCAACCCTTATGGGTAATTTGTATGTGAAATGGCCCCCCATTGTTAACGCCACCCCACTATTAACGCCAACCCATAGCGTGACGAGCGCAGCAATACGCATCCTCCGACCTTTTCATACCACCACTATCCACGTCGGCGTGGAGTTGATTTTATAAAGTGTGGCGAGCATAGCGAGTGGACGCGTGATACCTGTGAAGTAATGCGCGTGCGCTCGCCACACTTCGGGCTCGGTGGCTCGCCACACTTTATAAATCAACTCCACGCCGACGTGGATAGTGGGGGTATGAAAAGGTCAGGGACCATTTTACATTGATTCCAATGTAAAAATCACGTTGCATGCGATGCACGCAATTTTTTTGGTCCCGATCAATGCAATTAAAATCGCTGGTGCCGTGCTAGGAAACAAGTACCAATTAATCATTGAGCATCATAAGGTATTGCATATTTCTAAAAAGCAATGAGTTGTTACACAATATAATGCATTTTTAATCGTCATATAAAACTTTAAAAGGCCCATACACACTATACTGTAAGCTTATCTATTCAACCTTGCTGGTTGGAATCAAAAATCTGGAAATGTCTAGGAACAAATTGCAATCAACCATTTGCTCCCAAACAGTCATCTGCCTAAATTAATTTAACTTTGTCTGAATGTCCATTTTTGTTTTTCTAAGTTTAGGAGCAAATGTCAATTGTAATTTGATCCCAAAAATGTCCAGATTGGAAAGATTATCTTATAGTGTGTATGTGCCTTATGATGGTTTTTTTAAACCCATGATATCAGACAAACCAACAATACCAGACAATGTACATGTAAATACAGACATACAGTCAAATTATTATGAAATGATAAATGAAACACCCTAAACTACTTACATTAGAAGAGCCCTTTCTTACCCCTTCCTTCTTCCCTTGCCAAAGCATCTTCCGTTTCTTTTCTTGCTCGGCAAACCGCATTGGGTTTACAGCTGCCGGATTATAATAACTTGGAACAGATATGCCGGTCTCTGCTAATGCCTTGGCCTGTAAAGCAGCCATCTGTGCAGCCATTGCAATTTGAGGAGTCACTTGCGTCCCTGATGCCAACAAGGCGGCAACATTAATCACAGATCCGCCACCGCCTGCAGCAACTGAGAAAAACAAAAGCCAACCATTACATAACAACCAAAGCATTGTTTCCAATACATCCACAGCATATTTAATTTGATATTAAATACAGCACTGGCTCCACCTCCCCGTCTGTATACCCAGAGACCAGTTAGCCTAAACAAGCCCCAAGGAATTAGAAGTGGCGAGAGAAGAAAAAACCCAGACATGCACACAGCAACTGTAGCAAAGAGTGCCATAACCAAGAAACCCTTATGGACATGAAGCACTTGATTGCAGGTGTGTACGGTATGCAGTGTTGAAACAATACTGAAAGAGCAGACACCTGCCAGAAATCCAGGCGAAGTCTGGAGTCAAATTAATTCTGTAAGGGGGCCAAAACTGTGGAAAGCCTATAGATAAGGGGGATCAACAAGTTGAGTTGAACACTACTGGAAAGAGGTTTTCCACATCCTTGCTGACGAACGGGTCCTGTCTGAGAACATCATTTGGATAACAGGATCCGATAATCTTCTAGCCTTTCAGACAAATATCTCAAAAGCCACACCATCAAAGCAAGACGGTTGGTGTGAAAACATGGGCCTTGGGTTAGCGGATATGGTAGGGGCAGGTGCCACAGAGATGCAATGTATAGGGCAGGCTTAAAGCTCTGCATATCAGACCAAATTTGGCCAATTCAGAATGATGAAAGTGACCTTAACCCCCCTGCTGCAACAACATGCGAAGGACCAGTGGAAGGAGAGCGATCGGAAGGAAAAAGGTGGGAACGATCATGTCACTGCCAGTGAGTCTACTAAGAATGTGTCTGGGTTTCTTGTGCAGGAGCTGTACCAAAGTAACTTGCAGTTGTGTCAGGAAGCCAAAAGGTCAATGTAAGGCCAACCCCAGCAATCAACTAGCATCTTGAGTGAAGAACATTTGAGTACACATTCTGTCTGCTGTGGAAGTCTCCATTTCAATTATGGACTTCCAGGATGTAAACAGTGTATAGTGCAACTGAGAATGTGAGTTACCTCCCTCATGAAGGCACATCTCTTGGTGCCACCCTGATTGAAATTAGACAACTGCCCTGAATGCTTGCCCATGAAGGGGCCATCTGCCCCCTAACAGCTCGCCAGCTGAAGAACAACTCACTTCTGGACCGTCTTTTTAATACATTTAAATCAATTCTCAACCCTCCCTCGCCCAAGCCACTAGCCTCTATCCATGCACAAGATCTTGCTTCCTACTTCACGAATAAAATTGACAAGATCCGAGATTAATTGGTATGTTCCGACTCAGTCGCTGATCGTCTCAATTCCCTACCTGAGCCCTCTGAAGCATTGACTTCATTTGATCCCATGAATGAAGATGAAGTATCTTCACTTTTCTCTTCCTCCCACTCTACTACCCCTGTGCTTGACCCTATATCCTCACAAATAAAGTAGATCTCCTGTCCTCATCCCAACCTTAACCCCTCTCTCTCTCTTTCCTGGTATATTTCCTTTATTGTTCAAACACGCAGTTATTAATCCAATTCTGATCCAAGCTCCCGCTCAAACTACCGTCCCATCTCACAGCTTCCATGCACCTCCAAACTACTTGAAAGACTTGCCTACTTTCGCCTCACACACTTTAACTCGCATAATTTATTGGACCCGCTTCAGTCAGGATTTCTTTACCAACACTCCAGAGACAGCACTGACTAAAACTGTGAATGATCTGGGTCACTTCTAAGTCTTAAGGACACTACTCGCTGCTAATTCTTCTAGAACTTTCGCTGAGAAATTAAATTCCATGGGATATTAAAAATAATATTTATTTACTAACGTGATCAAACTTATAAAGCATGATTAAAAGACATAAAATTAAATATACAAATAGAAAGGCATAAATCATGGGTCTTCAACCTGTGGCCCTCCAGATGTTGTGAAACTACATGTTCCAACATGCATTGCCACATTTTTTCCTATAAGAGCGTGCCAAAACTGTCAAGGCATGCTGGGACATGTATTTCCACAACATCTGGAGGGCCACAGGTTGAAGACCTGTGGCATAAATGATACCGTAATGAAAATGGTCAGTCTCTTACAGTGGTGTAGATTTGAATAGTGCGCAGTTCTGATTCTGATTCAAACGTGGATGGGAGATGGTACTGCTTTCAAATGAAGATGGGGATTGGGATACCCAGGTCGAGATTTTCAGGGAATATTGTGTCCTGGGGCGTTTAAACGCTAAAAACAGCACCCGAATTATGCAGATCTTGCACCCGTCGCTGGGCCAAATTCGCTTAAAATTGCTCACAGCCCTATGGAGATGCAAGTGCTTTTAAGGGAATTCAGCCAGCAGTAAAGTGCGCCCAGTGGCCATGATGATTCGCACAGAATAGGATCAGGGGCATGAACGGGGCTGGACCATGTGAACAATTAGCTTTTTATGGGTGTTCCCATGAAAACGGCCGTTCCCTTTTGAACGTGGGCAGGCTTATGCCTGCCTGGGGAAGGGTGGCTGACATCACATGACATCAGCACCTTCAGCAGACAGACTGATGGGAAACAAATGTTTTCTCACATGATCCATGTGATCTGGGCACAATCTTACCGCCCACGATTGTACTGCAATATGCGTTCACATTAACTGCTGCAAAATCAGCACCCACAAGGATAAGGGCCCCGAAAGAAGTGCGTCCTTGCCATTCACTTTGAAAATTGCCAGTGGTGCTGCACAAATGCAGACAGCAAGACCACACAGCGGCCACTTCTGGTGAAGGGTTTTCCGGGGAACCCTGCTGGGACTACATCCCCAATATGTAGCCCATAGGCTACAGATATCTGCAGACTGCAGTAGCTGAGTGGACCAATATCGAGAATGCTTTGCACTCTACATATTGGCAGCATAGTATCCCTGATTGAAAGGTATGGGAGATGCAGATGTGGGTGGCAGTAGGTATTGGCGGGATACTTAAACCTGTAACCTAGTATCACATGTAATATTAGGTTATCTTACTTTGCCCATTTTTACAGTGCAGTGACCCGTTACCGGATGATAACATGGAATATGAGAATTTTCCAGACCCATTTGTTATTGGCTGAAAACAGGTCTGCTGGGGGGCCTGTTTTCAGGGATATAGCTGCAAATATTGCTAGATAAATGGGTCACTAAAGCTCGATATAGATATATATATATATATATATAGAGATATATATATATATATATATATAGAGATATATATATATATATATATAGAGATATAGAGATATATATATATATATAGAGATAGATAGATAGATAGATATATTCTAAAACAAATTAAATTTCAAATCAACCGGGCAACCAAATTTCACCTTACCTGCCACTATTTCTTGCTGCTTCTGCTTTTCAACCATTTCTTTTTCACGTTGCTCCTGCAACTTTTTTGCTCTTTCCAACCTTAAACACAAGATAGCCGTCTGTGTTATAATTTGCCAACTTCAAATTATTCAGAAAGGAAGAAAATAAAGTTGGCAAACAGAAAAATATTACTGAATTATTACATTACACTACCAATAATTTCCTGCAGAAGCAGAACATAGCCTATGAATTTTCTTTGGCTCCAACTGTCTCAGTGTTTACCAGGGCATGAAAGAAATAAACCTTTGGTGCACAAACACTTAAACAAGAAGTTGTAAAACATAAATTGCGCGTGAGTAGAAACTTTTACCTTCTAGCCAAAGCCTCTTGTGCATCCATAGCGGTATTTCTCCCCCGAAAAGCTGGAGGACTTGGTGGTGTCCGACTCGGGCTCCTACTGTGCCTTCTGGGTTTTTCAATTCTCTTTTTTTTTTCACTAGAAAGAACAGTCATTGAGGAGATCATTGAAAATGCTTAAGATAAAGTGCGTAACTATGAAAAGGTGGAAATTTAATGAATCATGGTTCCTACCGACTCCTGCTTCTGCTCTTGCTCCTATGCCGGTGTCTGGATCTGGAACGAGAACGGGGACGCCTTTTTCTCTCTCTGCTCCTGGAGCGGGACTTTTTCTTGTCGCGACTTTTACTACGATGACGTCTGTAACATTGGACAACCCTTAAACTAGAACTTTTGGGGAGCGTGAACCAATATTTTCTACAGTTTAGTGATGTCATCATCAGGTAAGACATGAAATTAGGCTTAGCGTAAATTTAAAAACAACCTTAAAAAACTTACTTTGCTTTTCAAGAGGTTAGTCTTGTTCTATTTAACATGACATTAACTCACTCTCTAGAGAAAATTTTGATTTATTCTAACTTTGTTTACTTCATAGGCACATCTGGAGCAAACAGGAACACAATCTCAGTTTACAACCAAATCCTCAGAGGACTGCTCTTCGTTACTTCCCCAGGAGGCACACCCCTTTATTACTTTATACATGCACATCTATACACATTGTCACGCGAAATTGAATAGCTATAAAATAGTACAATTTTGCAAGATGACAGAAAAACAAAACCCACACAACTTACCTTTCACGTGACCGAGACCTGGAATGACTCCTCCCTCTAGAAGACTTCCGTTCTTTCCGCCGATGTCTTTCCTCACCATTTTCTGATGAATTAAGTCTCTCTCTCACTTTATCAGAATGATCTTTGTCAGTATCATACAAATGGTGTTTCTTCGATTTGTCTTTGGACTCGTGTCTTCTTGCCTGTTTTAAGAAGAAGTTGGTTCTTTCAGGAAAATAGTGCAACAAAGAGAGTTAGTATGAGTGTCAAATGATTGACATATGTTGTGCTGTAACTTTTGTAACCTTAGTAAACAAACTAAGGTTTCAAAATGTGGAACTTATAAGTGGCACCTACTTAGTTTGTCTGGTATTAAGAAATAAAATGTACATATGCCATAGGCAAAGACATTGGGGTCCATAGACACTCGGACACTGCACAAGTACAGATTTAAGAAACTTAAATTAATAATTTTTACATTTAATGATCCTAAAACAAAGTGTTACTACCTAACTGCTTTAGGAATGATCAGGAAGAAGCTAGTTTAAATATCCAAAAGCCATTGGTCTGCAGATCGGACCATTTCACTCAGTGATTGAATTTCACTTTATAAATGAACATTGTATTCAACAATGCAGTTATTAGCATCACTGCCTAGCAATACTGGAGCTATGGGTTACATGCATAACCATTCCAAAAGCCCCAAACTTGCCAGCTTGTCAACGGGCTACTAAAAAAGTTGACCCTTGTGGGTATAATAACGAGATTAGACAGCTCAATCATGAGGCAGGGACTAATGCTAAGTAAAGGATAATGTAGATAGATTTGTCCTCCAGCATGTGACTGATGCTCTTATGTCTGGCATGCAAAGAACCCTCCACAAATCAAATTTGTATAATAACTTATGAACTAAAAAGCTAAGAAATACGTTTTTCCATCCATATTTGTGATAATAATTTGAGTAAGTGTATATATCAGAAGCCGCTCTTATTTATAAGCTAGTGGTATTTTACTTGTCTTTTACTGTGTGTTCAAGACAATAATATATAATAAAAACACAAAAATCATTCACTTTATTCCAGCACTGTGCTATTGGATAGGAAACCATACTACCGAACTAAAGCTCTCGATGTGCAGCTCAAATCACAATAATAAGTAGAGACAGGAGAACATTCGCTGCATCTTCTGAAGTTTTACAGACTCTATAAACCTAACGCAAGTTAAATCATTCTTCCGTAGCAATAGTATATTATGACTTAGTTCTAAAACTATTTAAAAAATGCACACTCAGGAGTTTTATGTTCGAATTGTAAATAAAATAATGTAGAATTGTAAGGTGAATAAAAAAGGGATTTCATGAGAAAAACCTTTATATGTAAACGGATGTCTAATTTACATGTACATAAAGAAGAAAAATACTTAGACGCAGAACAAAGGTAATCAATTTCATCATAATATAGTTACATTTTTCCCATAAAAAAAAAAAAAAAAAAATAAAAAAACTTGACGGCTAGGATTATTCAAGTTTTTAGGATTTTTCTTCTTCTAAATAAATGGTCAGTAATTAGGAGAGTAAAGGGGAAGTATCACTTCATACCAATATATTGTTGATTCAAGACATTTTGCTGAAAATATATCAGATTACTTTTTCCTCCCCTTCTCAGTGGAAATGGAGGCTCTTGGCTTTGCAGTTACTTCAGTCATCCACTTCGAACAACCCCTTGTTAACCAGTTCATTTTTCACATTTAAAAAAAAAAAAAAAAATACCTCTCTGAAATGGAAGGCAGCCCCTAAGTGCTGGATTTTTTGCAATTTGCATATATTGCTACAAACGCAGCCATAGCTCTAGACAGCAGTTGGTGTGTGAAAACATAATAGCTGGTCAGTTCTTCATTTCAGGAAACAGTGGCAGTACAAAGCCATATTTGCCACGTGACAGAATACTTAAGAGAATTTGCAAAAGTGGAAAACTATTTGAAATAAATGCAAAGATTAATTTTAGGTTAATGCTATTAATAACGTATGCAATAACTGTATTCATGTAAATGGGTAGTTCCAGTTCTACAATGTAAATATTCAGAATACTTGAATGGATATTCTAGAGATTTTGAATATGTATTACAAATAAATAAATAAATTAAAAATGTGTGAAGTCTTTCCCAAGGACAAAAAAAAAACCACGTAACCATGGAGGAGAAACTAATAATAAAATGAGATATATATAACATGTAATTTTTGGTTAAAGTAAAATCTCTGGAATACCACATAGTTTGGCATTGTCCGATACAAAAATACATTTGAAGATAATAAAGTGATACTTCCTCTTTACGTGTAACCAATATAAGATCTTTACATATTCTATACATAAATACCAGTGCAATTGGAATACAGAATAGACCTTTCTGGAAGTGTGTTCTAAAAGGGAAACTCCCCCCTTCAGGCAAGGTCATCGACCAGTAAGATTTGTTTACATTCATTGTCCTTGGACACAACAGAAATGCAGATATTTGCACAAATCGGTTATGTCCAGGAGAAAGATACATATCTGCCTAGAAGATGTTGTCTAAATGTGGAGTTTCCCTTTCAACAGTTCACTTGAGTTATTTTATAAGGCAAGTAGTAGGTTGAATGACTGATAGTTACCTTATCATGGAGTAGGCATATTATTTTGCTATCTGAGTCTGCAGCGTCTTCAGTTCAGTCTCTTCGTGCTTTAGCACGCTGAGTATGATTTATTATAGAAATGTTATCATGTGGTCGAAGCACAATCATCATTTTATATAAACGCTTCCTATTACAAGCGATCAAATATTTTCTATTATTCCAGCTTGCAGTATCATCCTTGTAGAATTGTCCAGAATATGTATAGATTTTTAAATAGGGTAATATAAAAATAAAAAAATAAATGTAGTGAGCGTGAAACCCAACTATAAGCAAGTGTCCTTGCCTGGTTTGTTAGCCTTTTTCTCAAAAGTGAAGAAAAGGCAAAATGTTTTCTAGATTTCAGATGAAGATAAAAAAGTATTACTCATTCATCTGCTGCTTACAGACAGCATGTTCCACCAACAGCACACAGTTCAAAATTAAAATTTAGATACTGCTCAAGCTGTGAATGCATTAATAGCATTGTGAATAATAAAAGTGCACCATATACAATATGGTGAAGGGTCAAGCAAACTTGATACATCATAGCCACGTACTTACCATTTAGTAAAATAATTCCTATAACACTCAAAAACATATAGTTATGTTACACTACAAAATATTAATTACCTCTTTGCTTCTGCTCCTGCTCCTGTGTTTCTTTCCATCAGTATCTGTGGAAGTATAAATAAGCACATAGTAAGTTACAAACTCTAGATCACATGATCTAAAACTTGGTTCTCAGGACCCCAATCAGGTCAGGTTTTCCAGGCCTACTCCAGAAATTACAAGCAGAATAATTACCTCCATCTGCGGATCTTTTAAAATGGGTCAGTATTAGTAAACCAGCTTTTGGGGGTCCAGAGGACAGTTTAATGGTGCCCATACATTTGTGAGATCGAGTACAATCGTGCGATTTCGATAAATCGCACACCAATCGCATGTGTCACCCGACGCGATGCAACGGGCAAGTTGGTTGAATCTTGCATCTCAAGGTATTATGTGCTGCACATAATATTTATTGCATCACATGTGGTTTCCAAACACGCGATTTATTGCAATGCGATCTGCCAGTTTCTTTAACCCAGCCCCCATTCCATCACCCAAAGTCAGGTCGCAAGGGGCATGTGATTTATTGCATGATTATATGCACATCAAATGCCCAACAAAAAAGCACTAGAGATGCATGGGGAGATTCAAGGGAATTTGCAGCGCGATATCACATGCCATCGCACAAGTGTATGGGCACTATAAAAACGAATATTGTAAATGTATGAGATATAGAGATATATATATATTCACTTTTTTTTTTCTTTCAAAGAAAACAGATTTGAAGATAACGATTATAAAAGATAAAAAGCAAAACCACCATACCAGCCTTCCGTTTATGCTCCCTTGACCGTGAACGGGATCTTGAATAATGCTTATAAGTCCTAGGGGACTTTGAAGGGTCACTTTGTTCCATTCTCTTTTCTAGGGTTGGCGACAAACTCTCAGGAGAGCCTCCATCTCGCTCTGGATCACTAGACTAGATGTGGAGAAAAATAAATAAAACAATTTTATTGTCAAATACAATACTCCCTCATTATCCTATACTTTTTTTTTTGGAAATAAATTTTTTATTGAGTTTTAAAAGGAAATGACATAAATTGAGAACTTTATGTGTACCTATACCCTTTTTTTAATACGACCATGCAAGGTTGTACTGTAATGATCACACAAACACATAACATCATAAGACATTTGCATTAATTGTATGGAAGTTTTGCATCCATTCTTGGGAAGTGTTTTTAATGTGTGCAGATATGTTCCAATTTCCTATTTAATAACCTGAGCAGAGGTCTTGCCTTTGTCAATTGCTTGGTCTGCATTTTATTTATATACTGATCACTGTAGCTATTCTGTCTTCTTGGTCCAGCAAATGACTACAATTGTTTAACGTTTTCAAGCCATTTGATACAGATACTTATAGTAAACAGATTAAGGGGCGCATTTGCCACAGGATCAAATTGCAATTTGCAATCCTATTGCTGGAGCTCCAAAAAAAGCCCTTCCCTGTGATCTGCTTCACCGGGTGCCGTGCGTCTCCCCACACGCAGTTAGCGCTGACCATACTGCCATCTCAGAATGACAGTAGCCCTGGGACCCGATATTGCTGAGCAATATATTGCTCAGTGTCTCCTTTTCATCAGGGACCAGAGATGGCCACTGCCGAGGGAGCAGCAGAGGGAATCAGCTGGTCGCAGGCAGCGATCATAAGGGGGCTAAAAACGGAAGCGTGCACCCAGCGATTTATCGCCGGTGCACACTCCAATCGCTGGCAATATGGTCACTCAGCGACCATATTGCAAGCGATTTTTTGCCTGTGTGTACGCACATTTAGAAACCTAAGGGTATGTGGCTGCAAGTAGGGCAGGAGGGATCAGAGATTCCTGCTGTTGTACCTTCTACATTAGGGGGATACATAGTATTTGCAGCTAACAACCGCAAATATATGATAGTCGAGCACCTTAATATTTGATGATATTCCCTGAACACAGGTGCAAATATCCAAGTGTAAATAGGCCCTTAAAAATGGATATTCATAGACAACCAGTTTTGTACCGCAACAGTCCCATGTGGTCATCCTAAAAACTACTGGACCACGATAAAGACATCTCAGAAGTTTGTTCTTAAGCGATATTCAATTTCCAAGGACACGTGCCGTGGCTACACCTAGAACATCCAGTGCTCTGCAGCTACCGGAGCTGCTGCTGCTCCAGTTGGATTTGGAAGAGTTATTTAAAATGATCGGGTCGGCCATTTTATTGTACAAGTTTAATCGTATCCAAAAACTCTTAAGTGCCAAACATGTACATTCATAGGTCCTCTATTGTAAACACATTGGACGCACTTGTATCACGGGGACTACCGGCACGGTGTACGCTCAGCCCTGGCTAGCGGTGTAACGTGATTACATAGAGTCCTTTACAGTGCATCAGCGCTGGAGCCCGCCCCCTGGTATACCGCTGCTGCCAGGACGGGGCACAGGCCTCACGGGTGTGTACATAGGCCGCGCTCACACGTTAGAAGCTGCGGTATCCCGGGTTAGAGCCGATGGGCTGCAGGACACCGGAAGAGTAGCAATGCGGAGCACACACACACCCCCTGGCCGCGAGACACACGGGCGTACACAGGCCGCGGCGGTCATGGAGCGGACGCGTCGCCATTTTTTCCACACCAAAGACGGCCGCTGGTGCCGTCTTTTTCTCTGCCTCTATGTACTTACCGCCATCTCCGCGGCGAGGACGACGCGTCCGGCCTGACTCTCCGACTGGCTGTACACCACAGGCCCCGAGTAACGCTCACGGGAATCAGCAACAACCGACAACAACTAGCAAGACGGGCGGGGCTCAGATACCCGTATGAGGAGACACAAAGAAAGTGGCTGAAGCGCATGCCGGGAAAACAACGTGACGTCAGGAGACATCCATGGTGACGACAGACGTCACTGACTGATCCCGTCCCGCCAAATTCAAGTGCGACGCGAAGTGTCTGCTGTGGGTTAGCGCACTGTGGATGGGGTGAGTAGGAGGAAAAGGACTGGGGATGATGGAGGCAGTGTGCGCAGCATAAGCACGGAAAAGCGGCGGCAGCAGCAGCTGCAGCAGCTGTTGCTGGTGACTCTCATATGTGTGATATGACTTGCTACATGTGTTACCCGCAGCTACCCATGTAGTGATCTCTCACAGTGGCTAGTAGAGGACACTGAGCACCTTGCTGTTGTGCAAATGTAGATAAGTGTGATTTGCACAAATTCCATTGCAGTTTGGTTTAAATGTATGAAGCAGTGATAAGAGTGGGAAAGTTGCCCATGGCAACCAATGCACTCAACATTGCGGGGAGGGGGCTTGGGGTGGCAGGCCGGGGTACTCACCCATCAGAACGCCCAGTTTTTCATGGGCATTTCTGTGAAAACGCTGGGCATTCCCATTGAAATTGCCGGGTGATGTGGGTACTGGGGGCGGGCAGCTGACATGATCGGATGTCCGCTGCCCGCCCAGTTCCTCCTGACTGTGCACGCATATATAAGTGACCCGAGAGTCACTTTATATAAGGTATGCATGAAGGCAACACCTCTTTATATGGTCCGCGACCATCGAAAGATGAGGGAGTTCCCCCTAGCCTGCGAAGGGATGTTTATGTAAAACATCCATTCGCAGGCCGTGCATGGCGTGCGAATGGGGGGGGCGGGCGGCCTGTCATTTATAGGGTGGGTTCTGGTGGATGCGCAAGGGTGCGAATTTTCATCCTTGCGAGTCAACAAGAATAATGGCCTATATTCACCCTCGCAGATATAATTATATCCACACAAAACTACCTCTATACAAATGAAATTCACATCATAGCCCAGATCCATACTAGACAAAGCCTCGTCCACACTAAACACACACACAGATTTAGCTTAATCTCACAATGACCTCTGTTTTTGTCATCACGAGGTTCTGGAAATGGAGGTGGCACCCTGTATGCTGTTGTGACAGGGGCTGAGTGCTGGCATGTAAAGTTACATATTTAATTTGACACCTGGGTGTGACCAGCACCCCCCTTGTGAGCCTAATGGTAGCGAGTCCATGATAAATGGTGTGGTGAATATGACATGTTCTTTAAGTTTCCTTGCATCATATTGTGTTATGTCAGTGGTCTCCAACCTTTGTGGGGGCGTAAACTACTCAAGATAAAATGAACTGCCTGAAGAGCTACTAAAATGTATAAAAAAGAAAGAAATCTGCATAATAATAAAAAAATTCCCTTTACACATATGCCACACAACGCAATGCCCCAGACACAATATGCCACACACTGCAATGTCTAATATGCTGCATACATACCTCTCAATACTGGAGGAAGAGGAGAAGGGATATCTGCACATGCCCGAAATTAGGGGCATGACCTACTATCATGGTACTCCTGCGTGGCCACATCCCCCATTTTTTTCCCACTATGGGGGCATGGCCAGCACTCTGAGAGCTGCTGGCCATGCCCCCAGCCTCTCTGAATAGATGCTGTGCCATATATACACATGCCACCAGCAGTGCCACAAACAATGCCCCCCAGATTGTGGTGCCATTCTAAATAAATACTCTTGCGGTACTGTGTGTGTGCAAAAAAAATGGGTGTGTCCAATGAAAATGGTGGTGCGATACACATATGCCCCCAATAGTGCATTGCCAGATATGCATATGCCCCCAATAGTGCCAGATACACATATGCTCACACGGTGCCAGGCATGTCCCCACAGTGCCAGAAATGGGTACGCTCCCATAGTGCCAGGTACACATATGCTCCCACGGTGCCAGGTATGCCCCCATGGTGCTCGATTCCTACTAGCACCCTGAGCGAGATTTTTTTGAAGTGCCCCCCCAGATGCAGTGACTGTGGTTCATTATACATATGCTACACACCATAATGCCCATTACGCATATGCCACACACCGTGATGCCCATTACGCATATGCCACACACCGTGATGCCCATTACGCATATGCCACACATCGTGATGCCCATTACACATATGCCCCACACTGTGATGCCCATTACACATCTGCCCCACACTGATGCCCATTACACATTTGACCCACACTGTAATGCCCATTATACATATGCCACACACTGTGATGCCCATTAAATATATGCCACACACCGTGATGCCCATTAAATATATGCCACACACCGTGATGCCCATTGCATATTAAGTCACTTAAGTGCTGCTTACCTACATTCTCATTGCCAGGGGTTACGTGCTTGATGCCAGGGGTTACGTGCTCGATGCCAAGTGGGTTTCATGCTCGTTACCAAGGGGGAGGTGAATTGCTCGTTGCCAAGGGGGAGGTGAATTGCGCGTTGCCAAGGGGGAGAGCTACCATGGGAGCTTGCGATCCGGCAGCCATTCAGGAGCTACCATTGCCGGCTCCTGATTGGTAGCCGGATCGCAAGCTCCCATTGGCTCGCGGTCCAGCGGGAGCATTCAAAATAGCGGCGGACCTGCATTCATTATACAGCCGAGCAGCCCGGCGCTCTCTGCCCGGCTGTCAGCTTTACATTGTGTGCGGGGTGGGCAGTGAGAAGAATGAGAGACCCCCGATGCGCTTTCCTCCCCACACAGCTAATAATAGGCTACATGAATGTATGTTTGACCCATAGAATTTATGTTTGCACATATAAGGCCTATTATATATGAATAAATGGTATTTATAACTTTACAGGTCAACAGTCGATCAACATGTGGAATGATATTGAACTTTTAGCAAATGATGATACTGGCAGTTGCCGTTTGAACATTGATTCACGGCAGGAAAGTGGGACAGCCTTATACCAAGTGGACACTCTACTTAAAATCTCCTCAACTGAAAAAGTAAGCCTTCCTCTTGCACGCCTCTCAAACGAAAAGGTGATGGGGTAAAGAAAGTTTGAAAAATTCTGCGCTATTACAATTGAATTGTTGCAGAGCAGTTTCTGAGCGCAGATTGTAATGTTCGGCACTGCTGCTGTTTCAAACAAGGGGGATTACCAAACCCCTTAACAATTTATACAGAAGAAAACACACAAATAGAAACAGCACTTGTGTATAATAGTTATACTTATTTAATAAAGATAAAATATACACATAAAATGAATCATAAAAATCAGCAGCTATCAACTGGTTAAAAAATCAATTGCCATGTTAAATCCCCTATAACTTCCCTATTAATGGTTATTGCATGCATGCAAATTGAACTCCAAGCAGTAAGCTTTTAGAAGATTAGTAGGTTAGTTGAATAGTTCCAATAGGGTAATTCCCACCTATGTGCACATGGTGTCAGTTGCAATTCAGTTGTAAGTATACTTATAGTAATTTCAGCAGTGGGTATGGGTCTCAGCCTCCAGATCCCGGTGGAACACTCCGACCGCTGGTGCAGTCCAAAAGTATGCGGCCTTATCCAAGAGTCACCACCAGTTCCAGTTGTACAGCTGCTGATTGTAGCCCTGCACTCCTCTACGCGTTTCTCCGCCTCACAGAATACTCAGCGGCTTCCTGCCGAGAAAGCGGTATGCTGCTGTGACTGGAGGTGGACTGTGGCAGGTGAAAGTGGACAGCTGCTATGTGAGCCCACTCTGATTATGACGTCCTGGAGTTCCCACCTCCAGGGGTGTCGGTGGAAACTTGCGATGTGTCAAATATGCTGCCGTCAATCCCTCAGCACAGTGAAGCTCACTAATAAAGCTCAAGTGATGATCTTAATGGTCACAGCAGTCAGCAACCAGTTCCAGCACTATGGATTCCGATGAAAAATGTATCTCAAAGATGTCAGTCAACACCAGTAATGGCCCTCACATTAAACGTCTCTGACATGTTTCACCCTTTCTCAAAGGGTTTGGGATCGTTTGGCCAAAAAGCATTAGGTCGACATGGGTCTACGTCGACAGGTCAATACAAGAATTAGGTCGACAATGTCTAGATCGACAGATAAAAGGTCGATGTGGGGTTTTTCACTGTTTGACACAGTCAACATGGACACAGTTTCCAGTGCACCGTGTCGCTCACCATGCTTCGGGCACGGTGCAACGCTGCGCTTGGCGCACTATTTTATTCTCCCACTATGCCCTAGTGCAGTGGTCTCCAACCTTTTTTGGGTCGGGAGCTACTCGCGACAAAATACACCGCCCGAAGAGCTACTAAAGTAAAAAAAATTAAAAAATCTGCATAATATCCCAAAAAATGCCCTTCACACATAATGCCACAAACTGTAATGCCACTGACACATTATGCCACACACTGCAATGCCCCAAAACATACCTCCCAACACTGGAGGCAGAGGAGAAGAGTCATCTGCGCGTGCCAAAGGCACGCGCCAAAAATTAGAAGGTTCAGCTACTACCGTGGAACTCCTGCGAGGCTACATCCCCCATTTTTTCCACACACACACACGATGCCCATTATACATATGCCCAACAACGTGATACTCCGTTATACAAATGCCCCACACCGTGATGCACCATTATACATATGCCACACCGTGATACTCAATTATACATATGCCACACACCGTGATGCTCCATTATACATATGCCACACCGTGATACTCCATTATACATATGCCACACACCATGATGCTCCATTATACATATGCCACACACCGTGATGTCCATTATACATATGCCACACACCGTGATGCTCCATTATACATATGCCACACCGTGATACTCCATTATTCATATGCCACACACCGTGATGCACCATTATACATATGCCACACACCGTGATGCCGATTATGCCTATGACCCACAATGTGAAGCTCCTTTATACATATGCTCCACACCTTGATGCTCATTAAACATGTGCCACACAAATGATGCCCATTACACATATTGCACACAATGTCCCACAGTAAGGCTTCTAATAAAAAAATGTAAATTACCTGCTTGCTGTCAGGGGTTCATTTTTGTTGCCAGGGGTTAATGCTCATTGACAAGGGGGTCACTGCTTGCCCCCTCCACTATGCCCGTCTTCACATGGGCATAATAAATTAGTCATTGCTGGTGCGTTCGGAGCTCAGCTCCATCATCACCCTGCTGGCAATTCTTCCCCCAACAGCCCCACACCATGCTAGAAGTCATATTTGACTTCTAGCCTATGACTGGGAACACAGAGCTGCGCTGCTGCAGCGTTACCCGGAAGTGCCGGGAGCGCTTAGCGCGGTGCTCCCTGTCAGACGCTAGAGGTCAAATATGACTTCTAGCGCCTGCTGTCTCCTCTGGTCCCCGTAACAAGGAGGACTACAGCGGGGCAAGGCGGCGGCTATAGCGCCGCAAGCCAGCGGCAACAGCGGGCGGGCGGACAGGGCAGGCAGCAGTGGTCGAGCCACCCGTTTCGCTCAGGTGAGCTACCGGTAGCTCGCGAGCGACGGGTTGGCGGCCACTGCCCTAGTGGATGGTAGGGAATGAAATACTGACTGCCGGCACATGTTGGCTCAAAAAAACTGAGAAAAACCCCATGTCGACCTTTTAACTTTTGACTTTGAAATAAGATTCACAATGTATAGGTAAAAGAAACTCAAGGTGCAAAAAATAGACGTTTATAGAAATATACACAAGAAAAAGTAAGCAGTTATGTGAGTGCACTGGTAGTCATATGATTGAAAGTAAAGGACAGCCCGACAGTGGGGGTCCCGACAGTCAGTATCCCAACATAGGGATCCCGACTGTCGGTGCTCCGGCAGGGGGGATCCCAACACACAGGGGCTATTCTCTCTTGTGGGTGTCCACGACCCCCATAGAGGGTGAATATAACCTGTGTTTGTGTATCCTGAGAAGGAGATTATGGCTGTTGTATGATCCGGGTGTGCGGCAGCCATATTAGATGCTGGGCGCATGTGGTATGCAATATTGCACTCGGGCGGGTGGGTAAACAGAGCTCAGTCCCCCTACGGTTTGCTCTATTGCAGCTGTAAACTACAGTATGTGACCACTCAAATTCTAGCTGTAATACCTTTATTTTCCCCCATAGTTGAGGTCATGTGATAAGATTACTTGTTCAAAGCTGTAATACAGATGTGTCCTCATACATTTCTCCTTCATCCACTAGGTGTCACTGGAGTTACACTGGGGAATAGAAGGCGACCACAGGGAGCATGGGCACTTTAAAATAATTAATCAGTGTGACCAACTCCTCCCCTTCTACTTCCCCTCCCAGGCAGTCTTAGATCGTGCCCAAAAGGGAGCAGGTCACATTTGGCTCATCTCCTGGGCTTTTTGATAATTAGGGCATAAAGCAGCAAGTTTTGCCTTTGAGGACAGGCAGATAGTTGCTGCTACTATCTGCCTGCGACGTGGGAGCCTGCCGGAGGGAGCCGGCTGCTGCTTAAGGGTTTGCGCCCGGCTCCCTGGCTGACAGAGACCACCGTCTCTGGAGCTGTAACGGGCGCCGCTCTCACGCAGCATGCACCCGATCCTCCCCCAGCCCCACCGCCGACGGCATGGCCGCAGCACTGTGAGTATTACCCTGCCTTCCTATTAGAGGAAGGTCAGGGACACAAACGGCGGTGCAGCAGAGGGTTTTTTAAACCTGGCGCCATTATGGGTGACGAAGCTGCCAGGCGGGGGGCGGAGTTACCGCGCGGTACTTCCCAGCAGGCCTTGGCATACCCCAGCGTTCCTGCAAGTCGCGGCGGCCATCTTGGACATTTGGCGCCGTTTGAACACGCTGCTGGAGGCTCCACAGTTGCGCTGCAGATCTATCCTGACTGCAGTTGGGCGATTCCTGTCCCCTGGTGACCGTCCTGCTGAACGCTCTATCCGGTCTGTGAGTTACAGTGGGGATTAGAGCTAGGTGGAGACAGTTTGGGCTGTGTCTCAAACTTAGAGCTATAGCGCTCCTAGGTATATGCCATAGCGCTGTACAAAGCTCTGTGACAGCTCTTTTACTTTCACTGTCTCTCCCTTCCAGCATAATATATTGCTGCCTATCCTATACCTACTATCTGTGATCAGTCTGGTAGTGTGTGGTGATTGCTGGGTGTTCTGTTGAACCATGGCAGGGGGTAGCTCCAAGAGGGTTACTTGCAAGAAGTGTGCTGTTAAATTTACACCTTCTAAGGAGGGAGACTCTGTATGTGATAAATGCGCTGCTTTACCCCCAGCTCCAGAGTCCCCCGTTCATACCCCTGTTTGGGCATCACAATTAGCTGATGTGATGTCTCATTTAGCTTGCGAGCTCTCTGCAGCTCAAAAGGACAGAGAAACTTCCAGAACTCAACAGGCTTCCTTGACTTCTGCTGTGCAGAGCTTAACAAAGGCCTTGACACCAGCAGAGGGCGCCATTGCTTCATCTTCTAGGCAAAATCCCCCTACCTTACTCAGGAAAAGGGTATTACAGCCCTCTGGGGATTCTGGGGAGTATGACGATATGCCTGATCTGGAGGAGGGCGAATTTGCCCTTCCAGATAATTATGATGATGATGTGGAACCTGAGGCTCAGGCGTTAGTTATGCAAGAGCCGGCCCCAGCCACTCCAGGTCTGGAGGACCTTATACATATGGTAAAGATTGCCTGCAAGGTGTCAGATGACACAGACATTCCTGCTCGTCCTTCTTTCTTTGGAAAGAGACAAAGGCAGTCACCCACCTTCCCCCCCAGCGGAGGAGTTGGATGAACATATTTTGCAGGCTTGGAATCATCCTGATAAAAAATTCCAGGTACCTCAGAGGTTTCTGGCTGCTTATCCTCTTCCACCAGAGGGTAGAAAGAGGGTCGAGATTCCTCCAGTAGTGGACTCTTCAGTCTCACGACTGTCCAAAAAGACGGTTCTCCCGGTGCCGGGTGCAACCACTCTTAAGGATACTTCTGACCGTAAGTTGGAGGTAACCCTTAAGAACATTTTTTCAGCAGCTGGAATTATTCAGCGTCCGGCCCAGGTCGGGTGCTGGGTAAATAAAGCCATGGGGGTATGGGCTTCTCAGATCCTAACAGAGGTCCGTGAGGGCTCTGACCCTGCTTCTATTGTTCAGCTGGCTGAACAGATCCAGGAGGCATCCAATTATCTAATAGACGCCTCTTCTGACGTCTGCATGGTTGCAGCCAGGGTTTCGGCCTTATCTATATCAGCTCGCAGAGCTCTCTGGTTACGCCAATGGCAGGCTGACGCAGAGTCCAAGCGTGCTGTGGAGGCCCTGGCGTTCAATGGGGAGGTTCTTTTTGGGCCAGAGCTCGACAAGTGGATCTCCCAAGCAACGGGGGGTAAGTCCCACTTCCTTCCCTCAGCGGCTCCTCCAGCTACACGCAGGACCCCTCAAAGGCCCTCCTTTCGGTCCTTTCGGCCTACGACCAGATTCAGAGGTCGTTCCAGAGGCGGAGCTCCATCTAGAGGCTCCAGAGGACGAGGCAGAGGCGCCTCGGCAGCTGTCCAGGAGCCCAAGTCCTCAAAGCCAGCCGCATGACTGTCCACGGTCCCATCTGGGGGATCCCAGAGTCGGGGCCCGACTGCTGTCCTTCTGTCAGATCTGGCTGCAGTCTTGTCAGGACTCGTGGGTAAGGGATCTCGTGACCCAGGGTTACAAAATCCATTTCAGGTTAGTCCCTCCAAACAGGTTTTTCAAGACCGGTCTCCCAGTCTCAGGAGACAAGGCGCAACTTCTGTTGTCAGCAATCAACAAGCTGCGGACAACGGGAGTTGTGATACCAGTACCCGAGGATCAGCGTACTCAGGGATACTACTCCAGTCTGTTCCTTGTGCCGAAGCCGGACGGCTCGGTAAGGCCTATACTAAATCTAAAGGATTTGAACCCGTTTCTACAAGCGGTCAAATTCAAGATGAAGTCCCTGCAGTCGGTGATTCAGGGACTGGAACAGGGAGAGTTCCTGGTATCCTTGGATATCAGGGACGCATACCTGCACATCCCCATCTGGCCTCCTCACCAGGCCTTCCTCCGGTTCGCTATACAGGAACAACACTGGCAGTTCCAGGCCCTGCCGTTCGGTCTCTCATCGGCCCCCAGGGTCTTCACCAAGGTGATGGCAGTGATGATGGAGGTCCTCAGGGCACAGGGGATTACCATCATCCCCTACTTGGACGATCTTCTTCTGAAGAATCGTTCGAGGGAGGCCCTGTTATCCAACATACGACTCACCCAGGAGACTCTCATCAGTCATGGGTGGATTCTGAACTTTGCAAAGTCTCAGCTACAGCCGTCCCAACGTCTTCTCTTTTTGGGGATGATTCTGGACACCCAGCAGATGAAGGTTTTTCTACCGCCCGACAAAGTTCAGTCCCTGCAGGTCCTGGTCAGGTCGGTCTTGCGACGGCCACAGGTAACGGTGCACCTTTGCACCAGACTCTTGGGGAAGATGGTGTCCTCCTTCGAGGCGGTACAATATGGCCGCTTCCACTCGCGCCAATTCCAGTTGTCTCTCCTTCACCAGTGGTCAGGGTCCCACCTGCATCTTCAGCAGCGGGTGACCCTGTCTCCTCGAGCCCGTCTGTCTCTGCTGTGGTGGCTCAACTCCGAAAACCTGCAAAGGGGCAGGAGGTGTCCTCTTCTCTGTTCAAGAAGGCTCGGTTGCTCCTGTTTTTACAGGAGGGGTTAAACTCTGGACTTAGACTGAATACACTTAAGGTGCAGGTTTCAGCACTTTCAGTTTTTTTCCAGAAACGTATAGCTCTCATTCCGGAAGTCCACACGTTTTTCCAGGGGGTGCTGAGGCTTCAGCCCCCTATTCGTCCGCCTACGGCTCCCTGGGACCTAGAGTTGGTCCTCAGGTATTTGAGGTCATCGATTTTTGAGCCGTTAGAAGAGGTGGATCTTCGATATCTCACTTGGAAGGTGGTTCTTCTTTTGGCTCTGGCCTCGGCCAGGCGCGTTTCGGAACTGGGGGCGCTTTCTTGTCGCTCACCGTTCCTCCAGTTTCACCCGGACAGAGCAGAGCTCCGTACCAGTCTCTCTTTCCTTCCAAAGGTGGTCTCAGCGTTCCACGTGAACCAACCCATAGTGGTTCCAGCATTCACAGAGGCTTCACCTGAGGATAGGTCTTTGGATGTGGTGAGGGCCCTGCGGATTTATGTCTCTCGCACGGCCTCTCTTCGCAAGACGGATGTCTTGTTTGTTACCTACGACCCAGTGCGTCGTGGATGGCCAGCTTCAAAGCAAACGCTGGCCAGATGGATCCGTCTGACTATTCGTCAGGCATACCTTGCTGAGGCTCAGACGCCTCCTACTAACATAGGTGCGCACTCCACCAGATCGGTGGGTCCTTCATGGGCGGCTGCCCGTGGGGTCTCCTTGCAACAGCTCTGTCGTGCTGCGACATGGTCAGGTCGGCACACCTTTGTGCGCTTTTATAGGTTTGATACCTTTGCGGCACCAGCTTCTCAGTTTGGCCGCTCTGTTTTAAGGGGATCTCAGCGCTCACCCACCCGGGTTGAAAGCTCTGGGACGTCCCCAGTGTAACTCCAGTGACACCTAGTGGATGAAGGAGAAACAGGGATTTTGTACTTACCGTAAATCCTTTTCTCCGAGTCCACAGGTGTCACTGGACGCCCACCTCAACGCTGTTCTCCACCTGTTACGTTCAGTGTTAGGTTCCTATTGGGTAACCTCTGGAGTTTTCCCTTGTCAGGGTTATTTAAACATGGTTATTACACACCTGTCTCGTCTGGTTTGACTCTGTGTGTGTGTTTGTTTTTTCATATATATATATTCTTTTTCTACTATAACGTATTGAATGATGTTATGTTGTGATGAACCTCCTCTCGGATGTGTGTTATATCTTTCTGCTCCCTTTCGGGCACGATCTTTATGACTGCCTGGGAGGGGAAGTAGAAGGGGAGGAGTTGGTCACACTGATTAATTATTTTAAAGTGCCCATGCTCCCTGTGGTCGCCTTCTATTCCCCAGTGTAACTCCAGTGACACCTGTGGACTCGGAGAAAAGGATTTACGGTAAGTACAAAATCCCTGTGTTTGCTGCATTTTTTGCCAAAAATGTCTAAATCACAATGCTTAGTTATGTTCTGCTCAGTTTACAGAATTAGCCACTCAGTGGCCCTTATTCTGGTTCACTCACACTTTAACCTATCCTTGCATGAATTATAATTAACTTCAGGGCCTCTTAAAAAATAAATAGTTTTTTCCCGTAATATCTTTTATTGAGTCTCAGTAAGCAAGAATAATACATCCAGCAATGGATTATGATATACACAATACTGATGAGGGTCAAAAACCTTGTCTAACATTTTCGTAAACAAACAACACTATAAGAATAGATTAACGAGTTATCTCCCATTTTAGCAATATAAGAGTAGGAGGCGTTGTTCACAATTAAACCCAACCTGAATATATGACTCTTATGTAAAAATATAAAATAAAAATTAAAACCATGAAATAAATGTGAGTAAAAGAAAAGAATAACTCGATTCAATACAAACAAAATAAAGTATGAAATAATAAAACAAAACAGCACTTGCCCAATCACCGACCCGGACCCCCGGCCCATCCACGGATAGATCCAACTAGTCCATTAATAGTTTTTTAAATTCTAAAACTAATAAAGTTATACATGCGTCCACTCAGGTGGACATCATGCATTTGTGTCATAAAAAACTGCCCTTTAATGGAACATTTCCAAATGCATTCCTGAAAAACTGATGACAGAGTATAAAGCGTGACAAGGAATAACACAATAGATAAGAAAAGTAAGTCTGTTTCTTTATTTGTAGCAGATTGACAGCATATAGGATTGACAGTTTGGTAATTCACAGGTTACAGCATGGCAGGGTTTCTAGCCGTCAACACACGGATCTTTGGAGTGTACCCCTACTGTAAAGCCTAACGTAATTCCCACATTCCCCAGCCTATCGCCCAGCCGCTAAAAGGCATTGGGAATGCTGACCCTCTGCTCGGGACAAAAATACAGTATACCAGGATGGAACAGATGTTGTTAATTAGCAGACAGTGATTCACAATACCTCTTGGGAAAATCTGAACTGGATCTCCAGCCCTGCTGCTGCTATAAATCCTGGACTGGATCTTTCACATTCCCCTCATGTGAAAGAATGCTATTCCTGCCACAGCTGAAATCTTCAGATGAGCTCGCCGCCTTGGCCTCTTCCTGGTCCCCTAGCTTCACCATAGGGTTGCTTGGAGGATCGGGATCTACAAACCTGGAAAGGGCATCTGTGTTGAGGTGCTGTTTTTCGGACGATGCCGCACCTCAAATGGCTGCAAAGCCAAAAACTAACAGGTCACGGGAGCATTCACCTCTTTGTTCATGTGCATCCATTGCAAGGGTGAATTGTCTGACCAACAAAAATCCCCATCCCATCAAGTAATACTTAAAGGACTCCACTGCCCACATAACTGCCAAGCACTCCTGCTCTACAGTTGAGTACTTGTGCTCTCTGGGTAGTAATTTATGACTGCGGCAGAAAATAGACTTCTCCCCAGATACCTCTTGGTAAAGGACTGCCCCCTAATCCTGTCCCAGAGGCATCCGTCTGCAACACAAATTGTTTTTTAAAGTCAGGAGTTTGCAAGACAGTCACATAAAGCTCTTCTCAAACCCTGCTAAGCAGTTTCCACTGGTCTAGACAACATTATCTTGTCTGGGGACTGTTTATAAGACCTTACATTAGTGCAGCCTCTCTAGTGGCAAAATCTTGTATGAACCTGCGGGAGCAATAGTGCTAGAGTAAGTCCTGGACTGGATCTCCCACATTTACCTCATGTTGAAGTATGCTGTCCCTGCTACACAAGACACCATATTGAATAACAACATGTTACTGAAATGAAAGATTGTGACCTCCTGGGTCAAAGAAATCTAAAAAATCTTTGCTTAAATAAGAAGATCCATGTATTTAATGAAAGCATATTGAAAAGGTATTTACTTTATTTGTAGCAAATAAAATGTTTTTCTTCTACCTCCCCATGGCAGCCATTACAACATGGGTTCCTCCCCCGTGGGTAGTGACAGGAAAGGGAAAAAAAGACACCATCCCCCTATATTAGGGCGCCTCCTCCTTGGCTCAGTGTCTTTTTTTCCCTTTCCGGGGTAGTGAAGGTGTGAGGGCTTACCCTGTGAAGTGCAGATATCTCCCAAGCCACCGCTGCGGCGTTCTGGCAAGCGGAGGAGAGGTGGAGCTGGCCTCTGGGAGCATCGGCTCCAGGTGCTGCATGCGACCCCCAGGGTGAGCTACAAGCGGCGGCGTCCCCGGCGTGGCACATCGGCAGGTTGGAGCGCGCGTCACGCCGGGCCTGCGTTCATCCATAGGGAAAGCGGGCGGACGTCATCAGGCGGCGGCGGCGCATAAGAGTGACGACTTCCGCCGGAGTGTGGCGGAAGTCGGGGGACAGCGTTCTGTGTGAACGCACGAGGACGCGGAGACGCCGGTAAGCACTATACCACCAACGGTATATTTTTTTCGCTTACCTATCCCTCCACTGCACCACTTAAAGGAGCGCTGGGCTCATATGTATTTTCTGTTATGTGTTGATAGGTTAGCATTATTGCGGAGAAGTGCGGCTGTGTATTGTGTTTTCAGCTGTTACCTAGTGTTGGAAAGTGGTGCAGGTAGGATCACTCATTATGCAGGAGGAGTGAAATGTGTTTTCCATATGGTGGATTCACTCTGGTTTTTGTTATTGCTAGTGCTGCGCCCCTGATACCATGGAGGAGGAAAAACGGCAGTCTGTTAAAAAGTCAGGGTAAGTCTGTTTCCCTGTGATTGTTGGTGTATAGCTTGCAGGGATTTTTTTCTGAGGGTAAAATATTTTTTATTTTTATTGTGTTGTAGATCAGAGTCAAGCAAGGACAAGGAGTCCAAGGCTAAACCAAAAAAAGTCAATGTGCCTAAGTGCAGTTTATGTGATCTTTTGCTGCCAGAAAAGCATGTGGGCAATATTTGCGATGGATGTAAATCGCCTCAGATTCTGCCCCCGGCGCAGATGGCAAGCCTGGTGGAGATGCTTAGAAGTGCACTCGCAGGTTCCTTTGTAACCAAGGAGGATTTGGTTAAAATAACGGCCAAAAGGAAGCATGCAGTCTTAAGTGAGGACTCTGATGATGCAATAGAAGGGCCAGCTAAGGAGCCTATGTTAAGTCAGAGTATTGACGATGAGGATGATACAGGGTTGGATAAATCTGATGAAGATTTTAATCCAGATATGGTGGACAATTTGCTCACGTTGATCCATACAGCCCTTAATATAGAAGACCCACAAGAGGATTTGAATCTTCAAGAACTATTATTTAAAGATAAGAAAAAAAAGGGGAAAACATTTCCTTTATCCCAGTCTTTAAAGGAGGTGATAGCAGAGGAATGGAAAGTGCCTGACAAAAGGGTCACGGTTCCTTTAAAAGTAGGGAAAATGTACCCTTTTCAAAAGGATCAGGTCCAATCTTGGGATGAATCCCCTAAGGTAGATGCAGCAGTTGCACGCCTGTCTAAAAAGACTACGCTTCCGCTCGAAGAAGCGAATATCTTTAAGGACCCCATGGACAGAAAAATAGAATTGGGGTTAAGGAAACAACACCTTATGATGGGTGCGTCCTTAAAACCGGCAGCTGCTATGGCGGTCACGTCAAGAGTGGCTAGAGGTTGGTGCCACCAATTGGAGGCAGATTTGTTGGACGGTATCAGGAGGTCTGATTTACTAAAAAGTATCCAGGATATCCAGCTGGCCATTGAGTTCATGTGCGAGGCTTCCATGGACTCGATACGTTTAGCGGCCAGGGCAGCAGCAACTACAGCTGTAGTTAGACGGGCGCTGTGGCTGAAGCCTTGGGCAGCTGATGTCCAGTCAAAAAACAAATTGATCTCTTTACCGTTCCAAGGGAACTACTTGTTTGGGAAGCAGCTGGATGAGTTAATCACAAAGATTTCAGGGGGCAAGTCAGTATGGCTGCCCCAGGACAAGGTGGCAAAAAAGAATACCACCGGCAGGTTTGGCAGGTTTCAGCCGCAAGACTATAGAGATACAAGGGCCTATAGGCCGGGGAGAGCATTCAGAAGAGGGTCGTGGAATTCAAGGATGAATTTTCGGACCCAAAGAGGAAAGGACAATAAGTCCACGTTCCAGAAGGATAGTCAATGACGCCAGGACTCCGGTGGTAGGGGCCAGACTATTGCAATTTCACCAGGTCTGGCAACAAACCACCACAGACCAGTGGGTGTTAGAGATAACACACACAGGATACAAAATAGAGTTTTCAAAGTATCCGGGGAGGTGTTTTCTGGAATCACCAGTCCCCAGAGAAAAAGAAGAACGAGAAGCGCTGTTCTCAAGTTTAGACCTAATGTTACAACAAAAGGTGGTCGAAGTTGTGCCAAGCGATCAAAGACAGATCGGGTGGTTCTCCAGATTCTTTATAGTAAAGAAGGCCACAGGAGGTTTTCGAACCATATTGGACTTAAGGAAATTAAACCAATTTGTGATAGTCAGACCATTCAAAATGGAGTCAATCAGATCAATTCTTCCGGATCTCAGGCAAGGAGACTATATGACATCTATAGATTTAAAAGATGCCTACCTACACGTCCCCATTTTCTGGAAACACCAAAAGTTCCTGAGATTCTGTATACAAGGCGTTTGTTACCAATTCACGGCACTACCATTCGGCCTGGCCACGTCGCCAAGGACCTTCTCCAAGGTCTTAGTAGTGGTAATAGCAAAACTAAGGAAAGAAGGTGTTACCCTTTGGCCATATCTAGACGATATTCTGGTAGTCGCAAAATCGGAAGAAGCGGCGAGAAGGGACACAGAAAAAGTTATCCAGTGTCTAAAGGAGCATGGGTGGCTAATCAATGGAGAGAAAAGCCATTTGACTCCGACTCAACAAATAAAGTACTTAGGGGTGGTGATAAACACTCAAAGAATGACAGTAAAACTGACAGAAGAAAGAAGGAACAAAATAGTGAACCAGGCAAGAGCAATGTCCAAAAGAATGGTGGTGTCATCAAAGGACTGTATGACAGTGCTAGGCCTCATGGCAGCGGCACTAGATACAGTACAGTGGGCCAGGTGGCACACAAGGAAATTACAAAACGCATTCCTGGCGCAATGGGACGGAAAGAGCAAGGATCTTTCACAAAGGATCGTCCTAACAAAGGCCGCAAGGTCAGACCTAGAATGGTGGGCGGACGAGAACCGCCTAAAGAGAGGCAAGTCGTTCGCAACAATCGAACAAGTCATAGTGACTACGGACGCCAGTCAATCAGGATGGGGGGCGACCTGCGGACAAAAGGTGGCCCAAGGCGAGTGGTCAAGAGTTTGGCGAGAGGCGCATTCAAACTTGAGAGAAATGAAGGCGGTAGTGCTGGCTTGTCAGTTCTTTCAGGAAGAACTGGTCGGAAAAGAAGTTGTGGTGAGGTCCGACAACCAGTCAGTAGTGTCTTATGTCAATCGACAAGGGGGCACAAGAAGTCGTCAACTTATGAAGGGTGTAACAGAGTTGTTCGAATGGGCAGAAACCAAAGTCCCATCAATCATAGCAGTCTTTCTTGCGGGAAAAGAGAACCAAATCGCGGACGAGCTGAGCAGGAAAAGATGTCAGCCAGGCGAATGGGAGCTCAACAACGAAGTGTTTGCAGCATTAACAAGCAGGTGGTGGGTCCCACAAGTGGACCTTATGGCGACAGCAGCCAACAGGAAGGTTCCAGTTTTTTTCTCAAGGTTTCAGGAACCTCAAGCATCACAGATAGATGCGCTGACGGCCACTTGGAACATGGCAAGGGCATATGTGTTCCCACCTTTCCCGATCATTGCAAAATTACTCAGGAAGATCCAGAGAGAGAAGACAGAAGTTCTGGCAATATTACCTTTTTGGCCAAGGAGAGCTTGGTTCAACAAAGTCCTCCAGATGGCGGTAGACGAACCATGGACACTCCCATCAACACCGGACCTTCTGATACAAGGCCGAGTACGTCAGGCGCAGCCGGAGGCCTGGAGGCTGACGGCCTGGCGGTTGAGGTCAACTCTTTAAGAAGTGAAGGTTTTTCAAAGAATGTTATAAACACACTTCTGAAAGCAAGGAAAGCTTCAACCTCAAAGTCCTATTATAAAGTGTGGAGGAAATACATTTTTTGGTGTCGTGAGAATCGAATGATTCCGAAGAAAATTTCTTCTATTTTGGAGTTTTTGCAAAAAGGGTTACAAATGAAACTAGCAGTCAACACGCTTAAAGTACAGGTGGCAGCGCTTGGAGCAATGATGGATCGTAGAATTGCTGACAATAAGTTTGTACGCCGTTTTTTTCAGGCAGCCAAGAAAATAAGACCAAGAGTCAGGGCAACAATGGCACCATGGGACTTGAATCTAGTATTGGGGGTGTTGGCAGCTGAGCCATTCGAACCACTGGAAGAAATTAATCTAAGTCTTCTTACCTGGAAAGTTATTTTTTTAGTAGCAATTACCTCAGCAAGGAGGGTGTCCGAGCTGCAGGCGTTATGGGCGGAGGAGCCATTTTTGAATTTTTTTAGTGATAAAGTCGTGTTACGTACAAATCCTAAGTTTTTGCCCAAGGTAGTATCGGAATTTCATCTTAATCAGGAAATAGTATTGCCTTCGTTATGTATGAATCCAGGGAATGAGAAAGAAGACCGATTAAATAAGCTAGACCTAGTAAGGGCATTGACTGTTTATACGGAAAGAGTCAAGAGTTTTCGTAAGGCAAAGAATCTATTTGTGCTTACAAGTGGAAGAAACAAGGGTCATATGGCCTCAAAGGCCACAATTGCAAGATGGATCAGGTTATGCATAATTAAAGCATATGAGATCAGAGGAAAAGAACCGCCCATGGGGCTCAAAGCACATTCTACTAGGGCAGTAGCCGCATCGTGGGCTGAGAAAGAATCAGCTTCGGCAGTAGATCTGTGTAAAGCAGCAGGGTGGTCGTCCATCCATACGTTTACCAGGCACTATCGGATTGATGTCCTATCTTCGGCAGACGCGAAGTTTGGTAGGAAGGTCCTTAGTGCGGTAATATAAAAAAAAAAAAAAGAAAAATTATATGTGTATATATATGAAAAATTTATGTTGTTAACCTATGGTTTTTTCCCCTCCCAAGTGAGGTAACTGCTGGGATAGTACCCATGTTGTAATGGCTGCCATGGGGAGGTAGAAGAAATATCAGATTCTTACCTGATAATGTGTTTTCTACTCCACCATGGCAGCATATATTCCCGACCCAATTGTGTTGTATTATGCTGGTATGTACTAACTGTGTTTTATTTAAGCTGGAAAAGTCAAAAGACACTGAGCCAAGGAGGAGGCGCCCTAATATAGGGGGATGGTGTCTTTTTTTCCCTTTCCTGTCACTACCCACGGGGGAGGAACCCATGTTGTAATGGCTGCCATGGTGGAGTAGAAGAAAACACATTATCAGGTAAGAATCTGATATTTAGAATTTTTTTTAGTTTTATGGCCAATCTTGTAACACAGGGATCCTCAAACTATTTTGCTCTGGGACCCCATTAGACAATATAAATAATTACAGGACTCCAGCATGTTACTACAGAAGGTCATCACATCACATGTGTAGGCAGCAGACAGCACATACATGCCAGCATTGTGGAGGCACAAAAGGATTGGAGGAGTCTAAAATAACAGACAATTCAACAGATTTTTCAGACTCCTTGAATCACTGACTGAGATTAGAAAGCTCATCAGCCTGATGGTCAGCAACATGGAGTTGTGACCCCCTGCTGAGAAGGTCGGGACCCACTTTGGGGTCAGGACCCACAGTTTGAGAACCACTGTTGTAACATGTTTTCTTTATAACAACATTTTAGATTAAATTGTAACCTTTGTTTTGTTTGTTTTTACAGGTATTATTTAATCCAAAACTCTTTGCCTGCAACTCAACGGAAGGATGTATTATTGTTGCAGACAAATCGGTTTGTCTTCTTGATAGCATTTGCCAGTCTATGCAGCTTCAGCTACAATTTGGTATGTCTACACCTTTGGGGCAAAGTGACTGATTGGTAGACATATATATAATTTCACCCGTATAGGCCAGCACACCTTATCAGTGGCAGCTGCAGCGTTGCCTTCCCCTGGTTTTCAGCAGGATTCCAAATACAGCAAGTTCGTGTGGCGGCACTCGCTTCAATAAAGACACTTCACAAGTGGAGTTTAAAGGTCAGAGCTATTTAATCACACTCCGTCATCAGGACATACGTATGGTATGTCCTGATGATGGAGTGTGATTAACTAGCTCCGAAACGTAGACCTTTAAACTCCACTTGTGAAGTGTCTTTATTGAAGCGAGTGCCGCCCCACGAACTTGCTATATATATATATATATAATATTATTAATTAATATATATATATATATATATCTGTGTTGCCAACGGCGTTTCGAGCCTGTTGCTCGTCTGAAGACGAGCAACAGGCTGGAAACGCCGTTGGCAACACAGACGCATAAAGTCTTTTACACTTTCAAAGTGCCTGGAGTGACGTTTTCTTTACCCAAGATTTGCATGTACCAGAGCTCCACTCTGGATGAACGAGCACCCGGGCCAGGCTTATCCAGTATGCTAAGAGGTGGCTCACAGTGCCAGACCCCTGCATTATATATATATATATATATATATATATATATATATATATATATATATATATATATATTTTAGCGAAATATGAGGACACTCACTGGTCTTCTGTTTACATATCAGGCTTTTTAATCCATTTTCATTCAATCAACATAAAGTGCAATGTACCTGACAGTGGGCCATGGGCCAATGTTTCGGTCTGCCTCCGGACCTTTCTCAAGGCCACCACTATTGCCTCCTAAAGTGCACTTTAGGAGGCAATAGTGGGGCCTTGAGAAAGGTCCGGAGGCGAACTGAAACGTTGGCCCATGGCCCACTGTCATGCACATTGCACTTTATGTTGATTGAATGAAAATGGATTAAAAAGTCTGATATTTCAACAGAAGACCGGTGAGTGTCCTCATATTTCTTTTAAATCTATACTGGATTGATCTGGGATACTTGAGCTGACACCCCGGCAGTCGACATTTCAGTAGAGGAGAGTGTGATTCATACATTGGAATATATATATATACCCATGGCACACCGGCCTCTCCCCAATCCACAGCATGCCCACAGACCCCGTCCCTCACCCACGCCAACTCCGTTCCCGCCCCCCCCCCCCCTTGACATCATTTATATATATTTATATATTATTTTATTATTATTATCCATTATTTAAACTTTTATAGATACTGAAGTAGATGTTGTTGGCCTGTGCCATGAAGGCCAGTTTATGCTGGTTGGAGAAAAAAATGGCAATGTTCATCTCATTCATGTGCTGACTAGACAGATCCTTATGACTAAGGTAAGTGTATTTAATTATTTTACAAATTGTACTTGAATAGGAACAGCTATCATTTTACTTCTATTTTATGTACTTTTGTTTTCCCAATGGTATATATTTTTTTTACCACAAAAACAAAAAGGCTTATATTTGATGGTTTTCCTCAAAAGTCTGAGGGGTAGATGTTTGATGGGGATGCAGTTTAAATCCCGTCGGTCGGGATCCCGGCGTTCAAAATCCCGACGCCCGATTCCCGAACGCCGGAATCCCGACACCTTCTCCCCCCGTGGTTGTCCATGACATCCTCGGAGGGAGAATATAATTAGTGTGCCGAGCGTAGCGGATCACCGGGCCCGCTGCGTGGCGAGCGCAGCGAGCCCGCAAGTGGGGGCGATCCACGTCCCCCCTTGTCGGGATTTCGGCGTTCGGGATTTTAAACGCCGGGATCCCGACCGCCGGCTTTTCATGCCGAATCTGTTTGAAGCACTGATAAGGGAGGAGAAGTGATAAAGTGCCTGGTACTTGATCACCGGCCAATCAGCTCCTGACTGGTAAATTACAAGCTGGGTTTTTAAAAGGAACATTTAGGAGCTCATTGGCCGGTGATAAAGTACCAGGCACTTTATCACTTCTGGTTGGGTGGGAGTAAAAGCACTCTCTTTTTTGTTGGGGCACTCTCTTGTTTTGAAAAAATAACAGAATTAACCAATTCTATGAAAAGATGTGTATCCAAAGTGTTTATACTGTCTCAGATTCAGGTAAGTTGCAAGGCAAAAAACTAGTCGAACATAGTCCCTTTGAGGAGATTAAGCCATAACTTTTAATATTAATCAATTGAAATCGTTACAGGCACATACACACACATATATATACATAAACATATCAAAATACTAACATACAATAACGTGAATAATGGATTTCCAAAGTGTTGGATTTCCAATGTAATCACACTGATGTGAGTGTCAAAAACAGTACACTGTAGCCTGGGTCTGTGAGTTGTCTAGTGACCGTTCACAGTAGGGCAAGTTAGCCTAGTATACCATCAGATAGATACACTGTTTTTGGGCTGTAAGCAGGTTATTCATAAGCACATAAATCAGATCCAAGTCCTAAGGCTGAAACATAGTAACAGAGACGTATGTATAATATGTATCATTATAGAAATGATACCATTGCCTGGTCAGGGAAAAATAGACCCAATACTAGGTGATTCATGGCGCCCCACAGGGGCGCTCTTCACACCGTCGTAAGGAGCTCCGCCAGGGGTAGTGTGGGTGGGGGAGGGAGGGGAGGGTGTGTGCATACTGCGGGTGAGGGATGGGTAGGTGCGATGTTGCCACAGCAGGGGTACTGGGGATTGAGGGGTGCCCTGGGTGGGTGCATTAGTACCACGGGTGGGGGAGTAGCAGGTGCGGGGTTGCCACGGGTAGGAAATGGTATCTGGTAGTGGTGCGGGTGATAGAGCTGCGGGGGAGGGTGCGGGGGTGGCGTTGCCGCCGGTGTTGGAGGGATGGGGTCGTGGGAGGGGGGCGGGGTGGGGAAGGGGCAGTGTTTACACAAGTGGTTGCATGGGTGTTGTGGGTTGGTGAGGGTGGGGTGGGTGGGGCAGTGGCAGGTGCAGGGATTCTGTGGGTGGTAAAATTCCTGTGTGGGTGTTTGGGCTTACTCCGTGTACATGGAAGCTAAACTGCAAAACGATCGTCTCTGTAAGCAGTTCCTGCCGTGAACGGCGGACCCTGCATCAGCAACTTCACAGCAGAGACACACACTGAGTATCCTCTTATCAGCTAAGATACCTTTCTATCTTCCCTTCACCCTCGCTAATCCCTTTTCTACAAGCATCTGATACCGCAGCACAGCACCCAGGTAAACGCTCAAGTCCTCTGACTTCATCTATACTTCAACGGTCTCACCACCGACTGTATGCTGCTCACCCTTACCTATGCATACACTTGCGCACTCATTACTGACAGGTGACTGTCTCTTTACTTACCACATCATTATTTATTTGTATATACTTCCAAACTGAGGCCATTCAGGCCAAATTAGGGTTTCACTCTGCGCTGGAATCATCTGCTCAAGGTGACGCTAGTGTGATCGGGCAGCAGATGCTCTTTTCCTTTTATATCCTTGAAGTCTATGCAAAATTAGATTTACTCACCCACCATATTTCCAAGACCATTATGGTGTTATGGTAGCTGGCATGTACTGGTCTTGGTGAGTAACGGAGGGGGTGACCACTCTAGAAAGCCTACAGCCACTTTGTGCATATGGTATAAAAAGCGGACAGTAGCAGTCTAGCCAAGACAATTCAAGGAGACTTTTTTTCCCCCTGAAACTCTTACTGGCCCTAGGGGAGATTACTGCGCATATCCTGAACTAGTCACACCGATACCCAGTGATACTTACCTGCTGTGTAAAACATACTGTATTCAGAAATACTCTGATATCATACAAGGCTGGGTACTTGTGTATTTTGGCGGCGCCCATCGCATCGCATACCATAACACATACGATGGTATGCGATGCGACGCGATATCGTACGATAGTGCACGATGGCATACAATTTTGAAATTGTATGCCATTGTACATGGCATACGATGCCATACGATGCGATGCGATGCGATTAAACATTGTATAAGCACCCTAATGGGTGCTTATACAATGTTAAGCACCCAAATGGGTGCTTACAATGTTAAATGCACCCCCACGCCACCCCCCGCTATAAACGTGAACCCGAAGCGTGGCGAGCGCAGCGAGCCCGCGAGGGGCGGCGGTACGCGTCCTACGACCTTTTCATACCCCCACTATCCACGTCGGCGTGGAGTTGAGAATAGAATAGTGTGGCGAGCGCAGCGAGCCACCGTGCCCGAAGCGTGGCGAGCGCAGCGAGCCCCGCGAGGGGACGCGGATACCTTCACAGGTAAACGCGTCCCCTCGCGGGCTTCACAGGTGTCCGCGTCGCCACGGACACCTGTGAAGCCCGCGAGGGGACGCGTATAACTGTGAAGGTATCCGCGTCCCCTCGCGGGGCTCGCTGCGCTCGCCACGCTTCGGGCTCGGTGGCTCGCTGCGCTCGCCACACTATTCTATTCTCAACTCCACGCCGACGTGGATAGTGGGGGTATGAAAAGGTCGTAGGACGCGTACCGCCGCCCCTCGCGGGCTCGCTGCGCTCGCCACGCTTCGGGTTCACGTTTATAGCGGGGGGTGGCGTGGGGGTGCATTTAACATTGTAAGCACCCATTTGGGTGCTCAAAAGCACCCTTTAGGGTGCTTATACAATTTTTGGTCGTATAGGGGGTCAAAATCGCGTCGCATCGCATCGCATGCCATCGGGTGCATGGCATGCGATGCGATGCGATCTGTTCGTCGTACGACGGACATCGGGGGCGCCGCCAAAATACACAAGTACCCAAGGCTGCAGATTATTAGGGTGCATATTATTATTATCTTTTATTTATATGGCTCCACAAGGGTTCCGCAGCGCCCAATTACAGAGTACACATAATCAAAACAGTAAATCAGTGACTTACAGTTGAAGACCATACAGGGTAAATGATTATAGGAACATCAGCCGATTACTGCAACATAAGTATCAAGGTGGCAGCAAACAGCATGATTTGGTGCAGTTAAAGACTATTGAATCAGAAAGGATAAGCACATGAAGTAAGATGTCCCTGCTCGTAAGAGCTTACATTCTAAAGGGTATTAAATCTCACCATCATTTCTATGATTATCCGCTCATATTTTCGCTGACTAATTGCTTAGAAATTTATAGAAAACATACATATTGCTCTAAGAATCTACTAAATTGTGATTGAGAGCATTTAATATTGTATCCTCTGTTAGGAGGGGACAAATCATGTAGTGAGAATCAGAACCAGACATTATGTTTCACGGTCGATAAAATATACGTTGCACATTTCATTTTGAAATATTGATGCTTTCCTCCACAGGCATTTTGTTTTGCCTTAAAGAATTTTTTTTTTTAAATTAAGATTTGTGAAATAACACATTACTAGTCTCGCCATCACATATTGACTGTCTTATTGGACACGTGTGTATTTTTCCCTGTCCAGGCAATATTATCATTCGTATGGTGATATATATCATACATATGTCTCTGTTACTACACTGCTCAAAAAAGTAAAGGGAACACTTAAACTACACAATGTAACTCCAAGTCAATCACACTTCTGTGAAATCAAACTGTCCACTTAGGAAGCAACAAAATGGAATAGACAACAGGTGGAAATTTATAGGCAATTGGCAAGACACCCCCCAATAAAGAAGTTGTTCTACAGGTGGTGACGACAGATCACTTCTCAGATGCTTTCTGTCTGATGTTTTGGTCACTTTTGAAAGCTGGCGGTGCTTTCGCTCTAGTGGTAGCATGAGACGAAGTCTACAACCCACACAAAAGGCTCAGGTAGTGCAGCTCATCCAGGATGGCATATCAATGCGAGCTGTGGCAAGAAGGTTTGCTGTGTCTGTCAGCGTAGTGTCCAGAGAATGGAGACACTACCAGGAAACAGGCCAGTACATCAGGAGACGTGGAGGAGGCCGTAGGAGGGCAACAACCCAGCAGCAGGACTGCTACCTCCGCCTTTGTGCAAGGAGGAACAGGATGAGCACTGCCAGAGCCCTGCAAAATGACCTCCAGCAGGCCACAAATGTGCATGTGTCAACTCAAATGTTCAGATACATACTCCATGAGGGTGGTATGAGGGCCCGACGTCCACAGGTGGGGGTTGTGCTTACAGCCCAACACCGTGCAGGACGTTTGGCATTTGCCAGAGAACACCAAGATTGGCAAATTCGCCACTGGCGCCCTGTGCTCTTCAGATGAAAGCAGGTTCACACTGAGCACGTGACAGATGTGTCAGTCTGGAGGCGCCAAGGAGAATGTTATTCTGCCTGCAACATCCTCCAGTGTGACCGGTTTGGCAGTGGGTCAGTAATGGTGTGGGGTGGCATTTCTTTTGGGGGTCCGCACAGCCCTCCATGTGCTCGCCAGAGGTAGCCTGAGGCCGGTTTCACACACTCCGGCTCCTGCCGGACGGTGAAATCCCTCTACGGTGGGGTCCCTCTGCGGCGCTGGGCAGCGGGTCTGGCGGATGGGAACTGAGTGAGTAGCGCTATTGGCTGGGCGATGCTGCTGACTTTGAAAACACTGGCCGGACGCTGATTGGCTGAGATGTGTTTTCAAATTCAGCAGAGCTTACCGCGCCGTCGATCGGCGAATAGCGATATTCACTCAGTTCCCATCCGCCAGACCCGCTGACCAGCGCCGCATGGAGTTAGAACCCCGCTGCATGCCCTGCGTTGCTTCCCAGCCGCTGCTGCCTGACTCCACTGCCCGTAGCCCGCAGTACGCCCCCCGATGCACACGTCGGAGGTCCCAGAACAGGTGGTCAGACGGCCCGCAGGTCCAACCACCTGCTTGGGTCCGATGCACACGGGACTGCTCATCGGACCTGAGGAGAAAACCGGGCCAATTTGGGCTTATTTCATGGCCCGATTGGTCCCAATTGGCCCAAATCTGCTCAGTGTATGGGCACCTTTAGTGTGTAAGCCATTTATATTATACCATATATTGTTTAATTCTATGTAATTTTTTCAAAACAACAGTGCCCCAACAAAGAAGCTTTTTCTCCCACTCAACCATACTTATTTGACTCTCTGGGGTGCACCTCCACTACAGTTATTGTGTAAGAATCTCCTTACTATATAATCCATAAGAGTGGATATCTAATACTACATTATTAAATACTCTATTGTGTAACAAAATCTACACCTGTGCACTGGTGTCAATGTTCCCCTTTTCCCTCTTACTTCACTTTATCACTTCCCCCTTATCCCTGCTTCATACATCTACACCCACCCCAGTCCCCTGCATGACTTATGTATTGAAGCCTATGTGGAAAAGGATAATATATATATATATATATATATATATATATATATATATATATATATATATATATATACAGGTTGAGTATCCCCTATCCGAAATGCTCGGGACCACGAGCATTCCGGATAGGGGAATTTTCCGGTTTTTGGAATAAATTGTTTTAGCCATACTTACCTGTCCCCTGATGATGTCCGGTGGTCCCTCGGCGTCCACAGCAGGCCTCCGGCATCTTCTCCGGGTCTGCCGCCGCCATCTTGCCAGCTCGGTACCTCAAGAGGCCTGCAACTTAACCCTTCTCACTGACTTCCCACGAAGCAGGAATGCTGTGAAATCCAACACAGCAAACCCAAAATAATAAAGGAAAGTAAACTGAAGACAAACTCTCTGGAGCTTAGTATGAGGTCACCATGAAGCTGGTTGGTGACGTCACCGACGCACACTCGCGCAATGCATTCCTGGGACCGCTGGAGACCCGGAGAAGATGCCGGAGGCCTGCTGTGGACGCCCTGGGACTTGGTAAGTATGAAAAGAGGGTTAGGGGGGTTAAAAAAAAAAAAAAAAATTCGAATGATTCCAAAAACCACGGTTTTTGGAATAATTTGGATAAGAGATGCACGGATACGGGATACTCAACCTGTATGTATGTGTGTGTATATATATATATATATATATATATATATATATATATATATATATATATATATATATATACCAAGCAGGGATCCCCCCCAGACTGTCTGGCGTGGCTGAAGGTGTTTTGGCGGCAATGTGAAGGTATTTAAATGTGTTACATTGTGGTGATATTTGTACCTGTTTGAAGTCTCTTGAGGAAGGGGTTGTACCCCGAAACGGCCCGTCGAGGCTCAATAAACATCTTTTCTTCACAAGAAATTGCTGCAGTGACGTGCTTGATCCCTGTGGGGATCCCTGCTTGGTATTGTATTCTGGCAAAGGCACGCAGCACTGATGAATTGATTGTGGGAGTGCCGGTCCACCACACGCTAGCTATATATATATATATATATATATATTTTCACTAACATCCTATGGGATACTGGGAATCATCTTAAGACATTGGGTATTAGAGGGTATCCGTAGGAGACAGGCACATCTATAACTTTGAACTGGGCGTACTGGCTCCTCCCCGCCCACAAACCAGTTTACAAAAATGTGCCCTCAGGAGAGGATGCACATTGCTGGAGCTCCAGAGAGTTATGGGGGGGAAATCTTAGAATGCACACCCGATTTACATGAGGTGCTATCATGCTGGGACTTGTAGTTCTGCAAATAAAAACATGTGGTGCAGATGCACACTCCATATTATTAATCAAATCAATCAATAATAGAGGTTCTTGGTATATTCATTGGCCAAGAAATATTTGCCCACCAACCAGCTTCATGGTGACCTCATTTCTGGTGGGTCCTAATACTAAGCTCCAGAGAGTTTGTCTTCAGTTTACTTTCCTTTATTATTTTGGGTTTGCTGTGTTGGATTTCACAGCATTCCTGCTTCGTGGGAAGTCAGTGAGAAGGGTTAAGTTGCAGGCCTCTTGAGGTACCGAGCTGTCCCTGCTGCAGGACCACTGTCCTGAGTGGGTGCTTGTCATCGCGGGCATTGCGCTGCAGCGTTACACCCCCCCAGCATGCCGCACACTCCTGACTCAGTCCAAAGACGTCAGTGGTGCGTAAAAACCGGGCTCCCCACAGTGGGGTACCCCGGTTCACTGTGCGGCAAGATGGTGGCGGCAGATGCGGCGTCCCTGCACAGGGGCTGCGCAGTCTCCCTGTCACAGACTGGATGCTAGAGACAACAACTGGACCACCAAGGTAGTTCCCATAAATAGCACTGTTCAGGCGGGCAATATTGACAGCCAGCGCTAGTATAAATATTAGGATAAGCCCAGTGCCATTATAGCGGGCGGGGCTTGCTCAGAGCAGGACCAGAAAGCGTCTACCAGGACTTCGGGCGGCTTCGTTTAACGGCCTGGAGATTGAGCGGCAGACTCTAGCTTCATACATCAGTCATATCCACGATGACTCAGGCCAGGAAGCCAGTGACTGGGGCCCACTACCACCATATTTGGAGGAAATATGTAGGTTGGTGTGAGGAGAAAGGTTTCCCACCAGCAGAATTTAACCTAAATAGGTTCCTTAGATTTCTGCAGGCGGGCTTGGATTTGGGCTTACGTTTAGGATCTTACAGGCCCAGATTTCGGCCCGGTGAGTCTTCTTTTAGAAGAAATTGGCTGGTTTACCAGCGGTACAGACCTTTCTCCAAGGAGGACTTCATATTCAGCCTCCTTTTGTTCCACTTACACCGCCGTGGAGTCTGGACATGGTTCTGACTTTCCTACAGTCGTCATGGTTTGAACCTTTGACATCGGTGGAATTGAAGTACCTCACCTGGAAGATGGTGGTACTTTTGGCGTTGGCCTCCGCTCCTAGAGTATCTGAGCTAGGGGCTCTGTATTGTAAGAGTCCCTACTTGATCTTTCATGAGGACAGAGCGGAGCTAAGACTAACCTGCTGTTCCTGCCTAAGGTGATCTCTGCTTTTCATCTAAATCAATCCCTTGTGGTTCCTTCTGCCTCTAATTCACCGGCTATCCCGGTGTCCTTAGATGTGGTGCGCGCTCTGCGTATCTATGTACAGAGGATGACAAGAATTAGAAAGACGGACTGTCTTTTTTGTGCTATATGATGCACAGAAGAAGGGTCGTCCTGCATTAAAACAGTCCATTGCTCGGTGGACTCGGGCAACGGCACAACAGGTTTATGTAGTGGCAGGTTTGCCTGCGCCTTCAGGACTGAAGGCGCACTCCACTAGGTCTATAGGCGCATCCTGGGCGGCTGCTCGTGGTGTTTCGGCCTTACAGCTCTGTAGAGCTGCAATTTGGTCGGGTCAGCATACTTTTGTAAGATTTTACAAATTTGACGCCCTGGCCAAAGAGGATACCCAGTTTCGGTAGGCAGTACTGTAGCGATCTCCGCACGTACCCGCCCCTTCCGGAAGCTTTGGGACATCCCAAATGTCTTAAGACAATTCCCAGTATCCCATAGGACGTTAGTGAAAATAGGAATTTAATACCTACTGGTAATTCCTTTTGGCGTAGTCCTTAGGGGATACTGGGCGCCCGCTTAGTGCGGGGTCTCGCTGCAGATATTAATCTGTTACAGAAGTCCACCTGGTTTTTGGTGGCCTCATTGTTCAGTTTGTTATATTTTGGTTGAATGCGGGTGTGCTGGTATAAAACTCACCACAATTTCTCACATATGTAGTTATACATAAGTGACATATATCATTCCTCTCATAAATTCATCCTCCTTCGGTCACAGTTTTACCTTAACTGGTTCGGGGGTGGGGAGTCAGAGGGGAGGAGCAAGTACACCCAGTTCAAAGTTATAGATGTGCCTGTCTCCTGCGGATACCCTCTAATACCCAATGTCTTAAGACGATTCCCAGTATCCCATAAGGACTACGTGAAAAGGAATTACCGGTAGGTATTAAATTCCTATATATTTTTTTTTGCAAAACATTTTTTATTTTAATTTACACGCATTTTGTAGCAGATATTTTGCACATCTCTCACAGAGCTGTTGGTACACAAAGGATTCATTTCTGTAATCAAAGAGATTATTTAATAGAAAGGAAGCAAGCAAACCTGGGCATTTTAAACCATAAAGCGAGCTGAAAATATATTTTCTTCCCAAGAGATTTCATTCACGTTGTCTTCTGCTTGCTCAAACTCTCATTCCTACCGAACAACACCTGAATACTCACAGCTTTATCCTGTAAGGTATTCCTCTCTGGACACCCGGTCAATAGCACCAAGCTGCTGTTGCTCTGCAATGTCTTTTGGAATACACTAAAAGCAGACGTGCCTGCTGCACTGTACATCAGCTCCAGACAACCTCCTCCTCTGTTGCTACTGTGGCCCATTGAATCAATATCGTGATGGCATTTCAAATAGGCTTGTCCCTTAAAAAAAATATATATATTCTCCCTTGATCCATTTCATATCTGACTATGGAACATCACAAACGCAGCAAAGCTCTGAACTCCAATAATTTGGGATCTGGGTAAAATGGAATATAAAGGAAGTGTCTAGTGTGGCATCCACTCCAAGTCCTGCAAATTGAAAATGGATCTTAACACCTTACCCCACTGTGCGGTGTAAAAGGGTCTTTTGAAAAATCCCGGGGGCAAGGCAACCCGGTAATCTGACCCCGGTTAAAAGAAGAATTAATCTCGGGTTAGACCTGGGTTGCTGTGCAGTTTGAAGGGGTAACCCGGGTCCTCCCCCCTCCCAGATGAGGTCAGCGATCCGGCTTCTTACAGATTCTTTGTGTGTATCTCCACCTCGCAAATGCTGGGTTGCTCCCCATGCTTACCAGGGTGTGACCCAGCATTTGATATGTGAAAGGGGTATATGTGGATGTATGGATGTGTTTTTTATAAAAGGTGGAGGAGACTTTTCTGCTCTAGGAGCTTAGTAAATTGCTTCATCTGGCATCATATTGCTACAGATGAGTGCACTGACAAAGTAAATTACATGTGACAAGGCATCTCCTTTCTCAAGACTATTTTTTTTGAGTCTTTATTTATTTCAAAAAAGATAACAGCATATACACCAGCAGAGCCATCACAACAATAGCCTCTACTTTATATAACATGTTAATATTTACGATTACCCTCATTCCCCCCCCCCCCCCCCCCCACACACACACACACACACACACACACACACACACACACACACACAACACACATTCTTTGGCCCAATCCCCAAATCAGAAGGATGAAAAAGAAAAAAATAATCCTTTCTCAAGACTTAACTTGTTTGTCTCTGGCCCTTGGTTATTGCTTTCCTGTGACTTGATTTCCCCCTATTTTCTATGCATTTAGCAACATCCAGCTACTTAGAAGATAAAATAGACAATGAAAAAGATGTTCACAATAAAATGTTCATTATTAAAAGGTGTAATGTGAAATAATTACACACACAGAGCACTAGATCAGTCTTTTCTCCAAGAATGCACTCTAGACGCTTTACTGTACATACCGCCCACGTCTGCCACAACACGTCAGAGACAATCCCTTACTCCATTCACCATACAGAGCCTGGCGCATCACACGAAAACGACTCCGTTTGCCACTCACAGTATCCCTTCATACACCACTGATCCATAACCACGATTTTCAAGATGGGAACCCGGACCCTATATTCTTTACCTGGCATCTACAGGGACTTAGGTCGATATTCCAGTTTCTGGGCGAAGATTATACCACTCCTCTTACCCTTGCACAACTGAAAGAAAACTTTCCTCAGATACAATTCCCCCTGTTTGCCTACTTTCAGGTCAGAAGCTATATAACAAAAAGTTTACAAAAACTATATTAAGGAGGAACAGACAGAGCGTTTGACCTGATGATAGTTTAAAGAAAAGGAGCACCAATACCCACCTCAGCATTGCATAACCATATTCGCCCCACTTTGGACCTTTCCAAGGTCAAAAAAGGACTGACACACTGGAACGAGGCTTTTCCTGATATACCAATAGATACCATCATAAAAGCCACAATTTCTTTAAACAAATTACTTACCTCATCATCTTATGCGGAGATGCATTTCAAAATCCTACATTGGGCTTATTACACACCTAAACACCGCTTTTTGATGGGAATATCGGATGACTCCAATTGCTTTAAATGCCTGTCCCCAGAAGCTGACATCTACCACTGCTTGTGGGCATGTCCCACAGTGCAAGCCTTTTGGCATGATGTACAGCAGTATATCAACCACACATTAAAAATATCTTTTAACATAACTCCCTCCTGGGCGTTATGGAATATCCATGATGCGGATACACCCTCATCTCTCCCCAGGGGTACTAGGTGCCTGTTAGCAAAAATTGCGGCAACCACTAAAAAAAACATCCTCTCTCAATGGATTCATTCTAATCCTATATCATTGCAATTTATGCTCCCAAGACTAATATTCCTCTTCCAGATGGACTGGATTGAATGCCTATTAGACACGGAAACCGGGGCCAAAATTTTTTTTGCCACCTGGTTATTGTACATAGTATCCCTCACGGCACAGGAAAAGAACAACATTAGACAGGCGGTGACTCTCACAACGTGGTATAATATGGCCACCCTGGAAAGGGGACAACCTCCCTTTTGATCTAACATTGGATGTTTCATATATTTTTGTGATAGCCAAACTATTGCTACAGAAAGTTATGCTTTGCTTCTTTTAAACAAAGGAAGCCTGTCTGCCCATGGTCGAAATGTCATAACATGTGCCTTTTTTGTATATAACCTTTTCTTGCTACTTTCGTTAAGTTGAAAACTGATTTGTCATTTACTGTTACTATCGTTGTACCATATATGACTTGATTCTCTTTAATAAAAATATATATATTAAAAAAAAAGGTGTAATGTGTTTAGTCTGGAATATTTGACTATTATGAAGGAAGTGAGGCGGTTTTGTACAGGTACTAAATGCAATCATATTGATTGTCACCACTCTGTACCAGCCTATGAGCTGTTGTTTGCTTATAGAGGCTAACAATAAAGAGTGATCAGGTATAATTGGCAATGAAAATTTTCTAGGAACTCCAACTTTACAATGGTGCATGTTTGCTCTACTTAGGCTGGAACCATTCTCCCAACTTGTTAACTGCTCACTCTCTCTCTCTGTCATTGTTTCTTTATTTTATGCCCTTATTCTCACACTCTCTCTTTATTTTCTTTTTTTCTGCATCTTTTCTGAACATTGCACTGGTTCCAGTACAGTATATGTTCTATTGGGAAAGTTTCTTAATTTTACAATTTCATTGTACATTTACCCAAATTTTATATTCGTAAAGATTTTACAGTGTAGCGTAATTTTTTCTTTTTCTTTTAGGCTTTGGCACAGCATGTTGGAAAAAGCAATGAACAAACATATAATAAGCTGCTTATAGAAAAGGATGCTTCAGATGAAGGTTGGTGATATTTTCTATAAATTAAAAAAAGTTTTTGTTGCAAATAATGCTTTTGTTTAATTATCACTGGTAGTGTGCTATCTTGGTTAAATATGACAGGATGGACCTAATCGGCTAATCATTTCTTTGCATGGTGTTGATTTTGGATACTGGGTTCCACAAAGGGGCATATTAAATGGAAAAGGGCAAGCTATGACGGTAGCTTGTCATCATAGCTCGCGGGCTAGTATTTAACTCAACCCCCCCCTCACTCGTCGTTTCCCCCACGCTGGTTCTTTTCAGTGTGGTGGAAACCGTGAGTTCAGCTGTCAAAGCGGCGATATATGCCACAGGCTTGCAGCATTTATGGAGAACCTCCCTGTTCTGGGGAATCCTCGCTGTCCTCTGTCAGTGAAGATTTGCCCAGAGCATAGAATACGGCGAGGGGGTTAGACGGCGAGGATGGCTTGTTTTCGGAAATCCCAGTCTAAAACAAACCATCTACTCCATAAAAAACCCCTTGTTGGCTGCTTTGAATACACCCCATAGTCGATAGATATTACATTAAGTCCCAAACACACTAGACGATATGAATGATGTTCAATATCTTCAGTGTTCTCTCTTAACTCCCAGGCAAACAATATTGAGCAATAAACACTGAATGATATCGGTAAACGATATCGCTCCGTGGTGTCACCAGGACCCATTGAAGGTTGTTGGTTATATAGTCAAAATTACCCCCAGGTTCACCAAATGGGAGGGGGCGTGAATGGTTAACAATATTGAGTGTACACACTAGATGATATTGTAAAAGATATCTCTCAGGAGGCCCTTTCTTTAGAGTTATGGAAAATATTGGAGAGAGTAGTGTTTATTGCTCATATTTAGTTTTTACGAAGGACTGTTGTACATATGTGAATGTAATGAACACCCAGGAGAATATAACCAATTTTGCACTTTATATAGAACCAAATCCTGCCTCCTTCTGTAGTAATAATTTCGGTACTTGGTTCCTAGCACGGCGCCCCCATTTTGATCGAAGTGCATCTTATGCAATTGCATCGCATGCAATATAGCGGCATGCAATGCGATTTTTAATTGTACAAGCACCCTGATGGGTGCTTACAATGTTAAATGCACCCCCATTGTCAACGCCACCCCCACTATCAACGCCAACCCGAAGCATGGCGAGCGGAGCGGCGGTACGCGTCCTCCGACCGCTTCATACCCCACTATCCACGTCGGCATGGAGTTGATATTAGATAGTGTGGCGAGTGCAGCGAGGCGAACGGACATGGATTACTTTACATGTATTCCGCGGGGCTCGCCACGCTTCGGGCACGGTGGCTTGCTGCGCTCGCCACACTATCTGGTGTGGATTGAGCATTTCGGCCTGTCTGGGTGAGGGCTTGGATTGCTCTGTTCCTACCAGTCAATGGTACATTTGCTTTGAAAATAGAGCTAAGCATTGAAAGCGAGTATAACATTTAAAATGTGGATTTAAAGAGTAACGTTTAATTCCTAACCTGGTTCATCTTTGCATCAGGATCCCTATAATCACAAGCATAGACATAAACACCTCACAATACACTATACTTTTTAGATTAATACACATTTTTTTCTTGCATTGTAAGGGGGGATACAGACATTGTGGTTTAGTGGGCATGAAACTCCACCCCTTTCCATTTACGCTCCATTTTAGGAAAATGGTGACCACAGACGCAGAGTGCTTTTTTAGCACCACATGAACCACACACCGCCGGTGTAATACATGGGGGACAAGGAGTGGGGCAGCTCATGTAATGTTCAGTGGCTGATGATATTGTCATATTGAGCTGATATATATATTATGGGGGGTATTCAATCTAGGATCACGGCTGTCGATCCCTGCCGACAGCCGTGATCCTGGCCCGTTTGCGGTCAGCCCGACAGCTGAACAACAGGCGGGATTCAATGTCCCGCCTGCCGATCGGCACAAAACGGCCGTGGATTGTCGATCTGCGGCCGGGATCGCGACAATCCACTGCCGTTATCGGCAGAACCTCACAATACACTATACTTTTTAGATTAATACACATTTTTTTCTTGCATTGTAAGGGGGGATACAGACATTGTGGTTTAGTGGGCATGAAACTCCACCCCTTTCCATTTACGCTCCATTTTAGGAAAATGGTGACCACAGACGCAGAGTGCTTTTTTAGCACCACATGAACCACACACCGCCGGTGTAATACATGGGGGACAAGGAGTGGGGCAGCTCATGTAATGTTCAGTGGCTGATGATATTGTCATATTGAGCTGATATATATATTATGGGGGGTATTCAATCTAGGATCACGGCTGTCGATCCCTGCCGACAGCCGTGATCCTGGCCCGTTTGCGGTCAGCCCGACAGCTGAACAACAGGCGGGATTCAATGTCCCGCCTGCCGATCGGCACAAAACGGCCGTGGATTGTCGATCTGCGGCCGGGATCGCGACAATCCACTGCCGTTATCGGCAGAACAGGCCCGACAACTTCTAAAGTCGGGCCCGTTCTGCCGTGATCCCGCTTCAATGCTGTCGCTAAAGACAGCATTGAATAGAGAGCCGCCGCTATTTCCCCCGTCGGAAATAGCGGTGACACATTGAATACCCCCCTATGTCTGATATATTGTTAACGATATCCGTATTTTGTATATCGTTAACAATATATCACCCCATGTGTACTCCGCTTTTAGTCTGTTGTACGATTGACCAGCTTTCAGTCAACTAGTTGGTTGATTTTAATGAAAGTCTGGTAATATATGGGCACAAATGACAATCAGCAATTAGCTCCCAAAACCCCCCAAAATGGACAAAAGCTTATTCAAGATGTTTATATCATAACTATAACTTTATACTTTAAGTTGCTTTTATGTTGTTTATGCTATTAATTACTAGTTGTGATTAAATGAAAAGTGGCATATTATATGAAAAGTGTCCAACTGTGACATTTTGCAGCATCTATGAGCAAGCAGTTCTCCATACTCTTTTAAGGGGTAATTTGGTACACCAAGTTTTCTCTTGCAACACAACATAGTGTAGCAGAAGTCGAAGTGCCTACCATTTACTACAAATGCAAGTGCCTACCATTTACTACAAATGCCTGACTGTTATCCAGCATAGCTAGCTATGAGCGCATAGTACACACATAAATGCCTGCCTTGACCAACATAGATATTCTTGTCTGTCATGATGACCATATAACCAGTTTTTGTAAAGTACATGAATACATAAGAATTAAATGATCATCTTGTCATGCTAAATGTTTTTTCACAAAATCATGTTTCTATGGTATATTATATAGTACGGTACTTTACGCTTCATATATTTGATTTCTGGAATGCCCTTGTCTTAGTGATACATTTACTTTGGTAAACAACATAAACGATACAGCCAGAAAATGCATCTTGAAGTATAGTAACTCGTAAAACATTAGTACCTACAGTACTATCAAGAGGTTTACATTTAACAAATGTATTGTTTCCTTTAGGTGTTTACCATATGTTCCTTTTGACAAATGGCGGACTTCACTGTATCATGTATTTTCTTCTTGCAAGGATAAATGATGGTATGGGTGAATATACTTAGCCTTTTTTATTTAACTTAAGCATTCTCTGCTAACAAATCAAGTGTAACTCTTATAAGCTAGTTTCATTCTATGTTTCAAATGGTTGTATTTTCCTGTTGAGCTTCTTGTATTGATGGTGGTGGTGGGGGGGGGGGGTTGGGGTAAAAACACACTCGGCCACAACGGAGTCCTCTAATACAGCAGTTCCCAACCTTTTTTTCTCTCCCGTACCCCTTGATTAGGCTTTTTATTTGAGTACTCCCTCCTCTCAATTCAAAATATCCACAGTACTTACGAGCGAAAGTGAGTGGTATGCGTATACTTATGCATATCTTTCTCCCTTGAGGGGTAGTATGTGGTCAGGAACCGGTTCCCTCTGTGTCTGGCCACCGGCTGTGTACTGTCTCCTGCTGCTGCTTCCTCCACCTTTGTTAGCACGTGGCAGATGATCACAGATGTCTGAGGGCAGCATGGGTAGCTCCCCATGGATTGCTGGTAAAATCACGGGGAAACGCAGCAGACTGAACCGAAAGGACGAAACATGGTTCATCTCCATGGCAATGGGAAATTTCTTCCACCATTGGGAGACCTCTCCCGCCATTACCAATATTATTTTCAAGTACCCCCAACTGGTCTGCAGAGTACCCCAGGTTGGGAACCACTTCTCTAATATGATGTGCTGCATGAATTTCATAATGATTTAAAGAAATAAGTAGGCATGGTTTACAAGAAAAGTTAGTGTCTGGGTATAAACAATATTAACTAGGAAAAGCAAGTGTAAGGCTGGTTAACTGGGTGGGGGGGTTCTGTTTTTCTAAATAGCAGTTCTGATCAAATGAGTACCAGACACTGGAGGCATTTGATCAGAACTGCTATTACTGGTTTGCCTCTAATTTCTTGTACTGTCCAAATTTTACGCTTATTTCTAAATTCTGTATCCTTATTAATACAAGGAATCAAACTAAAAGAGGATTACTAATCAACTGAAAATTCCCAACCCTATAGCTGATTGGAGTCTGTTCCCCAGATGAAGTAATTTATGAAACGCGTCAGTTTTCCACCTTGAAAGGACAAATCAATAGACATTGGACACTAGATGTTTTAATAAATTTTATAAAAGTTGTCCCACTGTGAAATTTGATTATAAAGGTGTTGGGTTGGCTAATCTTCAAGCGCACTCTAATTTTCTCCTATCTATCTATCTATCTATCTATCTATCTATCTATCTATCTATCTATCTATCTATCTATCTATGTCTTTTGCTTTTGGTAATTTACATTTTTAATGACTTTACTCATTGCATTTTTCCAGCAATTGAGAATATGGACATCAGTTCTGCAAAAGAGGTGAAGACTTTTGTAATATTCCTTAAAAAATTTTTAGTTTCAGCTACTGTATATTCTTGAGTAATATTCTGTTTTTTTGGCAGTTGGAAGGAAGGATTCAGACCTACTTTATTTCAACTGAAGAATATCATACAAATGGTTGTTTGAACTTGGTGATCGGTGATCTGACAAGTGATATACATATGATTATTGGGGTGAGCAAGTGTTTTTTTCAATTAAATGAAATAATCCATATAAAACAGGGAGAATCCATTTATTTTGCATAGTTAAAACATTTTTATTATTATTTGCAAGTTTCCCAGTTGTGATGTCAGTAATTGGCAGCATCTGCAGCAAAACCACCCTTACTCGCAGTCCAATGCACAGATATATTTGGTGCACACCCAATGACGTGCCCATGATATATTGGCTATACCTTTTTAAGCTTTAAGAATTCTTTGGGGTATAATAAATTGCAAAATATAACAAAAGAAGATCGTAGTAGTATAAAAAGTTGCACTGGGACTCGGGCCATTTTTATTAAAAGTTTATCACTTTATTAGTATGCATTAAGATCTCATAATTTTAAAAAATGTGAAATATAAAATAAAGGGTTGTGAAAATATGAAATTCTATTTCTTCTTCAGAGTTGCTGGTCCCACAGGGTTAACATCAGGGTTGTAGGTGGATCCAGAGGACCGGGCACCAATTCTTCAAAGCTTAAGGCTTCCCAGCATGCCTGGCTCCTCTGCCCTATAACCCCGCCTCCATGCTAGGCCAGTCAGTTTTTTATTGGTGCCTGCTAGAAGCAGGTGCACCCTTGTTTTTTTTTCCCTGGGATTGCCTTGTGCAATCCCATGCTTTTTTCTATTTTTTACTTTTAGGTTTTCTTTTTTTACACTGAGCAGTTAGCGCTGGTAGTCACTACAACTCTGTTTTCTGCTGTTTGGAATCCTGTAAATTGCTTGATTTGAGATAATCTTCATCTTTCTTTTAATAGTTTTTTTTTCAGTTCTGTACTACCAATGTTATGCTCACTGGTTGGTAGATGTTTGCATCTTCCTTTCTTCCACTTTTGTGCTGTGGTACCATGTTTGTATTTTTTAGTCTTCTTGAATTACTCCTGTTGTAAGCGACTGCTTGAATAATTATTTTAATGGTATTACCAGTACACCACCTTGGAAATACAGCCTGTAAAATGACAGGAGCGGAGTGGTTAGTACTTTACTCCAAACATTGCAACACATTCCCCCTGCTATAGGGCATTCTGTTAATAGATTGACAGTGTCTAGATTGACAGTCAGTGATTGATATAGAAAAAAAGGTTGACATGAGTTTTTGTGGGGTGTTTTCTCTTTTTTTTTTTTTATGAACAAATTTTTGTAATATACCATCCACGTGGCTCCGATTGTGAATGGTAAAGTGTGGAGTGGCAGCGTAACAAGGCACCTGGCCTGAAGCGATGGTACACTAATTGGGGGTCCACGTGATGAAAAACAAATTGACACCACAAAAAACATGACAAACTCATGTAGACCTTTTTCATATGATGACCATTTCCATGCTTATGGGGACTCTTTGTCTATGTGGACCTTGTGCTTGTTGACCATTTGCTGTCATCCTATTTGTCTACCTAGACCAGTGGTAGCCAACTCCAGTCCTGGAGAGCTACCAACAGGTCACATTTTTCAGACAATCTAGCTGCTGCAAAGGTGCACTCAGTACTCACAAACACATTGTAAATGATCCACAGGTGGAGGTAAATACTTCACTTGCGATTCTGTGAGGAGATCTGGAAAACATAAACTGTTGGTAGCTCTCGAAGACTGGAGATGGCTACCCCAGACCTAGACACTGTATCATTTAGTCCCCCCACCCCTATTTCTGAGGGGGGAAATACGAGTGGGCGCTTATTCAATGCTGTCTTGCCCAACAGCATTGAAGAGACAGAACGACCCCAACTTTAAAAGCTGTTGTGCCCGGTTTGTCGATAACGGCCTTGAATTGTGGTGATCACTGCCAAATTGCAAAAATCCACGGCCGTTTACCTGGACATGCCCCCTTTTCGCTGATCGCCAGGTGAGACATTAAATTCCGCCTGGCGATATGTGGTCGAGCAAAATGGAAATGGGCCAGGCTCACTGCTGTCGGGACGGATCGACAGTCGTGACCTGGGATTGAATCTATGCCTGCTATTGTGCGGAATCATGACCTCTTCTCCTCTACACCTCAGCCATGCTCCTTAACCCGTTAGCATCTATTACCTATCCATGTATTTTCAAATAGCCCTGATTGGTGTGCCACAGACATTGTGATTTAGCTGCACAATGCCACTTATATATGTGTTTTAATGGGCTATAGTAATTCTAAATATTGGCCCTTATTCAGATCTGATCACAGTACAAATTTGTTCTCAAATTGGGCAAAACCATGTGTACAGCAGGTGGGGCAGATGTACTATGTATAGAGAGTGTTAGATTTGTGTTTTCTGTGTAGAAAATTAATTGGTTCATTGCTATGTAAATGTGTACAGCGTGTAGGAATAGTGTGGCAGCTTAGCAAATCCTATATGTATCTGAATGTACATTCATGCATGTATCTGAATGCTGGGATACCCCCCCCCCCTTTTTTTTTTTTAAGTGAGATCTGAATATGTCACAATGATCATAAGACAATTACTTCTATGAGGGCAAGTATGCAGACAATGAACCTACCTTATTTTCCACTTTTTATTTTTCCATGTGTCTCTGGGCTCACCCTCAGTAATTACTGCTGTGAGGATCTGAGGAGAAGGCCTCGCCATTATGGTATTTGGTGTGTTTGCTAATTTACTGTCTATAGATTATAGCAGTGCTATAGATATTTGGCATTCACTCTTGGCACGCAAGGTATTAAAAGTGTATTAAATTTATTTTCTAATCTTTTTTCGGTACTTGTTTAGTTTCACGGCGACCGATCCGATGCGATTTTTTTTTACCTGTTCATAACCCCACTATCCACTACGCATGGAGTTGAAATTCCTTAATCCTTAAAACTTCTAGTCCTAAAGAAGGCCCACAGCAAATTAAGGATAACGGTGTTCTGAAGTATTCCCCTAAGAGAAACTGGGAAGTAATATTTTATTTGATCACTGTTGCTTTACATCTGACAACAATTTATCTATCAAAGTGTAAAATCTCCCATTTACTGTCCCAAAAACTGCTCTTAATAGCTATAGACTTGTAAGCTTGCGAGCAGGGCCTTCCTACCTCTATGTTGGTTTGTTTATACCGAGTTTGTTTAATCGCTGTTGCTTCCAAATGTAAAACGCAACGGAATATGCTGCGCTGTATAAGAAACTGTAAATAAATAATAAATAGCTAGATCTTATATTGGCTTGTACTGTGCTTCTGCTTCCCAGGGAAGAGGTGACTATGTTCTCTCAAAGTGGCAGATGGATCCTGTAAAAAAGCATATTGCTGTTCAAAATCTTGCTGATTCCAGTCTGATTCAAGGTAAGTTAGAAATATTACATCAAATGGTACTTGTTTCCTAGCACGGCCACAACGATCATAATCGCGGTCATCGGGGGTAAAATCGGGGCCATCGCGGCCGCTAAAAAATCGGGTGCGATGGGCCAGACGCGATGCCCGCGATTTCCCCATAGAGAACAATGTTAAATGGCTCAATTTACCCGCAATGACCACGATTTCCCATAGGAAACAATGTGAAATGGCTCAATTTACCCAAATTATCATAGGGAACAATGGTAAATGGGCCAAAAACACCCCTTAACATAAAAATGTCCCCCCAAAAGTACTATACGCCACCCCGCGATCAACGTGAACCCGAAGCGTGGCGAGCGCAGGCGGTACGCGTCCTCCGACCTTTTCATGCCCTACTATCCACGTCGGCGTGGAGTTGAGAATAAAATAGTGTGGCGAGCGCAGCGAGCGGACGCGGATACCTTCACAGTTATACGCTTCCCCTCGCGGGCTTCCCAGGTGTCCATGGCGACGCGGACACCTGGGAAGCCCGCGAAGCGACGCGTTTACCTGTGAAGGTATCCGCGTCCCCTCGCGGGGCTCGCTGCGCTCGCCACGCTTCGGGCTCGATGGCTCGCTGCGCTCGCCACACTATTCTATTCTCAACTCCACGCCGACGTGGATAGTAGGGCATGAAAAGGTCGGAGGACGCGTACCGCCGCCCCTCGCGGGCTCGCTGCGCTCGCCACGCTTCGGGTTCACGTTGATGGCGGGGTGGCGTCAACTACTTTTGGGGGGACATTCCACTGCTCTGTGGGTTTTTTTGGGGTTTCTGGCCCATTTACCATTCTTCCCTATGCTGATTTGGGTAAATTGATCCATTTAACATTGTTTCCTATGGGAAATCGTGGTCATCGCGGGTAAATTGAGGCATTTAACATTGTTCCCTATGGGGAAATCGTTGGCATCGCGTCTGGACCATTTAAGCATTTTTAAGTGCACACGACGCGACCGACCCGATTTTTCACTGTTTTCAATGCATTTCAATGGAAAAATCGGGGGCATCGCGTCGGTCGCGTCGCAGGCCACTAAAAATTACCCCCGATGGCCGCGATTGTGGCCGTGCTAGGAAACAAGTACCCATCAAATCCCATGTTGCAGGTTTACCTCCACTTATGGGTGTCTTTGCTGAAGCACAAATCCTTTTTTTATTTTTTATTTTAATTAAAGCACTGCATTGCAAATGAACATTAACATGTGTTTGTACAGTACAAGAAGATATTTTGATTGGAAGGCAGTGAGAACAGTGATGTGTAAATATACAGTATACAGTGAAAATCTGTTATGCTTGTTATCAATTTCTGCTGTAAATATACAATTACAATAAAATGAAGTTAAATAAAGCACATCGTGGACAACAAAGCAAGAATATTTGATGTGTTCTTTTTAATAGATCAATCTGTTATACAGAGCTGGTAAAACACACCTCTTTAGGTATTTGTGGTTTCGATAGGCATTCGATATTAGTATCCATGTTCTATTTTTTTTCTTCTTTCTAAGGAGCAAAAAAACTTCAGATTCTGGACAATTTGTTATTTATTCTGGATGAAGATGTAAGTATTTTTTGTTGTTGTTGTTGTATAATGTTTATAATGCAACATGCAAAAGTGTATTTTCCTACTATTCTTCAAATGAACAAAACCATGTGTACTGCAGATGGGGCGTGTGCAGAGAGGGTTAGATTTGGGCGGGATGTGTTCAAACTGAAATCTAAATTGCAATGTAAAAATAAAGCAGCCAATATTTACCCTGCACAGAAACAAAACAAAGCACCCAAATCTAACTCACATGTTACAGTTGCCCCACCTGCAGTTCACATGGTTTTTCTTTTTTTATAATATTTTATTAATTTTCTTTAGTATGAAATATAAAAACATGCATACATGTATATAGCAATACATAACAAACATGTATACATATATATAGCAATACATATCAAAAACACAAAAATATAACAATACCTGGCAGTAATGCCTATCAATCCTTTAACGGCAATACCTAGTGCTTCAACTATGCTATCAGCGTCTTTTGCTGTGGCCTTCTTGTATATTCTATATCTTTCCCGCCTTTTATCCCCATATTTACTCCATAGACCTGTTTATTTATTTCTTTCTCTCTGCTTAAGTCTTATCTTTGTTCGTTTATTTAAAATGGGTGTCTTCCAAGGCGTACTGTTTCTTCATTATACCAAGAAGTTAATTTTATTGCCTGTCTTAGCGATTCTTTTGTTGTTGGAGAAATGTTTTTAATATACGGTGCCCAAATGGAAAAGAATCTTTCCGCCTTCCTTTCTTTATTTAAAGACATTTCAAGCCAGTCCATATGGAACAGGTGCGAGACCCGGGGTTCTAGCAAAGTTAGAGTTAAGGTATTATTTGACACCCACTGCGATAAGATTGTCTTCCGTGCTGCGGCGAAAATTTTTGCCAGGAATATTTTCTCTCCTTGGGTTATATTTCTTTCCCTTACTTGGGTATGTATATCCCACAGGGCCCATTCTGGAGTGAGCGCTACCCTGATCTCATATCTGTTCCATATGTAGTCGCCAATCGCCTGCTAAAACTTATTTACCTCTGGACACTGCCACATGCAATGCATTATGTCTGCATCAGCTACCTTACATTTAAAGCATGTTGAGTCTGATGTTAAACCCATTTGCCATCTTCTTTTCGGCGTATAATAGGCCCTATGCAGCAACTTATATTGCATCTCTGCATATGTGGCCGTGATTAACGTTTTATTTAATCGTACAAAAGCTTTTAAGATTGCTTGTGGTGTTATACCTGGTAAGTCTTCTGACCACCTCGTGAACCCCATATTCTCTCCCTCCACTAATATCTGTTTTTTAATATGTTGATATATCAATGATGTTGTAATCATTTTATTTTTATTCCCCATGCTCTTTATCATTTTATTTAGATTTTTCTCGGTTTCAATGACTGGTATTTTTCTTGTAATACTCTGGACATAACTTCTCAATTGGAAGTATACAAATCTAGGTATTGATATATCAACATATTTTTCGCATTACCCCTGGTATGGCAAGACCGCTGTACAATTTTCGTTCATAACATTGTGCAGGGTTCTCATTCCTGCCCGGTCATAGCTCCTGACAAGTCTGCTATCTTGTAGGGTTGGCATGCCTGTTTCAGTATTGTGCAGTAATGATTGGAACAATGTGTTATGCGAAGTCATTCCCAGCCCAGCATGGGCAAGCCTCCATGCTACACAGGTTGCCATCAGCATCGGATTATCTGCTACCTTTGCCGGGTATTTTGACGGCCTCATATGCAGCAAACTTGTCAGTGGTATTTCCGGGCAAGAAGCTTGTTCTATTGCCAAATTTACATAATGTTCTTTTGCGTGTATCCAATCTACCGCGTATCTAAAGTTCGCTGCCACTGTGTAACTCTTTATACATGGCAGATTAATACCTCCCAGTGAAGTTTGTTGGGTTAGTTTGTACATTGAGATTCGTGGCTTTTTTCCTTCCCATATAAATCTACTGATCTCTCTGTTTAGTAGTTGTATGTCAGGGTCTTTAATCAGCAGGGGTAGGGTTTGTATAACATATAGCAATCTAGGGAATGATATCATCTTAACCAGCTGGCATCTCCCTATATATGATAGCGGTAAAGACCGCCATGCCCGAAAGTCTGTTCCAATTTTTTTAATTACCGGTACATAATTTACCTGGTACAGTTCTGCTGGGTTTGCCGTTATGACTAGCCCTAGGTATGTAATATGATGATCTGCCCATAAAAATGGAAAATCATGTGTCCATCCTATTTTTGCCTCTCTATGCAATGCCAATGCCTTAGTTTTTGCTTTATTGACCATAAATCCTGATATATCCTCAAACTCCTTCAACGTCCTTAGAAGGCTAGGAAAGGCCTTCTGTGGGTTTGTAAAGTATAACAAAAGGTCATCAGCGTATGCTGATACCTTTAACTCTACGGCTCCGAATTGTATCCCCTTCCATTCCGTTTGGGAGTGGAAGATTCTAATAAGTGGGTCTATGGCGATGTTAAATAGTAGAGGGGATAATGGGCACCCCTGTCGGGTCCCCCGGGCCAGCTCAAATCTAGACGTATTCAGGCCGTTTATTGTCAAATGCGCTTTCGGCGAGGAATACAGGTTCCTGAACAAAGTGATAAATCCCACTCCCAGCCTTTGCGTATGAAATACCCTTAACAAATGTGCCCAGGATACTCGATCAAATGCCTTGTCGGCATCACAACTCACCAGCAGGGAGTTTCCCTTAGCTAGTGAGTGTGATTGTACCAATGCCGCTATCACTTGCCTGATGTTATGTATTGAAGATCTGCCCCTTAAAAATCCCGTCTGTGACGGGTGAATCAATTTCGGCAAAACCAGCTGTAATCTGTTAGCAATAATGGTTGTTAGGATTTTGAGGTCCTGATTTAATAATGAGATCGGTCTATACGATGTCACCAAATTTGGATCTTTTCCCATTTTTTTAATCACAATTATTCTTGCCACGTTGAACCCCATCGGGGGTGAACCACCCTTAATGATGTAGTTAAAAAAGGCAAGCATGTATGGCATCAATTCTGGTAGCGTCAATTTATAATATTCCGCACTTAGGCCGTCAGGCCCTGGTGATTTGCCTTTTGATAGTTTATTTATAACTTGTTTGAGTTCTACTTCTGTTATTGGGTCTATTAATGCCTCACTTTCTGATTTTGTTAATGTAGGGAGTTTGGCTCTTCTCAGGAAGTCCATCCCTAGCTTTGGTTGATCTTGGGGTGGTGCATACAGGTCCTTATAATAATTTAAGAAAGCGTCCGCTATTTCTTCCGTCCTTTTATTCTGTATCCCTCCCTCTGAGGTTATGTTTATGATACGGGTTGCTGGTCGGTGTCCTCTGGCCACCGATGCTAGCAATTTCCCAGCCTTATTACCCCATCTAAAATACCTATGCTTTTGAAGGTCTAGGTAGTATTGAGCTTTTTCCGTACATACAGTATCGTATAGTGCTTTTGTTTCCAAAAATACCTGGCGGGTCTCCCGAGTACCGCTGCTCAGCATTGCTGCATATGCTACTGATACCGCCGTACTCAGTTCTGCATATCGTTTCTGTATTATTTTTCGTTTTACTGCTACATAAGCCATAATACAGCCCCGCATGACAGGCTTAGAGGCCGCCCAAAATAAATTTATGTCGTCTATGTGCTGTATATTATCTTCCACATAATTTTGAAGGTGCTGCTTCAATGCTGCCCCAAACTCGGGGGAATCCGCCAGGTATGTAGGAAATCTCCAATTACGGGACTGGGCGATTGGAGCCTGCAGTGATAGCTTGAACCAAGTTGGTGCATGGTCTGAGATTAATATTGGTTCTATTTTAGACTGGATTACCCTTGTTAATAAAGTATTTTGTATTAGCCAAAAGTCTATTCGTGTTGATGTGTGATGTGGTTTTTCTAATTTGCAAATAAAGTGTGCTTTGAAATCAGGTCAGAATTAGGCCTTTGTCTCATTCCTGAGCTCCGATTAGTGGTAGTTAGGGGTACTGTATGTAGGAAGTTCAAATGGAAGCAGAACAGTAAAGAAGGTGATTGTTCTATAATGCACAATGCAGCTCTGTTTTTAAAAGAAATGGAAATAGGCAGCTGCATTTCCTTACTCCCCAGAGCTGGGTACCCACTAGACGAGGTGTGCCAAGCCTGACCTTACTACTGATAAAACCCAGCATGCAGCAAGTGCAAACACACTTGCAGATGCTGGATCCAACTGGGAGTAGCTAAATGAAATGCTGCATTCCTGAGAAGCCGCTAGGAACCTGCTGGAGCTCACATTGTGCTGTATATGTTGCTTTGATCCCCGGGATTGGATGACTTATTGTCTAGTGAAGTGGTTCTAAACCTTAGACCTCAAGTACCACCAACAGTTCACATTTTCTAGGTCACCTGGGAGGTGCACTCATTACTCACTGACACAATTTAAAAGATCACAGGTGGGGCTAATTATTTCACCATGCTCTGTTGGAGGTACATGAGGACCAAGGTTGGGAACCAACTGGTCTAGTGTATACCTAGATTTCAAAATCTTATATTGTATACCTAAGTTAAGGAGGCCACACACGCACCGATGCGGGCGGTGCGATGCTGTACGATGGGGTACGCGCTCCCGCGGCACTCCATCGTACAGTACAAAAAGTATGTGCTGCACATACTTTTTGTACTAGCTTTTTCTAGCATAGCATCGCATCGCACAAGGCATACGATGCGATGCTATGTGTGCTAATTAAGCCCACAACGCACGCCAGGATCGGTGCGTGTGTGGGCTCCATTAGATTGCAGTTGTTTTGTATTTTCAGGGATCTATGTGCCTTTTCAGGGAAAATGCAGGGAAAATTCTGACTGCTTTATTTTTACACTGATCTCACTTTTGAAGTAAAACCCCACCCAAATCAAATTCTCTCTGCACAAGTTACATCTGCCCCCCTGCAGTGCACATGGTTTTGTCAGAAGGAATGAACCAAAATAACCCCCTTATGCTGGGTACACACCAACAAGATCCTGCTCGTGAGCGGGTCATCACAAAAACGTACGACCTGCTCACGAGCTGAAGGAGCCGCCGACCGGCACAAAAAAAACCATGATGTGATTGCGATCTGATCGCAACCCGCACCCACTACAATGGTTGTTTCTGAGATCCTTCCTGCAGCAGGTAGGATCTCAGAAAAGACCTAACAACCCGCGGGGCCGCGCATTGGATTGGGATCGCATCAAAAGGGCAGCGAAATGGCCCAAAACATGGCCGATTTACATACAATCGGTCGAGATTGTATCTAAATTGGCTTGTTTTAGGCCATATCGTCCTGGTGTGTACCCCACATTAGTCCTATGGAGTTAGTAGGGTTAATCTCTAATTGTTGTGATGTTAATTCCAACCCAATTAGATGTTGTTTATTGTCCCAGCAGGATTAGTAGTTGTGCGATCTGTATAAGAAACTCTTGTTCTTCCAGTTTTGGGGGTGGATAGATAATTTCCATTAACACCTATTAACAGGTTTTAACACAAAGGTATCAGTGTTGGTCGTTTGGTCCGTTCTGTCGGAAACAGCATATTTTCCGCCTCAAAAAAAGTTTAGTTGAATTAAGGCCCCCATACACTATGCGATTTTCGGCCGATTTCGGCCCTTTGGGGGCCCCCATACATTAGGCCAACTAGCCGGCCGCTGATTGGCTGAGAGTGCGCTATCTCAGCCAATCAGAAGGCGGATAGTCATTTGACATGTTATTTTAAAGATGTAATAGCCGCCGCTGCCCGCCCGCTGAGTGACAGCATGAGGATTATCACCGCTGCCCGCCCCACTGTCACCGGCATCCCCCGCTGCACCCAGGGACGCTGCTGCAAGCAAGCTGCACAGTGAGAGCACGGTGATTATCACCGCCGCCCGCCCCACTGTCACCGGCATCCCCCGCTGGGCACTCATCCCCCAGCCCACTGCAGGAGGTCGGACGTGATCGTACCTGCTGAACGACCGACCTCCGGATCTGGTCCGATGCGCACGGGACCGCGCATCGGATCGGATCAGATGTCAAACACATGCGATTTTGGGACGATTTCACGCAAATTATCGGCCCAAGTGCCGAAATCGCATGGAATAGGTCCAAAATCGCATAGTGTATGGGGGCCTTTAGGCTTTACACATTGTGAACTAGACAATTTCTTCTCTCAGGACTAGTCTACATAATCGCATAGTGTATGGGGGCCTTTAGGCTTTACACATTGTGAACTAGACAATTTCTTCTGTCAGGACTAGTCTACATAATCGCATAGTGTATGGGGGCCTTTAGGCTTTACACATTGTGAACTAGACAATTTCTTCTGTCAGGACTAGTCTACATAACTAAATATAATAAGTTGAAGAATCTGTGTGCGTGTGTGCGTGTCCGTCGCATTGCGGACACACCGTGGCACTCAGAGACACCAAATTCAGCAACAAGATACCTCTGGACCCGGTGGTGTGCACCTCGAAGCCGTTTTTGGGAAATTTCACTTAGAAATTTAAAAAACACCAAGTTGTAATTTACCTTCATTGATGTTCTGTGGAAAAGATCGATGATCTGGGAAACAGTTTACAAAGGAACAACTCCACACCTGGGGCCTTATTTTGGTTCACTCTTTCTGACAAAATACTTCTTAGATGGACAAAACCATGTGCACTGCAGGGGGGCAGATGTAACATGTGCAGAGGGAATTAGATTTGGGTGAGTAATTTTGTTTCTGTGCAGGGAAAATACTGGCTGCTTTATTTTTACACTTCAATATAGATCTCACTTTGAAGTAAATCCCCACCCAAATCTAACTCTCTCTGCACATTTTGCATATGCTCCCCTGCATCCTAATTCATTTCTTGATTGTACTTCAATGTACACTTACATTTTTTTCACGATTTATTGAGTAAATTGTACACTTTGGAACATGGCAATTCTTTTTCTCAGTCTTATTCTTCAACTTCTTAAACTCCAAACCTTATCAATGCATCCATTGATGATTGTGATGGCTGGATCAGTGGATTGGCCCGGCGGGTGTAGGGAAGAATTTGGCCCATTGCACCCATTCCCAGTGGTGCATTACAGTGGTGCGGATAGTGTGCGTTGCGTCATGACATCATGTGGCCAGGCCCGCGGACCTGCTCCCACACTCAGGGGCTGCCCCACTGTTTGGTAGAGATGCTCGGTGCATGTGCTTTACAGATCCCCAGACCTCAGAGACTGCTGCAGGCAGGTTCGGTGAGGGCAGTGGCAGGGAGCAGTGAATTTTGAATTAATTATGGCGCGGTAAGTAACGCCCACCCCGGACCCCACGCACTCAGTGCCTGTAATTACACACCCTAGAAACTGTACCATTGAAAGTATAGAAATTGAGGTGTGGACATGTCCCTTAGTGATTTTGTACCCATTTCTGACCCTCAGAAGGTAGGTGCTAAATCTCAGGAGTGGATGTGGATGTGGGTGCTAAATCTCAGGAGTGGATGTGGAATTCATCAACACATACAAGTTTTCAACTCAGGAGCGTTGTGTTTCAAACAACAACACCACACCTGATTTTATTGCCATCATTGAGTATCAATGCAAACACATTCTAACATTATGGTGGAATCTATAACAAATTACAATCTTAGGTCTTTGTCACAGCATACTGTAAGATGACATTTTTCAGCAATTTTGGAAATAAAGAAACCCCAAGGTTTTCCCGGGCAACGCCGGGCGGGTCAGCTAGTAACTAAATATTTTATTTATTTTAAATGAATCAATGTCATTTTTGTTTTTTTGTAAATATATTTTTTGGTACTCTTTACCTAGAACGGCGCCCGTCGCGGGCATCGCGGGTACATTTATGCCTGCCCGCGACGCGACCGACGCGATGCCCGCGATTTTCCCATTGAAAACCATGTTAAACCTGAAAAATCGCGTCGGTCGCGTCGCGGCCGGCCATAAATGTACCCGCGATGCCCGCGACGCGATGCTCCCGATTTCCCATAGGAAGCAATGTTAAAAGCCGCGATGGACCCGATTTTAGTGTTAAATGCCTCAATCCACCCGATTTGGCCATAGAAATCAATGTTAAATGGGCCACAGAGCCCATTAACCCTTAAATGTCCCCCCAATTTTTGTACGCCACCCCACGATCCACGCCAACCCGAAGCGTGGCGAGCGCAGCGAGCCCGCGAGGGGCGGCGGTACGCGTCCTACGACCTTTTCATGCCCTACTATCCACGTCGGCGTGGAGTTGAGAATAGAATAGTGTGGCGAGCGCAGCGAGCCACCGAGCCCGAAGCGTGGCGAGCCCCGCGAGGGGACGCGGATACCTTCACAGTTATACGCGTCCCCTCGCGGGCTTCACAGGTGTCCGTGGCCACGCGGACACCTGTGAAGCCCGCGAGGGGACGCGTATAACTGTGAAGGTATCCGCGTCCCCTCGCGGGGCTCGCTGCGCTCGCCACGCTTCGGGCTCGGTGGCTCGCTGCGCTCGCCACACTATTCTATTCTCAACTCCACGCCGACGTGGATAGTAGGGCATGAAAAGGTCGTAGGACGCGTACCGCCGCCCCTCGCGGGCTCGCTGCGCTCGCCACGCTTCGGGTTGGCGTGGATCGTGGGGTGGCGTACAAAAATTGGGGGGACATTTAAGGGTTAATTGGGGCTATTTGGGCTCTGTAGCCCATTTAACATTGATTCCTATGGGAAAATCGCGGGCATTGAGGCATTTAACGCTAAAATCGCGGTCAATCAGGCTTTTTAACATTGTTCTCTATGGGAAAATCGCGGTAATCGCGGGTACCCGATTTTGATGTACCCGCGATTTACCCGCGATGCCCGCGATTACCGCGATTTTACCCGCGATGCCCGCGATTTCAATCGTGGGCGCCGTTCTAGGTAAAGAGTACCTTTTTTTTTTTATGTTTATTTTTGCCCCTAATGAATATATTTAGATTTTTTTCTTTCCTTTTTTTTTTACTCTCTGTCCCCATCGCACCTGCCCCTCTCTGTCCCCATTGCACCTGCCCCTCTCTGTCCCCATTGCACCTACCCCGTCCATGGCATTTTAGAATGTCAACTCCTTGCATCCTCTCCCAATGCCCATTTCACTAGGAAGTCGGGGTGGGATACCACACAGTGACCTGCACTACAGGAATCTGTGAAGACTTGATAAAATCTTATACTGCTTTCACATCGCAACCCTGCTTTAAACCCATTTTTTTAAATATTTCATAAAACGGGTCAAAAGCCAGTTAAACGCCTTCAGATTGCATGTTGTAACCAGTATATTACTGTTTATATACCGTTTTTGTACCGCTTCACCCATAAAAAAACTGCTTCTTTGCAATTCCTGCTTGTGGGCAGTGACAACATGCAGGGAGACAACCAATGACCCTTGTGCAGGTTATGTGTAGTTCAAACCGGTTCTGGGCCATTCAGACTGCAGGAAAAACGTCTCAGAACTGTGTAGGATCCTGCTTTTAAAACATTTTCAAATGCTGGTATTCTGTAACTGGTAAATTGACTGGGGACCTTTTCACATTGTAACGTTTCAAAATGCTAAAAAAAGGCAATATACCGGCTTACAAGTGCAATGTGAAAGGGGTATAAGAGTCTTCCAAACAGGCTTGGATGTTATTACATTTTTATTATACCGGTAATTCATGGTGATCCTTGTTTACAGATTGAGCTTTATCAGTAGATTGTTCCTGCATCTCATGCTCATTCTCTTAACAAAGATATATATATTTTTTTTATCTATTAATCACCGCATAAAATCTGTTTCCTGTTTAGGGCATTCTGAGTGTATGGGATGTTTACACTCTAATTTTGGTGTGGGACTGGCCTTCTTGTCACATATCAGACTTTGTGTTGACAACTGAAGGGGATTCTTCATCTTCAGTTACACGGTATAGTCCTTCATGTTTTACCTTGCTATTTCTGAAACCAATTCAGTTCCTCCAGCAATAAAAGCGAATATGGTTGTTTAATATCTTTCTTTTCTAGGCAACACGATATTAACCTTAAGCTTATAGCTTTGACATTTCCTAATGACAAACAAGTAAGTGTTTCATTTTCAGTTCAGTTCAATGTGATTAATGTCATAAAGCTTTTGTCATTGCTGTAATTAACTATATATATATTGATCTTCAGATGAGAAGCCTTGCAGTTTATTCTTTACCCACCATGAATCACCTATATTCAATCGAAGTGTCTGATGTGTCCACTCTTGTACAAATTGGCATCACAATGGTATGTTCAGACAATTATATATATCTTTATTGCCAATTCACTATTATACAGTATGTAGCCTTGGATTTCATGACTACTGTATGTCATATTTATTTATTTGAGAAAGCATACTGTGTTATGGTGTGTACACACGGTGAGATTCCCTTGCTATTCGACTTAAGATTCGACTGCTATAGTCATTGCTGCCCGGTCTATCTGGGTTTCAATTTGTGCTGTCACGGGGGCGCGCATCGGGATCGCAAGGTAAAAAACCTGTATGATCTGCATACGATTTTGACTATATAATCAAAATCTCATGTTGGATTGTACCATGTGTGTACACAGCATTATTTTACTTTAAAATATTTGCAATAAGTTGCTATCACAGTTGCAGTGATGATGGCTTTATCACTAATATAGTACTAGCTTATTATATTTTACTATTTGTCGCCAATAGGCAAATACATACAAATATATCCCAGCATTTCCCAAATTGTATGCTGCCACAGTGCACTTATAAGGGTGTCTCGTGGCCTGGTGGTCTAGTGTGGTCCCTACTCCGCTCCTCCTCCTCTTGGCACTGCTTCCTCCAGGACCTCTACAAAGGCAGAGGGCCTAATTCATATTTTTACGCATTTGCCTATGCAGCTGAGAATTTTTAGGCAACCTCATCTAATCATCTCAAGTGAAGTTGCCACCAAGATAAGAAGACAGACACCCCCAGAACCATTGCAAAGTCGTTTGTAGCCTGTATGCAGTAACGAGGAAAATCTGTTGCAAGGGTAACCCTTTTGCTACGTAACCTGGACACAGCAGCCATGTTTTTGTTTATACGTAGAGCTCAATTGACTGCAGATACTTAATATGCCTTCTTGACCACCCCGAAATGGTCTTTTTTTTTTTTTATTCAATCATTTTTATTGATTTTCTGAAACAAACAACACACTAGAACACCCCAAGATATTGTTCCATGGAGTGCAGGTCAACATTGTATACATCAATTTATGGGTATGGTATAACAAAGCAGTGTAATATATAGTAAGACTAATGAGCATGGTTGTAGCGGTGTGATATACACCAATAGGATCACCCTCACAGAGTACCCTTAGGCGCCATAAGGGTAACACTTTACGTTAAGGGTAAAGGATATTATATCAGACATAGAGTTTATTGCTAAAGTCACCTGAAGCCCTACAATCCTTGAGTTACACCAGGTTCAATTTAGGATATATGGAACACAAAATAATAATATTAATAACCCAAAACAAACCTCCCTAATAACCCCCCTCCCTGTATGACCCAACCCCAACTTAGGTATACTTGGATCCCTTAACCTACCCCCACTACAGCTATTCTATACTAACCTAAACATATAAATCCCCCCCCCCCTCCAAAGGAATAGACTTGGATCCCCTAATAACTACTACCCCCCTTTCTACTTAACTATCTATCTATGTCCCCCCACCCATAGAGGCCTGCTGTGCGCCCCTCAGTGTTTGCTAAAAAGCAAAAACACACTGCATGCTTCCCAGCCTCAGAAGAGCTGGATGACCACTTGCAAAAAGCTTGGTTACACCCGGACAAGAAGTTTCAGGTGTCCCAGAGGTTTTTCACTTCCTATCCCTTTCCTAAGGATGCTAGGAAGTCATGTGAGACGCCCCCTGCTGTAGACTCTTCGGTATCACGCTCGTCTAAAAAGACAGTGTTGCCCATACCAGGAGCCTCTACCCTTAAGGATGTATCTGACAGAAGGTTAGAGAGCACCCTGAAGAATATTTATTCGGCCGCAGGTCTCTTGCAAAGGCCAGCACAGGTGGGCTGTTGGGTCAATAGGGCCATGGAGGTCTGGGCATCCCAGGTGGCCTCCTCTCTAGACCCAGGGGCAGATGATATGTTGCTTCTCGTGGAACACATACGTGAGGCTGCAGGTTACTTAGTTGAAGCCTCTTCAGATGTTTGTATGCTGGCGGCTCGTGTCTCTGCCCTCTCAGTTTCAGCTCGCCGTACTCTTTGGTTGAGACAGTGGAATGCGGACGCCGACTCCAACTCTTTGGTCCAGTGCTGGACAAGACGATCTCACAGGCTACGGGGGGTAAGTCACAGTTCCTGCCTACAGCAGGTCCTTCCCAACTACTGGAGGGCAGTCCTTTCGTTCCAGATTCAGGGGTAGGTCATGTGGAGCGGCTACCAGTTCTAGAGGCTTCAGAGGAAGAGGCAGAGGTTCAGCCAGCGCACCCATCTTGGATGCACAGGTTACCTCAAAGCCCTCGGCATGACTCTCCCAGTCCCTGTCCGGAGCGCAGGGTGGGGGGCCGTCTGCTGTTTCACCAACAGGCTTGGTCCATGTCTTGCCAGGACGCATGGGTAAAGGACCTGGTGGCAGTAGGCTACAAGATAGACTTCTTGTTGCCTCCTCCTCTACGTTTTTTTCCCACAGGTTTGCCAGCTTCTCAGGAGAAAGGCAGGGCTTTGCAGGCTGCCATTCAAAGGCTCAGGGACATGGGGGTGGTTATCCCAGTCCCAGAATTGGAAAAGGCAAAGGGATTCTATTCCAGCCTGTTTCTGGTTCCCAAGCCGGACGGCTCAGTAAGGCCCATCTTGAATCTGAAACAGCTCAATCCGTTTCTGCGGTTCACTCGCTTCAAGATGGAGTCTCTGCAGTCAGTCATTGCAGGCCTGGTGCCTGGGGAGTTTCTAGTATCCATCGATATAAAAGATGCATACCTGCATATCCCCATCTGGCCCCCTCACCAGGCTTACCTGCGGTTTGCCGTTCGGAGCTGTCACCTACAGTTCAGAGCCCTTCCTTTCGGCCTCTCCTCTGCGCCACGGGTATTTACCAAAGTCATGGCTGTCCTGATGGAAATACTCAGGGCTCAGGGAGTTACCATTGTCCCTTACTTGGACGACCTCCTGTTGAAGGCTCCGTCCAAGGAGATCCTGCTGCACAACATCCGGCTGACACGTCAGACCCTGGAGTCCCATGGCTGGATGCTCAATATCCAGAAGTCGCAACTGACCCCCTCGCAGAGGATTCTGTTCCTAAGGGATGACCTTGGATACCGTCCAGAGAAGGGTTTTCCTCCCAATGGACAAGATATTGTCCTTGCAGGAATCAGTTCGCCTGGTGCTGCAGCATCGGAAGGTCTCAGTCCTCCTCTGCACAAGGCTGCTGGGAAGGATGGTGGCCACATTCGAGGCGGTGCAGTACGGGCGTTTTCGATCTTGCCCCTTCCATCTGTGTCTGCTCCGCCAGTGGACAGGTTCGCACCTTTTTCTGCATCAGCGGATCTCTCTTTCCCATCAGGCTCGAGCATCACTGGCATGGTGGCTCCACTCCAAGAACCTGCAGGAGGGACGGAGGTTCTCCATACACAACTGGACGCTCCTCACCACAGATGCCAGCCTCAGGGGCTGGGGAGCGGTCACGCTCGGTCTCCACTTCCAGGGACTGTGGACCCCGGAGGAAGCACAGATGTCCATCAATGTGCTGGAACTCCGAGCGGTGTACTATGCCCTCCTTCAAGCGGAAGTCGTTCTCGGAACAAGGACATCAGAGTGCAGTCCGACAACGCCATGGCTGTGGCTTACATAAACAAACAGGGAGGCACTCGCAGCCATGCAGCGATGAGAGAGGTGAAGAGGATTCTGTGCTGGGTGCAGGAGCACGCAGGGGCAGTGTCTGCCATTTTCATACCAGGCGTGGATAATTGGGAGGCAGACTACCTCAGCCGCCGAGACGTCCATCACGGAGAGTGGTGTCTGAACCCCCAGGTCTTCCAAACCTTGACTCGTCGGTGGGGATGTCCGCAGATAAACATGATGGCCTCCAGGCACAACCATCAGTTGCCCCGGTACTGCGCTCGGACAAGAGATCCCCAAGCAGTGGCAGTAGACACTCTCAATGCCCCTTGGATGGATCAGTTCCTCTACATCTTCCCTCCATTGCCTCTCATCCCTCGGGTTCTTCAGAGAATCCGACGGGAGTCGGTGACAGTGCGGTTCATTGCTCCCGACTAGCCTCGCCGGTCGTGGTACACGGTTCTAACAGGCCTGTTAGTAGACGACCCGTGGCCCCTACCTCTCTGCGACGACCTGCTAACGCAGGGTCCGTTCACCTGTCCCAACTTACAACATCTACATTTGATGGCATGGCTGTTGAGAGGTCCATTCTGAGAAAAGCAGGGATCCCGCAAGCAGTAATACCTACCATGATAGGGGCCAGAAAACAGGTTACCTCGGTGCATAACCATCGCATCTGCAGGGCTTATGTGGCCTGGTGTGAATCCAGGAGGGTCTCTCCTGTGAATTTCAAGCTGGCCAGATTGCTGCTGTTCTTACAGAAAGGCCTGTCCTCAGGACTCCGGCTGGGGTCCTTGAAGGTTCAAGTATCTGCCCTCTCCATTTTTTTCCAGAGAAAGCTGGCGCTTCTTCCTCAGGTACAGACCTTCTTCCAGGGGGTGTTGCGGCTGCAAACTCCCTTCAGGCCTCCCACTGCTCCATGGGACTTGGACTTGGGCCCTTATTCTGATCGGTGCGGCCCGATCAGAATATGCGGCCGCAACCGTGCAGGCGAATCCCCGCCTTCCATACGGATCGCCACCTGCCGTCCGTATGCGGATATGTGGCGATCCGCATGAAATTGTACGGGGATACGCCTCCTCCATGGTGGGAGCAGCCCCTGCATTCGATGGTCGCCGAACATCGAATGCAGGGCCGCACGCTCCACCAGGTCCCGCAACACAAGACCACACGGACACTTGTCCGTGTGAAATCATGTATAGGGGCGGGCAGCTGACATCCGGCGATGTCAGATGCCCGCCCCGTACCCACGCGTCACGGCCTCATTACCATGCATACGCCCCGCGTTTGCATGGGAACGCCCATGAAACGGGGGGCGTATGCATAGGGTAATGAGGCTAAGTAGCCCCTCACGCCCCTCTACGCCCCCTGTGCGGCGTATAAAGAATCCGTGCGGCGAAATCGCCTGCACATGCGCAGATTTCGTCCGCATGCGGGAATTTCCGCACCGATCAGAATAAGGGCCTTGGTATTGACCTTCCTCCAGTCCTCTCTGTTTGAACCCATGGAGGATGTGGACCTGAAATAATTCACTTGGAAGACTGTCTTACTGCTGGCCTTGGCCTTGGCCAGAAGGGTGTCGGAACTGAGTGCTCTCTCTTGTAAAGCACCCTTCTTGCGTTTTCACAACCTCTAGTGTTTTTCTCCCAAAGGTGGTCTCGGCATTCCACAGTAACCAACCTATTGTGGTGCCGGCCTTTCGGGAGGACTCAGATGACTCTAGAGCACTGGACGTGGTCCGGGCCTTGTGCATATACGTTGCCAGAACGGAGTCTGTGCGTAAGTCGGATGCTCTTTTTATCCTCTATGACTCCCTGCGTCCTGGATGGCCCGCCTCCAAGCAGGCCCTGGCCAGGTGGATCAGGTTGACAATTCGTCAAGCTTATGTGGCTTCTTCTAGAGTGCCACCTTCTTCGATATCCGCCCATTCTACATGGCCGGTGGGTACCTCCTGGGCGGCTGCCCGTGAAGTTTCTATTCAAGATCTATGTAGAGCGGCTACTTGGTCTGGACAGAAGACCTTTGTCCGTTTTTACAAATTTGACACATTTGCGGCAGCTGCTTCGCGGTTCTGTGTTAAGGGGCTCTCAGCGTCATCCCACCCGTGTTGGGAGCTCTGGGACGTCCCCACTGTAACTCTCCAGTGTCACCTAGTGGAGGAAAGAGAAAAGGGCATTTTGTACTTACTGTTAAATCCTTTTCTCAGACTCCATAGGTGACACTGGACGCCCACCCGACGCTGTCTCTCTCTTTACTGCTATTTCAGGTTTGTTCAGTTACCTGAGGCTAGGAGACTTTTGTACTTCATTCTAAGTTTTACCAGCTTTTATGGATGTGTTCATTCTGTTATGAATGATGTTCTTCAAACTATGTTTTCACTCTATGCAAGTGTGTGTGTGACTTGTTATGTTTAACCTCCTCTCGGAAGTGTGTTTTTCTTCTTTCTTCCAGCTCCCTCCGGGCACATACCTAGACTGCCTAGGAGAGGAAGTAGAAGGGGAGGAGTTAGTCACTATTAATTTATTCTAAAGTGCCCAAGCTCCCTGTGGTCCCCTTCTATTCCCCACTGTAACTTTCCAGTGTCACCTATGGAGTCTGAGAAAAGGATTTAACTACAAAATCCCCTTTTTTGATGAAAAGTGGTGTGAAGGTGGTAATCTGTGTAACAAGGGGCAGCTTCCTCTGTGCTGATTGGTAGTCTTCTGTGCCAATGTGAAATCTGTGTTGTACTAGGAGGAGATCTGGGGCTTGTCTATGCTTGATGGAGATGTGTGTTTTGTGTGTGTGGTGATTTGTGCAAGTAGTAGCTGAGTGTGCGTATGTGTGAGGGAGGATATGTGTGTGTAAGAGGGAGAGATGAATATGTATATACAAATATATTATTCTAGAGATGAGCAAGTTCATATTTACTCGGATCTCAAAACGGGATCTTATTAGCTGTCCGGCTGTCACATGTGTTGGAGCCATAATGTGACCGCCAAGAGACAATAAGATCCCGTATGGAGATAATAGTAAATCAAGGTAAATCCAAACCTGCACATCTCTAATTAATTAAGTACTCTGAACTAATCCTATCCTTTTATTTTGTTAAACAATGGAAGTTATATCTTGCTTTCAATTTGTTCGTTTATTTTGTATAAAATTATTTCTATGTTTAAACTATGTACCTTTTAAAAATTGGGCTTCACATGTTTAACATAGTGTCTATTTTGCATTAGGATACAATATACCTTCTTGAAGGAATATATGACAACAATGAAAGGTATATTTTCATAGTTATTTAGGTATTACTTTTGGTTTCTCGAATGTTGAAATGCTGATGCTTATAACTGTTTCCAGATCTCCAGAGTGTTCGGTCACTGTCCTTGCAATGAGATGTTTAACAGAGGCTTTACCAGAAAACAGGTATAGCAGTATAATTAGCAAATTAAAGAAAACAGTATTTGAACTTGTTCCATATGTTTTACTAGTGATCATTCCTCCTTTCTCCAGATTAAGTCGATTACTACACAAGCACAAATTTGAAGAAGCTGAGAAGTTTGCTATTCAGTTTGGCCTGGATGTTGAGGTAACATTTTCTTCACTCACTGATTTTGTTATAATAGAAATCTCTTGTGCAATGTTTTTTAACTTCAATAATGTGTACATATTAAAATACATACTCAGGGCTGCCATCAAATTTTGTGGGGCCCGGGACTGACAAAATAAACAGCGACCCTCTCCCCCTTTTTGAACACCTGGCGTTCCTGGTTAAACCTCCTGTGCCCGCAGCACTGGCCGGTCTACTTACCCTCTATATGGCGTCAAGTGAAATGATGGTGAATTATACTTGATGGTCCTACTTTCTGTCTGGTCCTGGGACTGGAGTCCCTGCAGTCTTCCCCCTGATGGCTGCCCTGTACATACTGTCGGTATAATAGTTTGAATGTGATTCTAAAATGTTCTTTTTGGCAGCTGGTCTATAAAGTGAAGCTTAATATTGTACTGGAGAAACTGGCATCCACATCCAGTGGGAGTTTTGACCAAGTCTTTTGGCAGGAACTTGTTGATGAAGCTAAAAGCAATCTGCATAAAATAAAGGTATGTTTGTGTATATGCTTTATTTATATATACTGTTAATAAGAATATTTCACAACACTGTACCCCGGGGTCATAACATAAACCTTATACATAATATTGTAAAACCTGAATTACCGATTGACGAAACATTGAAACTGCATATACCTCTGTAAGGGTATTATTTCTACAAAGACTGAGAGTGCTGCCTCACACACAATGACTTACCAACATGGGATGGCACTGGCACGTGATATTAACGATATACATTATTGTGGCGGGTCTCAATTTGTTATGAGACTTATACAAATCAGAGGGTGGAGGGAAGTACGGATGTATAAAATTACAGGATGTGTGTGTATATGAATATATTGAAGTTGAATTAGCATATTTGGCAAGGTCTATGGCATCCTTGGGTTTATGCACTTGAACAGCAATTGCTTGGTCTAAATACACACCATATACCTTATGATAGCTATATTTAACTACCAAGATTATGATAAGACAAAAGAAAAGACACTTGCATGACTATTGTCAGAATCAGTACCTTAACTCAATGGTAGAGGGTAGAATTGTACAATATACATGCATTTGGACACATATTAAAGGCCAGTGTCTCTTTGTGAATAATTCTAAGGCAAGCATATCCAAACTATGTTGTTGTGAAACTACAGATTCCAGCATGCCTTGCAATAGTTTTAGCATTGCCTAATAGCAAAGCTGTGGCAAGGCATGATGGGACTTGTAGTTTCACAATAGCTGGAGGACCATGGTTTGGACATGCCTGTTCTAAGGAGTAGATGCAGGATAGATGTTAATCAGTCTTCAAAGGAAAATATCTTTGTAAAGTCAAGGATTTCATTCAAAGTATAGTTTTGCCCTTTAAAAACAAATAGACTATAAAGCCCAACAATTGCCCCAGTTACTTAAGATCATAATGGCACTGACAGCTAATCTCCAGAAGCAAAACTATAGTGTTGTCAGTATAAAAACTGAGTTATAGTCGTTTGTCGTCCCCTCACATGGCTCGCTGCCCTCGCCATGCTTCGGGCAAGGTTCCTCGCTGCGCTTGGCACACTATTAAATTCTCCCACCACACGGTAGTGAATGGTAGGGTATGAAATTCCACCCTGTTGATACGTCGGCTTAATTAAAACAAAACAAAAAACTCTTTTCGACCTTTGACCATTTCAACCTTTTCACTGTCGACCTAGACACTGTAGAGCTAATGACTGCATACACTTTTCAAGGCAGTGATTTTAACTTCCTTATACAGGTTGAGTATCCCAAATATTCGTTATCCAAATTATTCCAAAAACCATACATTCCAGAACATTTTTTTTTTTTTTTTGCTAAAAGCACTACTGGGTACATCTGTACACTACTCGGTACTTAATATGTAACTGGCACTACATATTTGTAAGAAAAGGATTGCTTGGCATTTAAATTCAGTACAACACTTTTGTTGGTAAGCTGCTCAATCAGAGGTGTGTCACTCAGGTGCCAAAAGAGAAGGGTTAATTCTGTCTAGGAAAAAAACATGTTGTATCCCAATTGCACACTGAGTGAGAAAATAACTACATATTAATCAGATAATACAGAGATCTTGGTTGCATATATCTGCAGATATAGGGCTAAGCCCCCAGGCCGTACGTCAAGGCATCTCTGTCACTGGGGGTCCCTAATACTGGGTATTTAAATTCAGTATCTGATATAGTACACAAACTCTGTTTCTTGTTTTGAAACCTTGTTTTATGCACAAATAAAATATATTTGGACATACATTGTAATGACAATGATAGTGGATTAAATAGCAAATTATAATTCCTATTACTTCCTTTCCCTTGAAATGCTCCATTTTAGTCCAGATTTCCCAGCCATGTTGTTCAGAGTGATATGAACTTTCTGCAGCCACCATGATTACCCCAGAACTGCAGCACAAGAGACCATGTTTTATTTACATACAGATGGAGCGGGCCTCGCTCTTGCAGGGGATGGCGGAAGATTCCCCAGCCGCCGTAAGGGGACGCGCGCGCGTGTGTCGCCTTACAACGGGGGTCCCCGCCGCCTCGCCGAGGGTCATCCCGGGTCCCTGAGGCCTCCCCCCCCCCCCCCTCCTAACCCTGTCCGTCTCCCTGAAGCGGAGAACGGACAGGGTTCCCGTCCCCCCGCCGACGGGAAACTGAGACGAGTGTGAGTCTCTGTCAGATGGGGCGCTTCTCCGCCAAATTCTGGCGCAGTGCCAGCAAAAATGAGAGGTGCTCCATCTGTATGTCCCGTCACCTTGCTACTTGCTTCTCTGCTTTAGGTCTTCAGCCATTTCCAACACCAGTAGCACTTTGCCAATGGAGCTGCAGGCAGGAGTGAAGGAGGAGCATTAAACATAACAGAAATCTTAAATCACTCGAGGGCTAGCAACCTTGAGACTTAAAGAAAGAGGAGTAAAATAGTAAAAACCCATCTTAAATCATTTAGTCGTTTTAGCTTGATGCCGGAACAAAGAGACAAACAAATTACTCTATATTACACACACACACAACACTGTAGGACAGGCATGCCAATCACGGGTTGCAGCACTTGGACCGGTATAGGTCTGTTCAGGAATACACAGAAAGAATCTATCACTTGAAGTGATTTATTAAAAATTCCATACAGTTCTACCCCCTGACTTCATCAGGGGGTAGAACTGTAACTATCAGAAAATAAACATAAGTATACAATACTTTTCAAATGAACAGACCACAGGTGTTAATACACAATATTGTGGGGCTTTGTAAATATTACAAATCTGTCCAAAATAAAGGCACTTCAACATGTTTTTCAACCAAAGTCAATGTATTAAGGTGGACATTACCAATTACAGGTACTTTCGGGGTCTGCGCCCCATTCTCAGGGTACAATCCACTCGGTACAGACAATGGCCCTTATTCAGATCTGATCGCAGTACAATTTTTTTGGGAAAATCGCCAAAACCATGTGCACTGCAGGTGGGGCAGATGTAACATGTGCAGAGAGAATTAAATTTGGGTGGGGTGTGTTGAAACTGAAATCTTAATTGCAGTGTAAAAATAATGCAGCCAGTATTTACCCTGCACAGAAACAAAATAACTCACACAAATCTAACTCTCAATAGATTTTACATCTGCCCCACCTGCAATGCACATTGTTTTAACCATTTTCCAAACAAATTTGTACTATGATCAGATCTGAATAAGGTGAAAACATGTACTTGGTGATGTCCACCTTAATACATTAACTTTAGATGAAAAACGTGTTGGAGTGTCTTTGTTTCATTATGTAAACTTCCAGTCTACCTTAGAAGATAAGCTCACCATTGTAATAGCTGTCATTTGAGTCTCATGTAGTGTGCAAAGTTTGAAGACGATTAGTTACAGCTTTCGATAGTTATTGTGGAACATCCATACACAAACACAAACATTCAGTTATAGTTATGTAGATAATCTGAACTATGGCCTCATGGATTTTTAGTAATTTTGCTATTATATATTTAACACCTGTTTTATGCACAGGATGATAATTTTGTGGTGGAATACTGTGTCAATGCACCGTGGCCAACCTATGAAACAACCTTTGATATGCTGAATTATGCGAAGATCAGAGTAAGTTTTTTAATGTTTACTGATAACCTTGTTGTTTATAGGCTACCAATTTAATCAGCTACAGACTCAAAAAAAGAACTAAAACTTTGCAATGGGTGTCTTTTTAATACTTATTTGAGGGTATTTTCTCACAGGTATGAGGCATCCACAGCCAAATGCAACCAAACACTCCTATAGGACCTCTGCTCTTTTAATAATAATTTTATTTTTATATAGCGCTTTTCCTTCAAGCATGCTCTTGTCTCCCCTATTCTTAAAAACCCTTGATCTAAATGTCCTCTCCAACTGCCGACCTATCGATGTCTCCCCTTTGCCTTCAAATTATTTAAGCATAGTGTATGGTCTACAACCAAATTGCTGCCTTTATTTCTTCTGCAGCATACGTCAGGGGCCACAGGGATTACAGTGGGTAGAGAGTGGGTCACGAACCACTGTAATCCTTGTGGCCCCTGACGTCCTCGAAGAAAGAGATTTAACAAGTAAGACGTAAATCTTGTTCTGCGGCAGACGTCAGGGGCCACAAGGATTACAGTGCTTCGTGACCCATTCTCTACCCACTGTAATCCCTGTGGCCCCTGATGTCCTCGAAGAAAGATGTTTAACAGGTAAGACACAAATCTCGTTTTCCTCCCATTCACTGCGTGACCCATTCCAATCTTGCTTCCGACCAAAACACTGAAAATTGCCACTACTCTCTACTTATTCTTCTTGACCTCTTCTGATTTTTACAATGGACCAATCTCTCCTTCTCCTACAAATCCTTCACTTCCTTGGTCTGGGGGATACTGCCCTCTCCTCACTGTTTTCTACCTTTGTCCGCTCAATCTCTGCCTCCTCTCATGACTCCTATCCCCCCCCCGACACACACATACACTTCCACTAACTGTAGTTGTCCACCAAGGTTCTGTCGTTGGTCCTCTCCTTTTCTATTGGTTGTGCCAGTACTTTTTTAAACTCATGTCTAAGACTCTAGCCTCCAAGTGCGCGGTCTTATACTTGACTACTCCCTTTCCTTTAAACCCACTGTACCATGCTCGCAGTCTACTCTGTATGTGTCACCCCGGTCCGTCTGCTCACTCCTTCCCTGTAGAATGTAAGCTCGCATCTCGCATGAGCAGGCCCCTCCTCTCTCTCATGTGTTGTTCCTTCTCTTTATTAAACCATCTTCAATGGCTCTAAATTGTGTTTTTCTGCCACCCTGATGCTTATTTTAGTTTAATCTGCTGATGCATCTATGTGTATGTACCCTGCACTTGTCTTCTATTGTATTCAACTGTAAGCCACCATTTCCCACTTTGCTTTTTCAAGGATATACTCTTATTGTGCGCTGCAGATCCCTTTTGGTGCAATATATATAAAGAGTAATAATGATTTTTTTTTAAAGAAATTTTATATTTTATGCTAGAATTGTAACAACTTTGTGTATTTACCATTTGTCAGTTTAAATGTCCTTTTTTTAAATAAAAATACTAAAACTAGGAGTGTAATGTTTTGATGTTCTTTCTTTCAGATTCAGAGAAAGGAGGACAAGGCTTTACCAGCAATATCAGATGAGATTTCAGTCTCCATCACAGATGTACTAAATTATTTTACATATTTTTGCAACTAAACAAAACAGAGAGAAATAACCTTGGGTGGGCACTCCTTTCCTCAGAGACTAAGGGGGTATTCAATGTGCCACCGCTATTCCTGATGGGGGAAATTGCAGCGGCTCCTTATTCAATGCTGTCTTTAGCGACAGAATTGAAGCGGGATAACGGCAGAACGGACCCGTTCTGCCGATAATGGCCGTGGATTGCCACGATTCCGGCCACAGATCGACAATCCAAGTCTGTTTTTGTGGTCACGCCCAATTTGCGCGCATCGGCAGATGGGACATTGAATCCCACCTGTCATTCACCTGTCCATCAAAACGCAAATTGACCAGGATCACGGCTGTTGGGAGGGATCGACAGCCGTGATCCTGGATTGAATACCCCCTAAAGCTAAATTGTAAACTGATAAAATATCAGTTTATTCATTATTAATAAAATGCATACATCCTTACATGTGTCATATGTGCCCAGATTGCGGTAATCAAACATAAATGTAAGCATAAATTGCTTTTAAAGAAATCAGGGGCCGCAATAAACATTAATAAGATCAGACAACCAGTTGAAGGAATGACCCATCATACCTATTATAAAATATGTTCCAAAAAATTGCATACATGTATAAGATTTACTCATTGGTTGTCAATACAGCCTTCTTGCCACTCTCACAAGGGTGCTCTCAATCAGAGATGTCTCTGTATTTCTGCCTGTATAAAATGTCCTAACTCAATCATGTGGCAGTTTAAGGGGGGTTTTCAATCCCCGCTGCTTTTAAAAGCAGTTGGAGCCATTTTGTCGATTGCGGATTGTCGAGATCAATGCAACTTATGTGACGGTGTAGTTAAGATAACGGCCTATACACCATTGAGGGAGCACAGCTGACCTTTGCGTCTATGCACACACCTACATAGATTTATGTCTATCCAATAGGTGTACAATAATTAATTGAGAGATTCCCTCTAGAATCAGCCATTCCAGAGACTCCCTTGTTAAAACACAGAAAAAAGCCTTAACAAGTAATAACTTAATAAAGTGTAGGGTGATAAAGGACCAGCCACTCAGCTCATTATTGTCATTTCTCAAAAATAGCCTGTTACATGGCACTTCGGAGCTGATTTGCAGTTCCTTTATCTTTATCACTCTCCACTTTATCTCTTGTTAAGGCTTAATACATCTGCCCCACTGTGCAGTCTTTCCATCTTCCTTCTATCTTGTAATACATCTTTTTGCCCTGATACAAGTGTTGAGTTTTAGGGAATCATATATCTCTCATTACAATAATAATTATTGAGAGTGAAATATTATCTTAAATATCTTTATTATATATTATACTAATATAATAGTATATATATTTGACATCTGCAATTATATACTAATATACTTTACAATACCATATGCAGAGTACTTTTCATAATTTGATTCCCAAATATAAGAGTTCAAGACTTTGCAATCCTGGCTCCAATAGTATGATATTTATTTACAGGCAAAACAAACCATACAGAATACATTAAACACAGTAATTGATGTATATGCTATTATATATATTTATATTCGCCTTCTTGCTTACATTACATAAAATGACATTAAACAATTGACAGACCTAGACTACTACAAAACGAACATAAATTGTAGACTTAAGCACTCCATAAATAAAAGAACATTCACAGCCACCATGTTTACTGTCAGTTTCTCACTCCAGCCCATTGCTTGTTAGTTCCATTCTCTCTCCTGCTCCTGTCCCTTCTGACTCACTGAATGGGTTTTCCTAGCTGATCGCTTCAGTTTTTATTAAAAAATCTCCTAAATGATGCTCCCTAGTTTCAAGGTGTCATAAACATGACATGTCCTGCTTTGGTCAGCTGCTCTAGGGGATGAGCAAATTTCAGTCAGCCGGCAGGGTGACTATGGTCAGATACGGTTGGTAAGCGTCTAAATTTTAGTCAGCCGGCAGGGTGACTATGGACAGTCTCGCCTCAGAAGCCAGTCTCTGGTCCAGCAGCTGCGATTCTTGCTCCTCTTCTTCTTCTTTTTTTTTTTTTTTTTTTTTTAAATAGACTTCAATGTTGTGGCCATAGCATGTTTTTGTATGCCTTTAACCCAGCCCATTATGATCACTTTGTTTATATATATACAAATACAGGGACTCAACACTCTCCATAATGAACTAACTCACCTTAGTATACAATTAATCAAATAAATAATGGGGTTTTAGTTCATGAATTGATCAATGCATTTAAGCTTGTAGCCCATCGCCAAGGGACCCCATTTCACTGCAAGTCCTACACTAGCATTTGTTTCTCAAGAGCCTGCCAACTGCTGACACATCATAGCTAAAGTCGACATGTGCTTTTTCCTGGTTTAAAGCTCACCTGCCAAGTGCCTTATGGCTTTTAAAGATGAGGCAGTCACCTAACACAACACCTGACTTAGAATTAAAGGGGCAGCTGTAACAGGTTACAGATAAATTAGCTCATCTGGGGTGAAAGAGAAAGCTATGATCACAGTAACAAAGGTTAATAAAAATTAACCCACATATATACACACATACAGAGTACCACAACACTCGCCATCCCTGCGAATGGGGTGCAAACAGCACTCGCCATTCCCAGGTTGGGGTGAAAGTGGCCTGTGACCACATGCTCTAATACATACAAATACAGGGACTCAACACTCTCCATAATGAACTAACTCACCTTAGTATACAATTAATCAAATAAATAATGGGGTTTTAGTTCATGAATTGATCAATGCATTTAAGCTTGCAGCCCATCGCCAAGGGACCCCATTTCACTGCAAGTCCTACACTAGCATTTGTTTCTCAAGAGCCTGCCAACTGCTGACACATCATAGCTAAAGTCGACATGTGCTTTTTCCTGGTTTGTTTATATATATATATCGTGTCAATAGCCCAAATCGACAGTGTGTACGGTGGTACAATCTTTTTCTTGCGACTGTTTGGATGGGAGTACATCGGATGTCGCAAGTAAATTTGCACAGGTGTGTACGTGCGTATCGGCTGGTGTTTCTGGATGGTCGGTCGCGTCTATGGTTGGTCGAACGGTCGCAAGAAAACAGGGATTGTATAGATGTGTACCCAGCTTTAGTTAATCAAGGATATGTTTGCCCAGACTGTGAACAAAAGAGTTGTTTCCTTGCTCTGTCCTGTCATAAAACCTAGATGCTGGGCACAGGGGGTTTTATGACTTCCAAACACGTCCTGAAGCCAACTTTATGCACATCTGCCTTAACACTCTCGATCAGGTCTTATTTACACTGTAATCATGCATACAGTACAAAGTACATATGAACTTGCTTAATTAATAAATCTACTTGAGCGAGCCCTTGGCTCATTGTGGCCTGCAGGATATTAGACCTCCTAAAATGTTTGCTTATAAAATTATGAAGAACAATGACGTTAAATTGGTGTCATACATAATTACTAAAACATCTAAACCTTTCATTTGTACATTCAAATTATTAAGATTTCCCTAATATATACAGTATATTCATAATATACACTATGGTTAGAATCACATTACATTAATGCTGGTATTAAACAATATCTCTATTTCTATGCAAGCCAATTACCTATATGGTAAGACAAGTAATGGATTTTATGTGTATATTAATCTATATATAGATCTATAACTGTAAATGCCAGACACTTGCTTCCAGTATACATTAAAAGTCTGAGAAAATGCCATTCAAATTAACAGTAGCAGAGTAGTATATCCAGCACTCAAGACCAATCTAGATTACTTTACCGGGTGCCCCCAACATATACTGCACAGTTCATGCCCAGCAATTACACATACACTTTCAGAAGTGGCACTCACTTTACTGAAGAAAAAAGACAGCGACTACTGTAACTTTGTCATCAACGTTTCGGTTATTTTAATAACCGTCATCAGGATACAGGTAACGTGAGTGCCACTTCTGAAAAAAAAAAAAAAAAAATTATATATATATATATAAATCTGTGCGGCCCGGCACTCACTCCATGCGGTCATCCGCCCCGGTGCCTGTCTTGTGGTAGAAGCAAACAGAGAGGAGGAGACTGGCACTCGTGGTTCTTCTGTATTGCAAGTGGAAAATCCAACCATATAATGAAAAAAGTGCGCAAAAAACCTTCTAAAAAAAATGTCCACAAAGAGGAGAATGGCTGCTCCTCCAAGACCTGGATCCTCAGGTTGTAGAAGTCTAAAAAAATAGACCGGAGCACTCCATAGTGCAATATCAAACTGGCAAGTTTTTATTCTTGAAAAAATAATCCAAACAAGTACAAGATCACATACCACAATAAACTGTTACACACAACCGTAGTGTAAAACGTTTAGTTTTGTGAAATACATCTAAAATTATGTAACCTATTTCTTTGGTGTTTTTCTGAGACTATACAGCTCTTTAGTGCTTTATCTAATTATATCCTTGTGCTAATCTGCAAACAGATCTCCATGTTGATATATCGGTCCATATTCCACAACAATAAAATCACAATAAAAGCCTCTTGTAACATTACATTAAACCTAAAATGAAATATGTTTTTAATTTAAAAGATATCTGTAGTCTTTATACCTCAGTTGTGCAGTTGGTCTCTAGCCAATCATTTTCCTGGATCAGCAAAAATGCATTTTATGAACTTGGAAAACGAAGTATGTAGATTGGCTACCCATTTCTTGTTCTTGCTGCTGTTTTTGGAACTTTCTGAAAAGTAAGAATGGTCTGTGTCGGCTTCTATTGATTCTGAAGGTAGATGATTGTTTGGACCAACATCTCCTTTTGCTTTTATGATATCAATTTGATTTATATACAGTATAAATATTTTATTTCAGGTATTACGAGCTCAAGCAAGACTTACTACATTCTATGGCGCATTTGGACCAGATAAATTTAGGTCAGCGTTCTAACTTTTCTTTTTTTATATTTTTTATTTTACATCTAAAAACAGTAGGTTTGAGCGGCTTTCAGCTCAAATTCGCCCAGTGTGTATGGCCCGGCGATGAGCGCTGCTGCGTGCTCCTGCATCATCGCTGGGGAAGCCGCTCATCTGCTGGTATTAACAGCAGATGAGTGGCTTTGTGGACGGCTTTGCATAGCGTTGTGCTATGCAAAGCCGTCCTCTCCCTGCTGATGGCCGCGGGCAGGGGGAAAGCCGCTCAGTGATGATAGCAATCATCGCTGGGCATAGTCGCCCAGTGTGTATGGACCTTAAGCATATGCATCAATTTCTCAAATGATTTATTCCTCTTGTTTCTCCATCATTAGTGGCATTGAATGGATAGCGTTCTTGAAAAACCAGGATGTACTAAAAGACATCCTTTTTCAAATGGAAGAGAGGAATTTGTCTTGTGCACAATATCTGTGGCTGAGGCATCAGGTAATTATCTAATTAAAGATGAAATACTTTACCATGTTATATTTGAGTCTATTTACACATTATTACTGTATGAAGTAGTATTCTGTTATATTCATTTCATTCTATTATAGGCAGAGTTTGAAAGCAAGTTTGATGAGAAGATGCTAGAGAATCTCCTAAGCACAATTCCAGCAACTATCCCTTCACAAGAGCTGTGTCTTTGGTTTAAAAACATATTGATTCCTTTTGTAAGAAGAATTGTGCCAAAAGGACAGGTATCTATACATTTTCACATTTTTCACTAAATCCATGTCAACTAATTTTTTTTTAATTGTGAAATGTGTTTTTTTTTTTTAATGTAGCATGTAAAAATGCAAGCAAGCTTAATTAAATGTAAAAGTCTGTTTCATCTTGCCTTATTAAGTGGTGCACGCAAACTTTACGCAATATCAATGTTTATGTAATTGAGCAGATTTTTTTTTGTTGCTACTGTGCATTCGCAAATTAACCTGAGCATGTACAAAGGTGCGGTTGCATACAGCTCAGATGGTATGCTAAATGAGTGGACGTGTTGCAAAAGTGACACCGTGATATCACTGATGGTTGCTGGTTCATGCACTTGAAGATTTATTGCGCAATGTGGCTGGTTGGAACAAAAATCTGGTAATATTTGAATGACCGATTTTGTCAGTTTTCCAGCATTTCAAAGCAAATGATTACCAGGTTTTTGTTCCAACCAGCCAGATTGCACAATAAATCTCTAAGTGTATGGCCAGCTGTAGATGCACAGCTGCTTCCAAAGATGCCATGTTCACACAGAGAACATAGGGCAGGTGCAAGTGCCGATAATACTGTGTCTGAAGTCACTAGCAAAGACACAGAAAGTTTGCTTCACAGTGCTTGCCTATTCAAGCGCATGCCAGTATACAAGTTGATGATTGAAACTAGATTAACATATTATGGGTGAAATTTAATAGAATAAAAGATTCAGAAAGTAAGAGATTAAAGTGGCAATCATTTACACTGCAAAATCAAACTGGTTTTGCAGTGTAAATGATTGCCGTTTAAAAAAAATCTGGAAAATTCTTACCAAATTTCTCCCTTTCTGAATCTCTCATCCTATTAAATTGAACCCAATTAGCCAGTATTCAATGCCTCAGATTCACCGTAGTTTACAGCGAATCTGGCATTTATCCAGGCTAACAGCGAATTTTTCCTCTGAACTAACGATTCTCCCTATTCAATGGAGACCATTCGCTGCAAGTGAACAGCGCATGTTTGCCGATTTGCCTGTGGTTTTCAATGGGGTTTATAGTCAAATTCGCAGAGAGTGTATTCAATGCTCATATGGAGAACTGCTTTGTCCAGTGATTTTCTCCATGATTCACCATTTTGCATTTGTCATCTTTTTAAGGTGAACTGGAATGTGATCTTTTAAAATAAAGGTTTTTTGTTTTTTTTGGAGTAAAAAAATTTGGATTTTTTTTCTGTGAAGGGGCATGCTATTTTTATTCATGTGCTTGCAGCACATGAATATATATTTATTTATTTTTATTTTGCACGCCCGCCAGCAGGGAGCCGCTCATTAATATTCATATATTCACTGCACACTGGTCCCGATCATTAAATATGCAGGAGTGGGACCAGTGCAGCGGCTCCCTATCCCAGTCCCCAGCTCTTTCTGTGTCCCTGCCAGCCTTCCTTCACCCCCACAGTGTCTGGCGCATGTAGGGAGGCTTCCATCTCCCTGCCTGCAGCCGTTCCTCTGCTCCCTGCGGCATTCGCCGGGGGGGGGGGGGGGGGGGTTAATTTTGCCGCCAGGGGAAGTGAGCCCCTGAGGAGTTGAATAGGGGGTAAGGGAGGGCTGGCAGCGAATGCACCAGCCCTCCTGAACCCGGCGATTGTGCAGCGAATCCAAAACAGGATTCACTGCACAGGGTGAATTATGTAATTGAATACCTGCCAATGTGTCTACCTCTGAATTTGCCCCAAAGTACAGTTGCCACAGGTTTTTGTTTTTTTCCTTAATTGCTCCACATACTCCCTCATGGAGCTGGTCGCTGATTTCAGGGCCAGGTATGGAAGCAAATTTATTTTATAGTATGTTTCATTTTATATATTTTAAAGTAATTTGAATGACATAAATTGGCCCTAATGCCCTGGCTGCAGAAGTGGCAGTATATGGGAATAATTTGATAATTGTTTGTTGCAGTCCTTCTGTTTTTGCAGTATTATATTTTCATACTATTATAATTACCAAATTGTTTATATAGTTTTTTTTTCCCATAGAAAATTGTTGCAAAATGGCTGGAACATAGAGCAAGAGCGCTAGAATTAACAGATAAGGTAAGTAATCATAGTCCAATAAAGTTTAAAGGTAGCTTTTTTTTTTTTTTTTTAAATACATCTGTTATAGATATTGTTATGGTGCCCATGCACTAGGGCGATATTGCATACAATCTTTCGATTTTGACCGCATCTGTGCGATAAATTGAACGATGGTATGCACGTCAAATGGGTCACCCGAGCGATGCGCAGGCCCACCGGTTGAATGTCTTGTCGATAGATATTATGTGCTGCATGAGCGATCGCAAGTGGTCGGCAGCAGGAGCACGGGATTCGGGGATAGGAGCGCTGGGCTGGCGGGGTCAACGGCGGCGGCAGAATTTGAAAAAACGATTTAAAACACTGGGCGACCCTCTGATTGGCTGAGAGCCCAGTGCATGATCTAAAGTCCACGGTCAAGAATACTGGCACATGTGCATCTACCTCCGGATCATGGACCCTCCTCCACTGGCAGGTTACACACTTGATCTAAACCCCCTCCTCAGTGCCAGGAGTCGGGGCCGGTTCCTGCAGCTTGCGGCAGATCTTGGTCCCCGTGGGTGGCCGAGTAAGAGGATGCAGGTCCCGTGACCACTCCTACTGCTCTCCATAGCCTTTTTGAAATAGGGATGCAGTGTTATTGGGTGCAGGGGAAGCTGTTGGTCCTAGAGGCCTCATAGCAGCTGCATCCCCTGGAACCATGTTTTGCAATGCAATGGGATGCAATCTAGTACAAAAAGTATGTGTAGCATCGCTGTGCGACGGCAATTGTACTGTATATGGGCACCTTAATCAGAAAACATGTATCTGGTTATGATCCCACTGTGCGACGGCAATTTTACCGTATATGGGCACCTTAATCAGAAAACAAGTATCTGGTTATGATCCGACTGTCACTATTGTAAAGCGCAACGGAATCTGCTGCGCTATATAAGAAACTGCAAATAAATAAATACTTACAGAATTACAGAACAATTGCAAAACAAACCCCCATCCCCCCCTTCCAAGGGACCATATATGAAACAGCCCTCCCCACTGACTATGGATTACCCCATTGGTCTTATATTATACCATCTTCCAGTGGCCATAGAGCCCTCCCCCCCTAAGTAACCATACACATTATCCCTTCCCTTTGCTGTGCTTCGATTTTCCACCACCAGTTTGCCATGGCTTATTCCCCCCTCCAGTGGCCATAGATTAATCTTCTTCCGATTTCCACCCCAGCCATTGATTGTCCCCCTTCCTCCCCACTAGCCATTGGCTGTTTTAACCCCCTCCCCCCCCCCCCCATGGACATAGATTACACCATCACAGTGCATATAGCCCCCCCCCCCCGCCCTTCCCCAATGCAGTAGTTTTCCACAGTCTGAACCTCCCCGCAGCACCCATAGATCTCCCCTGCCCATTGACCATAGTCTATACATCCCAGTCCTCGTGTGTAGATTGCAGCAGTCCATTTGCATAGTTATAGTGGCTGAATTGCTTTTCCCATGTGTGTGATGGTATTGCTTTGTTAGTTTTGTCTGTTTTCATTATTTTTTTATTTAATTTTAGGTCAACTGGCCTGAAAATGGTTATGAGATGGCAGAAGTATATTTTTTATCTAAGGATCCAGCAGACCTTGGCATTGCCTCCTCTTGGCTTTGGATACCGCTGGTGAGTGAAGACTGATATATTTTGTTTACTACTATTTTTATTCCATTAACTTCCTATCTATAGTTATGTTTGAACAATTTTGCCATGTTTCCATACCTTTTTATTTTCTGAAACTTGTCATTGTAAATATAATTTATACATTGCTATTTCTGTTTTTATAGGAAGAAGATCGTGATTGTGAGGAAGTACAACAGTTAATGAAGCTTGTCAGTAGTCTACAGGAGTTGGTTGATCTGTACAGGAAGTATAATTGTAGACTTGCCCTTTCTGATTTTGAAAAAGTAAATTTAATAGTCTGTGGTATCATCAATATTGCAGCTCTTTGCTTTCTACTCTATTTTGATACTAATCTGGTTATTTTAGGAAACTACAACTACAATTGTGTTCCGTATGTTGGATAAAGTCTTGGCTCCTGAGCTTATCCCATCCACTTTAGAAAAAGTTATTAGGCCCTATATGCATCAACATGGCCTCCAAGAAGAAGACCTTTTACTTCAGTACATTAAGGTAAAATCATATCTCTGGACAATAAAAACATGTTGGAAGCTTCACATTTTTAATGGTTGACTTTATTAATGCTCAGATTTGTATTTTAACAGGTTGCATGTCCCCATCATCTCATGTAGCATTGTAGTACACAGGCACTATGGCAATTGCTTGTTGTTTACTACTTTATTATCATTCTCCTGACTTTCTTTCTATCTTCGTCATGTGTGCACTTTAGGTTTGTTAAAGTAATTCATATACAGCGGTGTCAATAAATTTGCATACCCCCTTATGGGTGGTATTCAATGTTTAATTCCAAATTGTGGAAATGTTTCTGACCGTTGCAATTGTGGCCAATCTAATGTTATTTAAAACGAAGGTATTCTATTTTGAACTGCCTCATTGAATAGATTTGTGTAAATTTTAGAAATTTCAACACAAATGACTAGCCCCTAATTCTTTGAAAATCTTTGTGCTGTAAGTGAAGAGCAGGGAAGATTTAATCGAGATATTAGGGAGATGGAATGCAGATACCAGAGTTGGTTAAATGTCAGCAAGATAGCCGAATGATGTTGGATGCTGCACGTGATCTACAAGAAAATAAATGCAGTATTAAGACCTATAAACATGCAGAAAATAATTTTATGTCTTTTTCCATTAAGAAGAGTTAATGGAGTAATGAATTTCCATTGTTAATTTTGTGCACAAAACAATTGTTTTTTTTTGTTTGTTTTTTAATAAATGTTTCAACCAGAATATGTATTATGCTATTTCCCCAAGTTTTAGCATTCACTTTGTAAAAATCTGGTGGTCATACTTGAAATCGGCATGCCAAAAACAACAAGAATCAGTCCTGAAATTGCAGGCCATTTTAAATGACCCAGGCCTGTGTTCTTTTTCTACAACTTTTTTTCGGTGTTTGGAATTGGTTTAAAGGATTACTTTTTAATTAAATTCATATGTGTGTCTATATTATGTGATTTTATGTGTTTTTGGTTTATATTTTGTTAGGATTTGTTGGAGCGCTGCAATTCTCGTTCTGCATCCTTGTTTGAAACGGCTTGGGAAGCAAAGGCTATGGCTGTGATTAGCTGCATGTCCGATACAGATGTACGTTAACTCAAATTGAAATAGGTCAACAATAGGTGACATTATCTGTTTTACATTTTCTGACTTTTTATTATACATAACTTATTTTGCAGCTAATATTTGATGCTGTACTTCAAATAATGTATGGTGCTGTGTTGCCATGGAGTGACGCAGTGGAGCAGCTTGTTAAGCAGCATCTGGAGATGGACCACCCCAAGTAAGAAAAACAACTGTCAACGGCTATTGAATGTTTTATGGATTGTAAGATGTAGCACTCTGGATGTTCGGCTCGAGTGTTGCTTTCTCCCACAACAGAGGACGGCAGCATTCTGAGACGGTATATGTGATGAAAACAATCTAAATTTATTTCTACGTTACCTGACGAAGGGGAGCATGTTCATTGAAATACAAGCGAATGTCCAACTTCTACATTTAATAAAAATATTCTTAATTAAAATGTAGGTATCTCAACAAATAGCAGTGATTCTTGCCCCTTTGTATGATCAGGGTTGAAGATAAAACAGGTGAAACCCCTAATATATACCCCTAATATATATTAGCTATTACTTGGCTGTCCAGAGGCAGTTTCTTGGTCAGCTCTCTGCCAAGCTGGTGTCCGTTCTACACTGCATAAATTTGCTGGGCAGAATAGTATCTTGCTTTGATGCAATTCTATACATCCGCCTCAAGTGTGGACCTTACAGCTGTCGTTTCTTGCCTGTTGGTCTAGTACAAAACTCAAATTGGCATTAAATGTTTTTAGTTCTAGCATATATCTTGTCACTCATGGCTAATAAGACAAAAACCTGTAACAGGGTCAACCTTTATCGACCTGGCAGTGAACTATAGAGATTGTAGATGCCAAGGTGAAAGATTGGTGCGAAGTGACATAGGGTCTTTTGCAATTGATCTGTCAGGACCCATTTTTTCATCAGGACTCAGTTGACATTAATGGCATGATCCTCAAAGCTAGGAGCCTCCTTTTATAAAGGCCAGAAAAGCCATCTCTTGCTGTGAACAAAGTATGCACCTCAACGTCTAAATTCAATTTGACTCCTCCCCTGTCTGTCCTGCAGGACAGATTGGAGAGTGGGTTGAAATGAGCTTCACTGAAAGTTCAGGTTTCAGACCTTTTAAATCTTCTTCCACAGTAAGTTGGCTATCATCTCTGAAGTTCATTCTTTTCTTCTGGGCGTAGTTCATGTCCAACTACTCTTTAATCCCATTGTTTCATGGGTTCTCCATTTGGTTCTGACAGCATTTTAAAAGCCACCTTTTGAACCTATGAACATTGACTTTGTAACCAAAAAAAAAACAAAACATTTTTTTACTGGCCTTTCCATCTACCCGGGTTTTGTAATTGACAGGTTGTTATTAGCACCATTACTTGTTTGTCATCATGATAGGACAGTTCTACGCACCAGAGCTTATATACAGCTGGAGGTTTTCTTTATCTAATACCCCGTTCAGACAGAAAAGCATGAAAATCCCGGCAAATACACGGCATTTCAATTGCCGGGTCATTTTGCAGAGAGCAGCCTGACCCCCCTTTATAAAGAAGAACAAATTACCGGGTTGAAAATTTCTACCCGGTAATTTTCCGAATAACACGGGTATTTTTTCTGTGTGAAAGGTAAATCCTGTGTCCTTGACCCTGGTAAATTCCAGGATTGGAGATTTTATTTTCTGTCTGAAAGGGGTATTAGACAGGATATTTCAGATTTTTTGTGCACAGCAATAGCTAAACATATCCTAACTTAAGGGGCATAAGTCAAAACTGTGGTGATTTGCCATTTGAAATGTAGAGGAGGAAAATTCAGATCATATCCGGGACTCTCATAGCAAGGCATGCATGAAGTGGCACAATTTAGACTATATAGTGCAGATCTACACTATATAGTCTTGGCTGCCCTCTCTATTTGGCTACCGATTTTCGCTCACACGGGAGCGTGCATCTGCAGCGCATTGGGCTCGCAAGCCCTAAAAAAGCATGCGATATGGCTTCTGATGTTCACTATATCGGCAACATCGGAAGCCATATCTGCCTGTGTGTACACACTATTAGTTAGCTTTTATGCCTTCTCCTTAAATCGCGCTTTCTATTCAATATGGTATCAGGTTAATCCCAAAAATCTTAAATTTGTATTTTTATTTTTTCTTCATTAAAATACATTTCAAATAATATCAATTTAACATAAGTACACATTGAAAGAGGTTTAAGGTCGCAAGCTGGGAATGAGCAGACCACTCTTTAATGAGAAAATTACTTGGTACTATCTCCCCTTTGTTGTAAGCTAATATTTTATTTTATAATTAGAGTGAAATTACTGCAGGAGAGCTACAGACTCATGGAGATGAACAAACTTCTGCGAGACTATGGAATAAGGGGTTTTAATTTTTCAAATGATAAACAAATAATGGTGAGCTACTCATTAATTTATGAACAGAGCTGTATTAATACTGGTAATTGGGATTCTGGGATTCAACTAGCTTATTTTTTTTTTAGGGTTTAATAAAATACATCCTGAAACAAGATTCCCCATCATCATTGGAGGATGTATTAAAAATTGCCCAAGCATATAGGTTGCCTACAGTAGATGTCTACATCTTCAGAATTGTGCAGCTAATTTACATGAAAAGGGTAAGTTTTTGTGGTGTACTTTTCTCTATTCGTGTGACATGACTTGCCATTATGCGGAGGAAATATAACCAACAACCACATATAAAACAAAACAAAATTGCTCAACTGGGATGCAACTGTTTGTAGTGCAGCACATTAATAATTTATTTTTGTTGGTGCTTTTTATTTTGAGATGAGTACAAAGGAAATATTCATCAGAACAATATCGACACAGTGGTAGATAAAAATAGCACAGACTGTCAATACATCAACAGCATGTTATTTTAAGATTTATTTTGTGAAAAGTGAGGGGGATGAAGAGAATAACGTGCATGTCACTGGGAAGTAAAACTAAAGAAAGAACCATAGGTCAGGTTATAGTAATGGATTTGAATGAGGTAACAGTATTTACACCAACTACAGTAGTGGGTGTACGGGGAAGGCCAGTGCATACCAACAAGCTTATTACACTGTAGAAGTTGGAGAGTTATATATATATATAAATAAATCAAAGGTTTATTGTGTAATCCATTACACAATAAACCTTTGACTTTCAGTATGCACCAAGACCGCGGGAGTGACAGTGCTTGTTTGAACCGTGGATTACAATTCTTTCTCCCACCGAGCACCCGCGGCAGCTGTAATTTCTTAACCGGGAGTGCCAGGCTGACCCGTCTTATATATTTATATATATATATATATATATATATATATATATATATATATATATATATATAATCTCCCCAATATTCCAATTCGCGCTATAGCCTCTTTCACAAATATGTACAGTATACAATATATTGCAATTTGATGCTCGGCAGCCTCACCACTAGGTTCCCTGAGGGATAGGGAACAAACAATGCCCAATATTTTTACCCAATAGTGATATGGCGCCTAAACCAAAGTCCAAATGCACTCTTGCAAGTTCCACATCCAGTGTACTAAGCAGGAGATGTTTTCCCAATAATTGTTTATTTTTCTTCACAGGGTTGTCAAGGTAAAAAACGCTTGTAGAAAATCCTAATGGTTTTTCTAGCTATTGTGCATTTGCCAGTAGTAAAAATATATGAAATAAGCTTGTTTTTCTTATACCCCTGAAGTAGAATAGGAAGGCATAATATTGCACTTCAAAGTGAGAGGTTAAACTTAACATCTAGAATCTGCTCAATATAGGTAAAAACATCTCCCAAATTCTGTTGTTAAAATAATCCTTGTGTCCACATGCCATCTGATACAAAGGCTATGAGGTAGGGATCATCTTGAATATCCTTTTCGGCACAAGGTTCCAGGTTTACGCGAAGACCCCCTAGCCGGGACAGGCGGCGGCATCAGCCATGAACCCGATCACCATCTCCCCCCTGGCTGATAATCCACTGGCCCAGGCAGGATCCCTGGCCGTGTCACCAGGCTGCACCACCTGGCTAAGACAATGAGGGATTTCTGGCCTGCAGGATGCTGCCGCTGTCCTCCAGCAGACTGCAGGAGCTAGCCTGCCCCCCATCCGATACTCCAGCTTCGGGCAAACCCAGCGGCGGTGGTCCCCATTGGAGCAGGTACTGCTACTCTATCGGCCCAGAGAGGGACCAACTCCGGCCCCACGGATTCTCCTCCAGCCTCACTGACTCTCCCCCCCCCCCCCCCCCCCATGCTGGCTCTGGTATGCTGCCATACCTGTTTGCCCCTCCACTGCTGATGGCTGCCTAGGATCTGTGCCGCTACCCAAACTATGTGCCCCGTGTCTCCCTGTCAAGTTCTATATCTGTCCAGTTTTTTTTAATTTCGAACTATCTGGCTGTTGCAATCACCAAGTGCCGCTGCTGAATGGCTGCCTGGGTTCTGTACAGCTTAGTAAATGTTCCCCATCTCCGTGTCCCTCATCAGGATACATTTAGTGCATACCTGTACGTGTGATATATATCTGTACAGTCACTGTCTTACTTGTTCACACCCTGGCTGTTGTGCAGCAATCCAAATCTAATTCCTAGGGGGGTATTCAATGATTGTCGACCTCCCGCAGCCATCTCCCGACGGGGGAGATGGCTGCGGGGCCCTATTCAATGCTGTCTTCCCCGACAGCATTGAACAGGGGTTCTCCGCAGAACGAGCCCGACATCACAAGCTGTCGGGCTCGTTCTGCCGAGAAAAGCCGGAAATAGGCGAGCTCCCGGCCGGAGCTTGTCTATTTCCGTCCTCAGCTCGTGGCCACGACCCCTTCTCGACGCTCAACGACTGGGACATTGAATCCCGACCGCCGAGCTCACGTCGAGCAAAGCGAGAACGGGACAGGGGCACGGCTGTCGAGCTTGCTAGACAGTCGTACCCCTGACATTGAATACCCCCCCTAGTATATGCAATAAAACAGATTCTGATATTTTTTAAGGCATATTCTAATAACAGTGGTAATAGGATTTTGGCACTCACCAATAAATCCCATTCTCTGATTCCATAGGGAAATTGTAACCATAGTATCCATTTAGTGACTGTGTATGTGGCTATGATGCTAAATTGAGGAAAAATATCTAAGTCTGAATTGCTGTCTGGTATAGCTACTGTGTCATCCTATGCTCTTCATGACACAGCACAAATGGATAGGTACATGAGAAATGCATGTCTTTTACTAAAAGAAAAGGAAAATAAATTACATTGTGTCAAAACATGCTTTAAATCATTACACTTTTGCGTTTAGGGTGTGGTATGACACTCAGATGGTCAGGATTAGTCATTAGTCCAACATGGGAATCCCGACTGCCGGTACTCCGATGGGTTGACGAACATTACAAAGTCACTTGCTGGTTCGCCATGAGAGGGTCTTGGTGGATCGCTGCGCTCGTTCCAGATTCTATTCTCCCTTGTGTGGGTCATGGACCTCCACGAGAGAGAATAGCACTTCTCTGTTGCGATCCAAACTGATGACCATCGTAAGTCCAACTGTCAAAAAGTCATCCTTTACCTTTTGCGTTTATTGGTTGTGCTGCAAAACTTGATTTACAATCAACTTTCTCAATCTTTAAGGTAAAAAATTAATTTTATGTTCCTCTTTTCCAAATTCTCTTTGAGTACATTTAAGGCCCATACACACTTGAAGATTTTCATTTCAAAAGACTTTGCCAAAATCTTTGATAGCTATATCTTTCACCAGAGTAGTGCGTACACACTGAGCTATTTTCCCCAAAGAGCGAGACATTTTCAGGAGCCGAAAGACTTTGCTGAAAATCTTTCATTATAAATGGGCTGGGTTTGAATTCCAAGGGTTCCATATATATATACAGTATATCGGTGGCAGTGGGCATATAAATATATAAACATTGGTGGGCAGTGTTGGCACTAATGTATGCATTGCTGGCACAGACCAGCAATATATACGTTACCGCCAACACTGCCCACCAATGTTTATATATTTATATGCCCACTGCCACAAATGTATATTTATTAAATGACCCCCCCCCCCTTATTTGCCCCTGGAGCGACTCGGAGGCCATCACCGCATCACCCTCCAGCCCCTTCCCTCCCTCGGAGAGATGTGGCCGCATAATTTCCCCGTGGAGCAACGCAGCAACCCCCCCCCCAGTGGAGTGGGTAAGCGCCAAAGCGCCCTCCCTCCCCGCCTGGGGCACCCCGTGCCCTACACTATCCATGGCCGTCCCCAGCAGATAGCGACGCACACAGCTGCCCACCAATGTATTTAAATGCACCAACAATATATTATAATATATCATATAATATATATATAATATATATTAATATATTATATATATATAATATATATATATATGGGATGCAGTTAAGATCCCGGTGGTCGAGATCCCGGCGTTCAGAATCCCGACGCCGAAATCCCGACATATTCTCCCTTCGGGGGTGTCCACGACACCCCTGGAGGAAGAATAATTTAGTGTGCCGAGCGTAGCGAGGCACCGGGCCCGCTGCGTGGCGAGCGCAGCGAGCCCGCAAGGGGGGGCGATCCACGTCCCCCCCTTGTCGGGATTTCGGCGGTCGGGATTCTGAACGCCGGGATCCCGACCGCCGGGATTCAATACTGAATCTATATATATATATATATATATATATATATATATATATATATATATATATATATATATATATATATATATATATATATATATATATATATATATGTATGTATGTATGTGTATGTATATATATATATATATATGTATGTATATATATATATATATATGTATGTATATATATATGTATATATGTATATATATATGTATATATATATATATGTAATGTACAATATCTCCAGAATTTGCGCTATGCTGTATTGGTCGCTTGATAACACTTAATCCCCTACTAGAGAGATCAAATAGCAAATATCCAAACCAAAAGTGTTATATAGCGCCCTGTGTATTGGTCAGGATAATTCCTGTCTTTCCTTTACAATATCAAATGGACCATAAACAATTTCAAAGTAAAAAACATTTATTTAAAACATTTTAAAACAGAAACCTCATAATGCTTTATGAATGGTTCTTCTAATACAGGTGTATTCTTGGTTTATGGATCACAAAAGTAGTCAATGGTTACCCAACGCGTTTCGTCTCTTTATGAGACTTCATCAGGGGTGTAAATAGTATTGTAGTGAATCTACAAAGAGTGGAACATAGTTTTAAAAAAAAAAGCATAACATAGCTTAACATAACATAGGAAAGACACGTACAAGAATATACAATAGTACATGATATTTGGAATCAAATTCGGAGGAAAAAGAAGGAGGAGAACAGAGGAAGACAAAAGATGTAAATAATTTTGACACAGGTATATTCTGGCAGACCATAATTTGTCATTTCGTGGATGAATAAGTGTAAAACGAGGAAAACTCTGCACCCAAAGTTGATATTAGGTGTGAAAGGGCACCACTCTTAGGCGTATAGTCAAATGAAATATGATGGTACTGTACCTTCTAAATTCTCTAATCAACAGTTTAGTACGATTGTAGTGGTAGTTGGTCCGGTTAGAGATTCAAATAATATACTGGAAGTGGATATAGACACAAATGTGAGTCCTAGGTTTTACCTATGGTCCCAATTGTTTAATAAATGATGTTTAATTAAGGTACTATACCTTATTAAGTCTTTTAATATGGGCAACTTTGTTGATTAGTAGTGTGTGTTCAAGCTGTTAGGCTGGAATGGATAAGATATATTTATATATATATATATATATACATATATACATATACATATCAATGATCCTATTGAATTTAACTAAAACAATTAAATAATTGCATAATTACCTACGGTGAATTGGACCCGAATATCTTTAGTTTGAGAAATGATATTTGAGAAACAAACGGTGTCCGATAGGGGATTTGTAGAACTTCAATTAGATTCTTCGAATATTAAGATACCTGATAGTATGTCATAAAAGAGAGTATATTTTTATATTTAATTTGAAATGACTCCCATAATGTAGCTGGTAAGTGAATAATGTAAATAAGGTAAGGTTGTACATACCGTTAATAGAGATAATTCGCTCTAAATCGATGGTCGGTTTTTAGGTAAAGAATTATGGTCCCATTAAAATATAATCAGGGATGAACTGTGAGATAAATTATATAATCCTAATTAGTGTGATAATTATATTTGTGGTTTATATTAACAATTGATCAATAATATATCTATCATACCTCTAGTTTTAATATGCGATCTCCTTGATGTAAATTCGATGATCTTAAGTAAGTTCAAAACAAAATCTTAAGGGCGATGGGCAGTGCCCAATTTAAAATTAGTGAAACTTCTATTGGATTGGTTCGGGTAGTTATATACCTAATAATATAATTAGAGAAAACGATGTTAATTGATTTTTAGTTTTTATAATTCCCATAATAATACTGGCTGGTAAATTAAATATAATTATACATACCGTATAGTGAGATAGTTCACTCTAAAAGAGTGGTATGTTTTATAGTATTGAAGTGCAGTCCCCTTATAATATAAACAGGGAAAATCTGTGAAATATTAAATAATTCCTAATTAGTATATTAGCAATGGTGGTAATTAAGTGTTCTTAGTGATCAATAATTATATATCATACCTCCAATATCCTAATTGCGGTCTCCTTGAAGAACACAGGGGTTTGGATGTGGTCTAATAAGAGGAAAATAACCTACCCAATAAAAATAAATTAATTAAGTGTTTCCTTATAAGTGTTAAATTAACCCAAAATAATTGATAATAAAGTTACCTTTCTGGCTCCTGGAGGTGTGTGTTCTCCTGTGTCCAAACACCAAGTGAATTCCCATCTGCCCTGGCTAGGGTATATATAGGGAGTGACTAGTGACATCACTTCCTGTGTAAATTAATTGTGGTTTTTAATTTTAATTAATTATAAATAGATGGGATGATGTTAATTTTAGTCATATGTGTGATTTAAGATCAACTGCTTTTCATTAAATTTTTTTAAAAATGATTTTTTATAAGTTATTAAGAATAGTCATATTGTTTATTCTTTAGATGATAATAATTCATAGGATGTCCCAATCGTCTAAGTGCTTAAAGGTTTTTAGTCCCAAATAACGGGGTTGAGTACCTAATTGTGTTCCTTATCTGTCCTCATAGCGTGGCTTGCGTTCCACCTGTCCGATGGTGGAACGCACAGCCATTACTATGGACTTTAATGCAGTGGTATCGTTACCCTGTATAAGTCTTTTCTTAAAGTCTATTGTATAAAAATGGGACGGATTGTCGTTAGGCGCTTCACCTTGTAATAGGTGGAGCGCTCTATCAGTTTTGCGGATAAGGCGATAGTGTATCTTGTGGCAATTAGTCTTATGCGTTCCACCTAATAATAGGTGGAACGCACCGCCATTTTGGAGCGGAATGGCTAATAAGAGTTAGATAGTGACGCTTCTAGTATCGCTCACATGGGGCGGATACTTTTTGCGTTCCTCCTTAATTATAGGTGAAGCGCACCACCATTTTAGAGTGGGAGGGAAAGCTGGAAATGACAATCTTATGGAAAGGGCGGATGTCTTTGTGCGTTCCACCTTATTAAAGGTGGAGCGCACTACCATTTTAGAGCGGAGATGCTGATATTAACGCTTCTGTGGATCTTAATCAAAAAACTACCTTTTGCGTTCCACCTTATAACGGGTGGAACGCACCGCCATTTTAATGTGGATAAATTCATCAATTGAGCATAATTAGGGGGCTACAAATTGGATTAGTTAATAATTATACGTTTCACTGTATTAAAGAGTGGTACCTAAGTATAGGCTGGGTTCTCTTATTTACATACCTAAATATGAAATGGTATGGGTTGCTTATATGTCATATATGATGGGCATTAATGGGATCATAATCCTTAAATAATCCAGATGATATTAGATTTGTAAATGGCCCTGGGACGGATTTGAATATGGTCATGAGGCACAAAACTTAATTAGAAGGATCATCAGTGAATTCATTCGGTAACATTTGGATACCCTTAAATCGAGAGGAAATCCCTAGATTACGAATTAATAATAATCCTTCCTTAAATAATGAATTAGATGCATTAAGTAGCTTATGGGATGGTTCAACCTATTGGGACTTGAAGCTAAACCCTGGGTGCAGTGTTTTTCCGGTCCATATTGATTGCATAATCTACATTTTACAATCTCATTAATAATATAGGGACAGTCAATCTTTTGACCCTACATTATTCAACAACATTATTAATCATTTAGAGGCGGTCGGTTTTTTTGACATAACATATCGTTGGCTCAATACACATATAATAGATATATTAGATATATTGTATACAGTAGATATCTTATTGCATCATTATTAACGTAGAGGTGGTCAGTTTTTAGACCATATATCATCCCTCAACGTCATTACTTACATAGATTTATAATAATACCATCATAACCATTGACCCACTGTACATACAATAGTTATAGAGGCCTTCAGTAGGGCTCGTAATACAAAAATAATAATAATAAGACATTTTTTGCATAGTTTGTGATAAAAGAATAATAATTGTATATCTTGCACATAGCTCCAATCAATACATTCCAAAGATACAGATCAAATAATAATTGCATTAGTTGAAATAATGCAATATTAGCGTGGTTGCAGCATGTCATATAAACAGGTATTGGAATGTTAATATCCTTAAAGGGTTAGGTGTTTTCTTATTTTTATAAATTTTACAAGAAGGGAGTGATTTCAATGTTTTCATTAAGGCCTTTAGGGGCCAATGAATCGAGAGAGAAGATCCAAAAAGATTCCCTCATGGTTAGCTGTTTCTCCCTGTCACCACCCCTAGGGTTCTCTTTGACATGTTCCAGTACGGAAAACTTGAATGTACTAATATCAGAATTATGTTTTTGTTCAAAATGCCTGGGAAGGCTATGTGTTTGAACTTTTCTTTTAATATTTCGTAAGTGTTCTTGGATTCTGATTTTCAAATTCCTTTTAGTCTTTCCTACATATGACATGCCGCACCCACACTTTACAATATATACCACAAAAGTTGTATTGCAAGTCACTATGCTATTCATTTTGTAGTCTCTTTTTAAGTGATCTGGTATACCTGGGCCCTGTTTATCAATGTGTTTGCAGCAAATGCACTTGTTGCAGGGATATAGACCCCTACGATCAAATACACTTGGCTGTAAGTTGGTATTTGGAATTTCCGCTTGTTTTAGTTGGCTAGGTGCAAGGATACTTTTTAAATTTTTTGCTCTTTTGTAAATTATATCAGGTTTGGCTGAAAGGTGTGGCCCTAAGACCGGGTCCATCTGTAACAGGTGCCAATGTTTTTCAACACATCTTTTGATGTGTTTATTTTCTTGGCTGTACTGTGTGATAAAAGGTCTCCTTTTTTGGGGGGGTTGTCTAATTTTAGTTTCAAGCAAATCTTGTCTATTTAGTATTGCTGCTCTTTCTTGGTCTTTAAGGAGGTCTGCCTTTTTATAGCCCTTTTCAATGAAATTAAGTAGTAGTGTTTCGGACTGTGCCCAATAAGTTTGTATTGAACTACAGTTTTTTCTAATCCTGACAAACTGGGCATAAGGGACATTAGTTTTCCATTTGTCCAAATGGCAGCTATTAGCAGGTATATAGCTATTGGCGTCGGTTTTTTTGAAAAAGGTTTTGGTGCAGATCTTATTTTCCAAATTGGCAGTTAGTACAATGTCCAAATAGTCAATTTCTGCTTTATGTTCCTTATGGGTAAACTTAAGGTTATATTCGTTGTTTTGTAAACTTAAGATAAATGTTTCCAGGCTGATTGTATCGCCGTCCCAAATGACTATTAAATCATCTATATATCTTTTATACAATTTGATGTTATTGACTTTATAACCTTCTCCATCGTACAATGTCGTTTGTTCCCAACTGTCCATGAAGATGTTTGCGTATGATGGCGCAAATTTGGTGCCCATCGCCGTTCCCTGTTTTTGGACATAGTGGACTTTATTAAATTCAAAATGGTTGTGATTGAGAACAAAGGAGATTCCATCGAGTATGAATGATCTCTCGTTTGTGGTTACATCAGGGTCATTCAGTAATACATTTTCTACTGCTTGAATCCCTTTGGAATGGGGTATGCAGGTGTAAAGGGCTTGGACGTCTATAGTGGCCCATCTGAATGTGGATTCCCAACTAAAATCTTCCAATTCACGTAGTATCTGGGTAGAGTCTTTTAAATAAGATTTCTGTTTTTTCACATAGGGTTGTAGGCGTAAATCCAAATAGTGCGACAGGTTGGCAGTCAGAGATTCCATACCTGCGACGATGGGGCGACCTGGGGGGTTAGTTTTATCTTTGTGTATCTTGGGGATGTGATACAATATGGGAATTCTTGGATTTTTTACATATAAGAAGTCGAACTCCTTTTTGCAAATAATGCCATCTTTATGGGCCTTGTATAATAAAACATAGAGTTTATCTTTGTATATGTCTATCGGATTGGAATCCAATTTTTCGTAGGTGTTGGGGTCATTGATTAAGTTTTGGGCCTCTGAAAGATAATTAGTCCTGTCCTGTATCACCACAGCTCCCCCTTTATCAGCAATTTTAATTACAATATCATCATCGTTTTTTAGCTCTTTTATTGCTTTTTGTTCTTGGGGTGTGAGGTTACAATGCTTATGATCTTTGATTTTTAGTTTTTTTAAATCATCTTTAACTAGTTCATAAAACATTTCAATATGGGGTCCCTTAGATTCAACAGGGTAGAACTTTGAAGGGAGAGCTACCAAAGGTTTGGACTCATCAGTGTCTTTAACTGGATTTTTCAAAAAGTGTCTCTCTAGAGTTAACCTCCTAACGTATTTGTTGAGGTCAACAAACAGGTCAAATTTTCTTGAATGTTGGTCAGGCGCAAATTTAAGACCCTTGCTCAATACCTGGACCTGGGTTTGAGAAAGGGTCTTCTGAGAAAGGTTGACGATTCCTGTGTTTGTTCTCTCAGAAAGTGGGTGGTCCTTTTCTTTTTGGGGGAACTTTCGGCCGCCTCTCTTTCCCCTTCTCCTAGGGATCTTTTCATACTCATTGGTGAATCTAACCTTTGGTATAACGTTTCTTTCCCTTGTACGTGTGGAAAAACCGTATCTCTTTTCTCTAAAAAATTATGACCAGGGGAGGGTGATCTTAAATTCTCATATTTATTGTGAGTTTCAGGATAGTATGTTCGTCTGGGAGACGCATACCTTTTATTTTGTTCTCCTCTATTATAGTGGCGGACAGGGGATCTATATCTATTTCTTTCATATCTATGAAATGAATTCTTTCTTTTGTGGTATGAGTTATGTCGGTAAGGTTGGGTCTCTCGGTTGTAGGTAAAGACCTCATCATTTCTGTCTCTGTAATTCCTAGAGAATTTACGTGGGCGTGGGGGGTAGGTGTTATAGTTGTTGTTATCAACCTGAGTCCAATTATAGACTTTTCCTTTTTCGTAATCATGTTTATCTCTTATAAACTTTTTTTGTTTTCTAGAGATGATTTCAGTTTCAAGGTGATCTATTTTTCCTTGAAGATCTGATACATCCTTTTTAAAATCCTCATTGTTCTCAAAGTTTAACAGAGTGGATTCTAATTTTTTGATGTCATCCTCTACTTTAATGAGTTCTTTTTTTCTTTCATTAGTTATAAGGGATATAAGTTTAGTAGAGCAATCGTCAAGAATTTTACTCCAATTGCTCATAAATTCTTCATTTTCCTGGCCCATAGTGGGTTTTTTAATTATGCGCAGGCCTCTAGGTATTCTGCCAACTTCTAGGTATTTTTCTAATGTAATCAATTCATACCATGCTTTTAGTTCTTTTGATGCTAGTTTTTCCATTTGGTTGAGGAGATCATAATATTCTTCCTCCGTTCCCTCCATCTGTTCTCCAACAACATTATCCTCCATAAATATAGTTTTACATTTTTGGTTCCTATTGGACCTATCCCTAAAGATGGGCATTATTAGGCAAGCTGCAGTCTGGAGATGACTAGTAGACCCCACAATATAATGTACAATATCTCCAGAATTTGCGCTATGCTGTATTGGTCGCTTGATAACACTTAATCCCCTACTAGAGAGATCAAATAGCAAATATCCAAACCAAAAGTGTTATATAGCGCCCTGTGTATTGGTCAGGATAATTCCTGTCTTTCCTTTACAATATCAAATGGACCATAAACAATTTCAAAGTAAAAAACATTTATTTAAAACATTTTAAAAACAGAAACCTCATAATGCTTTATGAATGGTTCTTCTAATACAGGTGTATTCTTGGTTTATGGATCACAAAAGTAGTCAATGGTTACCCAACGCGTTTCGTCTCTTTATGAGACTTCATCAGGGGTGTAAATAGTATTGTAGTGAATCTACAAAGAGTGGAACATAGTTTTAAAAAAAAAAGCATAACATAGCTTAACATAACATAGGAAAGACACGTACAAGAATATACAATAGTACATGATATTTGGAATCAAATTCGGAGGAAAAAGAAGGAGGAGAACAGAGGAAGACAAAAGATGTAAATAATTTTGACACAGGTATATTCTGGCAGACCATAATTTGTCATTTCGTGGATGAATAAGTGTAAAACGAGGAAAACTCTGCACCCAAAGTTGATATTAGGTGTGAAAGGGCACCACTCTTAGGCGTATAGTCAAATGAAATATGATGGTACTGTACCTTCTAAATTCTCTAATCAACAGTTTAGTACGATTGTAGTGGTAGTTGGTCCGGTTAGAGATTCAAATAATATACTGGAAGTGGATATAGACACAAATGTGAGTCCTAGGTTTTACCTATGGTCCCAATTGTTTAATAAATGATGTTTAATTAAGGTACTATACCTTATTAAGTCTTTTAATATGGGCAACTTTGTTGATTAGTAGTGTGTGTTCAAGCTGTTAGGCTGGAATGGATAAGATATATTTATATATATATATATATATACATATATACATATACATATCAATGATCCTATTGAATTTAACTAAAACAATTAAATAATTGCATAATTACCTACGGTGAATTGGACCCGAATATCTTTAGTTTGAGAAATGATATTTGAGAAACAAACGGTGTCCGATAGGGGATTTGTAGAACTTCAATTAGATTCTTCGAATATTAAGATACCTGATAGTATGTCATAAAAGAGAGTATATTTTTATATTTAATTTGAAATGACTCCCATAATGTAGCTGGTAAGTGAATAATGTAAATAAGGTAAGGTTGTACATACCGTTAATAGAGATAATTCGCTCTAAATCGATGGTCGGTTTTTAGGTAAAGAATTATGGTCCCATTAAAATATAATCAGGGATGAACTGTGAGATAAATTATATAATCCTAATTAGTGTGATAATTATATTTGTGGTTTATATTAACAATTGATCAATAATATATCTATCATACCTCTAGTTTTAATATGCGATCTCCTTGATGTAAATTCGATGATCTTAAGTAAGTTCAAAACAAAATCTTAAGGGCGATGGGCAGTGCCCAATTTAAAATTAGTGAAACTTCTATTGGATTGGTTCGGGTAGTTATATACCTAATAATATAATTAGAGAAAACGATGTTAATTGATTTTTAGTTTTTATAATTCCCATAATAATACTGGCTGGTAAATTAAATATAATTATACATACCGTATAGTGAGATAGTTCACTCTAAAAGAGTGGTATGTTTTATAGTATTGAAGTGCAGTCCCCTTATAATATAAACAGGGAAAATCTGTGAAATATTAAATAATTCCTAATTAGTATATTAGCAATGGTGGTAATTAAGTGTTCTTAGTGATCAATAATTATATATCATACCTCCAATATCCTAATTGCGGTCTCCTTGAAGAACACAGGGGTTTGGATGTGGTCTAATAAGAGGAAAATAACCTACCCAATAAAAATAAATTAATTAAGTGTTTCCTTATAAGTGTTAAATTAACCCAAAATAATTGATAATAAAGTTACCTTTCTGGCTCCTGGAGGTGTGTGTTCTCCTGTGTCCAAACACCAAGTGAATTCCCATCTGCCCTGGCTAGGGTATATATAGGGAGTGACTAGTGACATCACTTCCTGTGTAAATTAATTGTGGTTTTTAATTTTAATTAATTATAAATAGATGGGATGATGTTAATTTTAGTCATATGTGTGATTTAAGATCAACTGCTTTTCATTAAATTTTTTTAAAAATGATTTTTTATAAGTTATTAAGAATAGTCATATTGTTTATTCTTTAGATGATAATAATTCATAGGATGTCCCAATCGTCTAAGTGCTTAAAGGTTTTTAGTCCCAAATAACGGGGTTGAGTACCTAATTGTGTTCCTTATCTGTCCTCATAGCGTGGCTTGCGTTCCACCTGTCCGATGGTGGAACGCACAGCCATTACTATGGACTTTAATGCAGTGGTATCGTTACCCTGTATAAGTCTTTTCTTAAAGTCTATTGTATAAAAATGGGACGGATTGTCGTTAGGCGCTTCACCTTGTAATAGGTGGAGCGCTCTATCAGTTTTGCGGATAAGGCGATAGTGTATCTTGTGGCAATTAGTCAGTAACTTTGAGAACAATGAGGATTTTAAAAAGGATGTATCAGATCTTCAAGGAAAAATAGATCACCTTGAAACTGAAATCATCTCTAGAAAACAAAAAAAGTTTATAAGAGATAAACATGATTACGAAAAAGGAAAAGTCTATAATTGGACTCAGGTTGATAACAACAACTATAACACCTACCCCCCACGCCCACGTAAATTCTCTAGGAATTACAGAGACAGAAATGATGAGGTCTTTACCTACAACCGAGAGACCCAACCTTACCGACATAACTCATACCACAAAAGAAAGAATTCATTTCATAGATATGAAAGAAATAGATATAGATCCCCTGTCCGCCACTATAATAGAGGAGAACAAAATAAAAGGTATGCGTCTCCCAGACGAACATACTATCCTGAAACTCACAATAAATATGAGAATTTAAGATCACCCTCCCCTGGTCATAATTTTTTAGAGAAAAGAGATACGGTTTTTCCACACGTACAAGGGAAAGAAACGTTATACCAAAGGTTAGATTCACCAATGAGTATGAAAAGATCCCTAGGAGAAGGGGAAAGAGAGGCGGCCGAAAGTTCCCCCAAAAAGAAAAGGACCACCCACTTTCTGAGAGAACAAACACAGGAATCGTCAACCTTTCTCAGAAGACCCTTTCTCAAACCCAGGTCCAGGTATTGAGCAAGGGTCTTAAATTTGCGCCTGACCAACATTCAAGAAAATTTGACCTGTTTGTTGACCTCAACAAATACGTTAGGAGGTTAACTCTAGAGAGACACTTTTTGAAAAATCCAGTTAAAGACACTGATGAGTCCAAACCTTTGGTAGCTCTCCCTTCAAAGTTCTACCCTGTTGAATCTAAGGGACCCCATATTGAAATGTTTTATGAACTAGTTAAAGATGATTTAAAAAAACTAAAAATCAAAGATCATAAGCATTGTAACCTCACACCCCAAGAACAAAAAGCAATAAAAGAGCTAAAAAACGATGATGATATTGTAATTAAAATTGCTGATAAAGGGGGAGCTGTGGTGATACAGGACAGGACTAATTATCTTTCAGAGGCCCAAAACTTAATCAATGACCCCAACACCTACGAAAAATTGGATTCCAATCCGATAGACATATACAAAGATAAACTCTATGTTTTATTATACAAGGCCCATAAAGATGGCATTATTTGCAAAAAGGAGTTCGACTTCTTATATGTAAAAAATCCAAGAATTCCCATATTGTATCACATCCCCAAGATACACAAAGATAAAACTAACCCCCCAGGTCGCCCCATCGTCGCAGGTATGGAATCTCTGACTGCCAACCTGTCGCACTATTTGGATTTACGCCTACAACCCTATGTGAAAAAACAGAAATCTTATTTAAAAGACTCTACCCAGATACTACGTGAATTGGAAGATTTTAGTTGGGAATCCACATTCAGATGGGCCACTATAGACGTCCAAGCCCTTTACACCTGCATACCCCATTCCAAAGGGATTCAAGCAGTAGAAAATGTATTACTGAATGACCCTGATGTAACCACAAACGAGAGATCATTCATACTCGATGGAATCTCCTTTGTTCTCAATCACAACCATTTTGAATTTAATAAAGTCCACTATGTCCAAAAACAGGGAACGGCGATGGGCACCAAATTTGCGCCATCATACGCAAACATCTTCATGGACAGTTGGGAACAAACGACATTGTACGATGGAGAAGGTTATAAAGTCAATAACATCAAATTGTATAAAAGATATATAGATGATTTAATAGTCATTTGGGACGGCGATACAATCAGCCTGGAAACATTTATCTTAAGTTTACAAAACAACGAATATAACCTTAAGTTTACCCATAAGGAACATAAAGCAGAAATTGACTATTTGGACATTGTACTAACTGCCAATTTGGAAAATAAGATCTGCACCAAAACCTTTTTCAAAAAAACCGACGCCAATAGCTATATACCTGCTAATAGCTGCCATTTGGACAAATGGAAAACTAATGTCCCTTATGCCCAGTTTGTCAGGATTAGAAAAAACTGTAGTTCAATACAAACTTATTGGGCACAGTCCGAAACACTACTACTTAATTTCATTGAAAAGGGCTATAAAAAGGCAGACCTCCTTAAAGACCAAGAAAGAGCAGCAATACTAAATAGACAAGATTTGCTTGAAACTAAAATTAGACAACCCCCCCAAAAAAGGAGACCTTTTATCACACAGTACAGCCAAGAAAATAAACACATCAAAAGATGTGTTGAAAAACATTGGCACCTGTTACAGATGGACCCGGTCTTAGGGCCACACCTTTCAGCCAAACCTGATATAATTTACAAAAGAGCAAAAAATTTAAAAAGTATCCTTGCACCTAGCCAACTAAAACAAGCGGAAATTCCAAATACCAACTTACAGCCAAGTGTATTTGATCGTAGGGGTCTATATCCCTGCAACAAGTGCATTTGCTGCAAACACATTGATAAACAGGGCCCAGGTATACCAGATCACTTAAAAAGAGACTACAAAATGAATAGCATAGTGACTTGCAATACAACTTTTGTGGTATATATTGTAAAGTGTGGGTGCGGCATGTCATATGTAGGAAAGACTAAAAGGAATTTGAAAATCAGAATCCAAGAACACTTACGAAATATTAAAAGAAAAGTTCAAACACATAGCCTTCCCAGGCATTTTGAACAAAAACATAATTCTGATATTAGTACATTCAAGTTTTCCGTACTGGAACATGTCAAAGAGAACCCTAGGGGTGGTGACAGGGAGAAACAGCTAACCATGAGGGAATCTTTTTGGATCTTCTCTCTCGATTCATTGGCCCCTAAAGGCCTTAATGAAAACATTGAAATCACTCCCTTCTTGTAAAATTTATAAAAATAAGAAAACACCTAACCCTTTAAGGATATTAACATTCCAATACCTGTTTATATGACATGCTGCAACCACGCTAATATTGCATTATTTCAACTAATGCAATTATTATTTGATCTGTATCTTTGGAATGTATTGATTGGAGCTATGTGCAAGATATACAATTATTATTCTTTTATCACAAACTATGCAAAAAATGTCTTATTATTATTATTTTTGTATTACGAGCCCTACTGAAGGCCTCTATAACTATTGTATGTACAGTGGGTCAATGGTTATGATGGTATTATTATAAATCTATGTAAGTAATGACGTTGAGGGATGATATATGGTCTAAAAACTGACCACCTCTACGTTAATAATGATGCAATAAGATATCTACTGTATACAATATATCTAATATATCTATTATATGTGTATTGAGCCAACGATATGTTATGTCAAAAAAACCGACCGCCTCTAAATGATTAATAATGTTGTTGAATAATGTAGGGTCAAAAGATTGACTGTCCCTATATTATTAATGAGATTGTAAAATGTAGATTATGCAATCAATATGGACCGGAAAAACACTGCACCCAGGGTTTAGCTTCAAGTCCCAATAGGTTGAACCATCCCATAAGCTACTTAATGCATCTAATTCATTATTTAAGGAAGGATTATTATTAATTCGTAATCTAGGGATTTCCTCTCGATTTAAGGGTATCCAAATGTTACCGAATGAATTCACTGATGATCCTTCTAATTAAGTTTTGTGCCTCATGACCATATTCAAATCCGTCCCAGGGCCATTTACAAATCTAATATCATCTGGATTATTTAAGGATTATGATCCCATTAATGCCCATCATATATGACATATAAGCAACCCATACCATTTCATATTTAGGTATGTAAATAAGAGAACCCAGCCTATACTTAGGTACCACTCTTTAATACAGTGAAACGTATAATTATTAACTAATCCAATTTGTAGCCCCCTAATTATGCTCAATTGATGAATTTATCCACATTAAAATGGCGGTGCGTTCCACCCGTTATAAGGTGGAACGCAAAAGGTAGTTTTTTGATTAAGATCCACAGAAGCGTTAATATCAGCATCTCCGCTCTAAAATGGTAGTGCGCTCCACCTTTAATAAGGTGGAACGCACAAAGACATCCGCCCTTTCCATAAGATTGTCATTTCCAGCTTTCCCTCCCACTCTAAAATGGTGGTGCGCTTCACCTATAATTAAGGAGGAACGCAAAAAGTATCCGCCCCATGTGAGCGATACTAGAAGCGTCACTATCTAACTCTTATTAGCCATTCCGCTCCAAAATGGCGGTGCGTTCCACCTATTATTAGGTGGAACGCATAAGACTAATTGCCACAAGATACACTATCGCCTTATCCGCAAAACTGATAGAGCGCTCCACCTATTACAAGGTGAAGCGCCTAACGACAATCCGTCCCATTTTTATACAATAGACTTTAAGAAAAGACTTATACAGGGTAACGATACCACTGCATTAAAGTCCATAGTAATGGCTGTGCGTTCCACCATCGGACAGGTGGAACGCAAGCCACGCTATGAGGACAGATAAGGAACACAATTAGGTACTCAACCCCGTTATTTGGGACTAAAAACCTTTAAGCACTTAGACGATTGGGACATCCTATGAATTATTATCATCTAAAGAATAAACAATATGACTATTCTTAATAACTTATAAAAAATCATTTTTAAAAAAATTTAATGAAAAGCAGTTGATCTTAAATCACACATATGACTAAAATTAACATCATCCCATCTATTTATAATTAATTAAAATTAAAAACCACAATTAATTTACACAGGAAGTGATGTCACTAGTCACTCCCTATATATACCCTAGCCAGGGCAGATGGGAATTCACTTGGTGTTTGGACACAGGAGAACACACACCTCCAGGAGCCAGAAAGGTAACTTTATTATCAATTATTTTGGGTTAATTTAACACTTATAAGGAAACACTTAATTAATTTATTTTTATTGGGTAGGTTATTTTCCTCTTATTAGACCACATCCAAACCCCTGTGTTCTTCAAGGAGACCGCAATTAGGATATTGGAGGTATGATATATAATTATTGATCACTAAGAACACTTAATTACCACCATTGCTAATATACTAATTAGGAATTATTTAATATTTCACAGATTTTCCCTGTTTATATTATAAGGGGACTGCACTTCAATACTATAAAACATACCACTCTTTTAGAGTGAACTATCTCACTATACGGTATGTATAATTATATTTAATTTACCAGCCAGTATTATTATGGGAATTATAAAAACTAAAAATCAATTAACATCGTTTTCTCTAATTATATTATTAGGTATATAACTACCCGAACCAATCCAATAGAAGTTTCACTAATTTTAAATTGGGCACTGCCCATCGCCCTTAAGATTTTGTTTTGAACTTACTTAAGATCATCGAATTTACATCAAGGAGATCGCATATTAAAACTAGAGGTATGATAGATATATTATTGATCAATTGTTAATATAAACCACAAATATAATTATCACACTAATTAGGATTATATAATTTATCTCACAGTTCATCCCTGATTATATTTTAATGGGACCATAATTCTTTACCTAAAAACCGACCATCGATTTAGAGCGAATTATCTCTATTAACGGTATGTACAACCTTACCTTATTTACATTATTCACTTACCAGCTACATTATGGGAGTCATTTCAAATTAAATATAAAAATATACTCTCTTTTATGACATACTATCAGGTATCTTAATATTCGAAGAATCTAATTGAAGTTCTACAAATCCCCTATCGGACACCGTTTGTTTCTCAAATATCATTTCTCAAACTAAAGATATTCGGGTCCAATTCACCGTAGGTAATTATGCAATTATTTAATTGTTTTAGTTAAATTCAATAGGATCATTGATATGTATATGTATATATGTATATATATATATATATATAAATATATCTTATCCATTCCAGCCTAACAGCTTGAACACACACTACTAATCAACAAAGTTGCCCATATTAAAAGACTTAATAAGGTATAGTACCTTAATTAAACATCATTTATTAAACAATTGGGACCATAGGTAAAACCTAGGACTCACATTTGTGTCTATATCCACTTCCAGTATATTATTTGAATCTCTAACCGGACCAACTACCACTACAATCGTACTAAACTGTTGATTAGAGAATTTAGAAGGTACAGTACCATCATATTTCATTTGACTATACGCCTAAGAGTGGTGCCCTTTCACACCTAATATCAACTTTGGGTGCAGAGTTTTCCTCGTTTTACACTTATTCATCCACGAAATGACAAATTATGGTCTGCCAGAATATACCTGTGTCAAAATTATTTACATCTTTTGTCTTCCTCTGTTCTCCTCCTTCTTTTTCCTCCGAATTTGATTCCAAATATCATGTACTATTGTATATTCTTGTACGTGTCTTTCCTATGTTATGTTAAGCTATGTTATGCTTTTTTTTTTAAAACTATGTTCCACTCTTTGTAGATTCACTACAATACTATTTACACCCCTGATGAAGTCTCATAAAGAGACGAAACGCGTTGGGTAACCATTGACTACTTTTGTGATCCATAAACCAAGAATACACCTGTATTAGAAGAACCATTCATAAAGCATTATGAGGTTTCTGTTTTAAAATGTTTTAAATAAATGTTTTTTACTTTGAAATTGTTTATGGTCCATTTGATATTGTAAAGGAAAGACAGGAATTATCCTGACCAATACACAGGGCGCTATATAACACTTTTGGTTTGGATATATATATATGTGTATATATATTGTTAACGGTGATTAAAATATAACCAGAGTGACGATAAGTGAAAAGCGTTGGTTACGTAATAAGTCCGCAACCAACGTACCCTTTATACCTAACTGCGTGCGAACAAAACGTAGCGCAGCGCAGCGTACAGTCTATTGTATGTTATACACCAAGAACCGGTATCTTAAGATGAGATCCTTTCGCAGGACTTTGTCTTCAATTGTGCGAATATACCTTAACGGACAGAGTCCGCAATGTGAGGACAGAGTCCTTAATGTACCTTATCGCTATAATGCGAATAACTAGACACGACCACTGAATAGAAGTAAGGAGGTTAGAACTCCGTAAAAAGATTGTATTAAAGTCCCTAATGGACAAAAGGGGGTTACAGAAATAAGAATAAACAGGTATAACAAGTGATACAATACAATAACAATGAATACTAAACAAACTCTACTAAGGGGAAAGAATACAAATACAAAACACAATCAGCCAACAATAAGTACAAGGATAAATACCGTGATAAATGCAACCGTTACCCGTCTCACTCTAGTATGCGAAGCGCAGTCCGGTCAGAGCTCACTACCGTTCAGGAATGAGCGATAGTCCGGTAGGAAGGTCCAGGGAAGGTAATTGTGCCGAAGTGACCGAGCCTGCTCCGGGTCGCCTATCTTATAGGGTCAGAAGGGGGAGGTCAAAGGCCATTCTCATTGGTCAGAGATCATATGTCCGGTCCACTGTGATTGGAGGTTAGACGCTGTACCTGGTCTGACCAGGTGCAGGGGAGTAAACTTTGAGTCCTTTGTTTGGTGGTTTCGGCGTCAGCAAGGATAAGAACCGGTTTGAGCTAGTTTCCTTTGTTAACTACTTACAACAGAAACTGTCTCTGGAATATGGATTATGTCCATATCTCTCGGGCAATGTACATTGCGATATATTCGCAATGACCGGAATACTTCGCATAATGAGCTGAACGGAACGGTACTAAACACGATACAGATAGATGTATGCAGGGCTAACTAAGCTATGTGTGGCGTTCTAAACCTTTAACTATATTTTACTTAGGGTCAGTATGTATTTATGAATTTATGTGTGATAGTATGGCTACTCTTCTGGTCCACTTTGCCACGCATACTCGGGTATGGAAACTTTATTTGCGCAACTCTGCGAACCAAAATGGCGGCCATACTATCCTAAAATGGCGTGTGTGTAACTCGACTTCCATAGTCCACCCTTTAACAGTAATTATAAAACTGTTACAATATAAAACATTTCACACGACAATACAGAAATTCATAATCCTAACAGAGAAATTGGGATACATGAATTAAACATATAAGGGGAGTAAGCCATCTGCTCTCGGCCGATCCAGGATCATGGATAAACGATGGGCCGCATTTATCGAACAACCTACTCAGGGTCACGAAGGATAATGTACAATTTTGGGATAAAAATAAAAACAGGGGTGGTTACAACATATACACGTTCACAAATATGGTTTCCTTAAAGGGAGGTGGTTTCGATTTTAGGGTCATATACCAAACCCTGGTCTTCCTCTGTATCTCTCGTTCTTACACTCATGATTTCGGTACGTTTTGTCTTTCCCCGGGTCACCACCTTTATACACTTGAACAATAGCACAAAGACTATGATGGCACCACCGATACAGAGAAGGAGTTTTCCTATGCTAGCTATGATCCCTTGCGCCCATTCTCCTAAACCAGAGAACCAGTGCATTGGATTCAACCAGGAGGTCCATTCACTAACTTTGTTACCTATTTCTGCCAGGCTGATATTATGTTCCCTTCTAAATTCCCATTTAAGCTGAAGAATCTCATCCATCCGGTGATCGATGATTTCTTCTGGGTCTTCAGTATTGTTGGTGATATATGTACAACATTTCACCCCAAACTGTGTAGAGAGGGTGACACAATATCCTCCTGTCATCGCTGTCAGATAGTTCAACACCATTCGATGTTGAACTAGCTCTCTTTTATATGCTTGTAACTCCTTCCCAGTGTACCTAAAGGTGTCATCATAAATCTCAGTGATGTTATCTATCAAGCTTGCTAATGCTTGTATATACTTAAAATTGATAACTCCTCTGGCAGTATGGGTGATATCTAATGCAATGAGGAATTGGATACCGAACGACTCGTGTATCATTTCAGAAGCTAGGGGTTCTTTTCTTATTGTTAAATCCCTTTTATGGATTTGGTCATAATGGGTATGAGTGTAAGGAGGAGAAATACCTCTGTGTACGTTCATCATCTCATCGTGTGTGAGGGTCATCACTTCCGGTAACACTCTGCCTAGATAACAAATACCAACGTAGTTCATGGAGAGCCATTTGTACGCCCTTCTACCACAAATATAATAAACATCGTCAGGGAGAAAATAAGGGACAGAGTATTTCATTATCTTGTCACACATTATCCATAAGAACATCCCCGTCCCCTGCTCCCTGACTCGTTCCTCACATGTTTCTGGCTGTAAGGTCATATTACAGTAACCGGCTGATACTCTGCCGGCCATCATTTTACTTTTCTTCACCGTGTAAACATATTTATAGTGCCTTCCACTGGTTCGGATTTTTAACAATAATTCTTTATCTATGGGCTCTCCATCTGGACGTTGGGAGTAAGTTATTGTCTGGTTTTGCCATGTCACTTCCCAAGTACCAATTGTTCTGGAACTTGAGAAGTTCATACATACCAGGGATTTATCCACTTGGTATGGGTGTAATCTAAGACTAGGGGACCTGGTATACAGGTATCTCTTATCCAATGGCCTCCCCTTGTTTAATACGCTTATCTCTGAAATATTAAGCGGGTATGGGACTAGGCCTACACTACTTCTTTTATGTAATACTTGAGAACACACCCAGCATTCTGTTTGGTTTAAAACCTTACCCACTAATGAGTGGTAATCACTCAAAGGATGTTGGCCGGTAGTTGCCTTACTGGTCGACTGACATCGCTGGATGCATCCTTCTTCCATTTTAGGTTGACAATACCTACAGACACAGTACTCACCAGACAATAAATCATCACATAGCCCTTGAACTACGTTTTCCTCATACCTTTTACCTTCTCCTGTCATGGGCAAAGTGTCAAGCTGGTTTAGGGATTCTACCTCACCCATATCTGGGTCCATTATTACACTGTCAGAACTCCGCTCCGATCGCTCTAGGATGTGGCAGCCACCGAGTATCTTTGGGTGAATAAAAGAACACAGAAAGAAAACAAAGACATATATGCATAGCTGTGAACCTTTTGCTTGGAGTCCTTCCATCATCTCTACCAGGGGACTTTTATTTTGCTCTGCTCTTAGACCTTTGTTCGCTCAGGTTGCTCGACCTTGGCTGCTTCTCAGTGTTCCCGAAACAATGCTTCTAGCGACACTTCTTCTCTCTCGCTCTCTGCACACTGGGACTCTGGGTTACTGGCTTTCTTGCAGTGGGACGAATGTATCCAAGTCTCTCTCTCTGCGACTTTAATTGATGTAGTGCTGGTCAACAAAACTTGGTACGGTCCTTCCCAACGGTCTATCAAACAACCTGAGCGTAAAAAATTTCGGATCATAACAAAGTCTCCTGGTTTAAGATTATGACAATTCTCTGTAGGCATATCAGGGTTCAGTAATTTCAGCTGCTTTTGTTGCTCCCTTAGCTGTTTGTTTAGCTTTAGGAGATACTGTACAGTTAGCTCATTGTTACATTTGAGATCATCCTGTGGGTCTATCATGATGTGTGGCTGCCGACCAAACAATATCTCGAAGGGGGACAAGTTGAGCGGAGTCCTGGGAGTGGTCCTAATGCTATACAGCACAATAGGCAGTGCCTCTGGCCATAACAACCCTGTTTCAGCCATAACTTTACCCAATTTGTTCTTAATAGTACCATTCATTCTCTCAACTTTGGCGCTCGCCTGGGGACGATATGGAGTATGAAGTTTACTATTAATCCCCAGGAGTTTACACATGATTTGGAAGACCTCTCCTGTGAAATGAGTGCCTCTGTCACTCTCAATGACCTTTGGGATACCATACCTACAGACAAACTCCTGACATATTTTCTTTGCTGTAAAGGTAGCAGTGTTGGAGGCAGCGGGGAAAGCCTCCACCCAGCTGGAAAACATGTCAACACAAACCAATACATATTTCAAATTTCTACAGGGTGGTAACTGTATGAAGTCGATTTGTATTACCTGGAAAGGGCCTTCTGTAGGAGGGATGTGGGATGGCTCTGTTGGGATGGCTTTTCCAACGTTCTTCCTCAAACAGGTGAGGCATGACATTGCCACTCTACCTGCTTGAGAAGCGAACCCTGGTGCACACCAGTAGGCCTTTACCAGCTTGCACATACCTTCCTTCCCAAGATGTGTCAGCCCATGGGCCGCCTCGGCTAGACTAGGAAGGTATGCTCTGGGGGCCACTGGTTTCCCGTGTCCATCTCTCCAAAGTCCGGTGGACTCTTGGCCACATCCCTTCGACTTCCATACTGCTCTTTCCTGTGGGGAACACAAATTCTGCATGTCTATCAGTTTGGATGTGGACACCATGTTCAGTGTACAAAGGTTGGTGGGATGGGTGAAAATATTTACAGGGCATGCGGCCCTTTTCGCTGCCTCATCAGCGCGGCTGTTACCAAGTGACACCGGGTCTTTCTCTGATGTGTGAGCTTTGCACTTGATAACAGCCACTCTGTCTGGAAGCTGAATGGCTCCCAGAAGTCTCCTAATATATGTCGCATGCGCCACTGGTGTGCCAGCCGCCGTCATGAAATTTCGGAGGCGCCATAGGGCTCCAAAATCATGGACTACTCCGAAAGCATATCTGGAGTCGGTATATATGTTGACTGATTTTCCTTGGGCCAGTTCACATGCTCTGGTCAGTGCCACCAGTTCCGCTACTTGTGCTGAGTGAGGTGGTCCCAAGGGTTCAGCTTCCACAATACCTTCTCCATCTACTACTGCGTAACCTGTGCACAGCTCTCCCGTGTCCGTCTGTCTATGACAGCTACCATCTGTGAATAAGGTTATGTCTACCTCACTTAATGGGCTGTCGCTTATGTCAGGACGTGCTGTGAAGGTCTGATTCAGGTAGGACATGCAATCATGTTTGTCCTCACTCTCACTAAACTCTGCTTTACCATATTCAGCAACATTCCCATCACCCTCCACCCTTTGTGCCTTGGAAGGCACATGAGGAAGGAATGTGGCTGGGTTTAGTGTGTTGCATCTTTTGATGGTAATATTTACTGGGGCCATCAGCGCCAGTTCCCACTTAGTGAACCGTGCTGAGGACACATGACGTGTTTGGGCAGAATTTAGGAGGGCAGAGACAGCATGGGGAGCATGAACAGTTAAATCGTGTCCCAACACTACGTCCTCACTCTTACTTACTAGTTGTGCTATTGCAGCCACACTTCGTAAGCAAGTTGGGAGTGAGCGTGCTACTGTGTCCAGCTGGCCACTGTAGTACGCTATTGGTCGGTTGGCATCACCATGTTTTTGTACAAGCACTCCTGCCGCACACCCACCTGATTCAGTTCCGTACAGTTCGAAGGGTTTCCCATAATCTGGCATTCCCAGTGCTGGGGCCTTTGTTAGGCTCACCTTTAGTTCCTCAAAAGCCAGCTCAGATTCCTCAGTATGAGAGACCCGATCAGGTTTAGTTGAGGAAACCATCTCTTGCAGTGGTAATGCCAGAATAGAGAATCCTGGGATCCAATTGCGACAGTAACCACACATGCCTAAGAACGTACGGATCTGATGTTGGGTCTGTGGCAGTACCATGTTCTGAATCGCTTGGATTCTGTCGTCGGTGAGGTGTCTCAGCCCTTGGGTAAGGCAGTGACCCAGATACTTAACCCTGGTCTGGCATAATTGCAGCTTATCCTTTGATACTTTATGTCCTGTCTCTGAGAGATGCATCAGTAGCTGTCTAGTGTCATCCACTGATGACTCCAGTGACTCAGAACACAACAATAAGTCGTCGACATATTGTATCAGTATCGAACCGCTCATGGGTTGAAAGGATTGCAGACAATCATGCAAGGCCTGGGAGAAGATGCTGGGGCTGTCTATGAACCCTTGGGGGAGTCGTGTCCAGGTATACTGTACTCCTCTGTAAGTAAAGGCGAACAGATACTGGCTGTCAGGATGCAAAGGGACGGAGAAAAATGCTGAACACAAGTCAATGACTGTAAAATGGGTACAGTGAGGTGGGATTTGCATGAGGATGACAGCTGGGTTTGGCACTACGGGGAATTGGCTCTCAACTACCTTGTTTACCCCTCTCAAATCCTGCACTAGTCTGTAGCCCCTCCCCCCGCTCTTTTTCACAGGAAAAATGGGACTATTGGCCGTGCTGGAAGTTCTAACTAGGATTTCCTGTTGGAGCAATCGTTGGATCACTGGAAATATTCCTAGCTCAACTTCGGGTTTTAAAGGGTATTGCGGTATTTTTGGGGCTATCCTGCCTTCTTTTAAACGGATTTCTACTGGAGCTACATTTGCCATCAGCCCAGCATCCTGTCCATCTTTAGTCCAAAGGGAACTCGGTATTTGTGCTGTAATTTCAGCTACCCTAGATGGATTTGATTCTACAACAGTGGAACACAACATTAGCCTCTGAGGACTATCCAGCATATCTTGCACTTCTTGTGTAAGATTTCTAGGAGTGTCCAGAAATACCCCATCGGGGGTGCAATAGATGACACATCCCATTTTGCAAAGTAAATCTCTACCCAGGAGGTTAGTCGGGGCCGCTGCAGCCAACAGAAAAGAGTGTTTGGTATGCAGAGGCCCGATTGTAACCTCCGCTGGTTTCGTCAGTGGGTAATGTTGTATTTTTCCTGTTACCCCAATTGCCGCTACTGATTGGTTAGTGAAACCCAAGTGAAGAGGAGTGTTGAGAACAGATCTGGCCGCCCCTGTATCAACCAAAAAGGTTTGTCTTACTCCAGCTATATCAACCTTCACCTGAGGTTCCTCTCCAAGGTGTTGTGTTAGTCTAACTGGCTGTAGGATACAGGTATGACCTGTTTCCTATGGTCTGACCTGGGTTGCCCTTAGCACAGTGTCAGCCGTCAGATGGGGAGGAGGCATGTTGCGTGACCTGTCTGTCTCCTCCCATTGTCTAGGGGCTGGGTATCTCCGTGTCTCACCTTTGTGAGATTCCCATTCTCGCCTATGTGTTTGGTAACTCCTTGGGTTTCCTGACCTACATTGTGCTGCCATATGTCCCTCCTTATTGCAGTTGTAGCAAATAATGGGCTTTCTGCCTGTGTCCCTGGTGTTTCGTTGTTGGTATGCAACTTTGTTTGGGGCATTAGTAAGGGCTTGGATGCTAACCATCATCAGTTTCTCAGTTTGCAGTTCCTTGCGCTTTTTAATGTTGCGGTCGTGGTCCACAGCAGATTCCCGTAGGGCATCCACTGTCATTCCACGCCAATTTGGGAAAGAAGTTTGGACTCTGGTTCTCAGGTTTTCGCTAAGCCCTTCCACCAGCACAGAGACAATCAGCTCCCTCAGGTGGGGGTCGTCCTTAGGCTCGGAGACACCAGTGTACTTTGATACCGCCATCAAACCCCGGTTGAAATATTCGCTAGCTACTTCACCATCTTGTTGTTTGATAGTGAATATCTTGCTATATTCCACTGCTGCAGGAAAATACACTCCTAACTGTACGTTAATCAGGCGTATATTTTCCTGGTTGATCTCATCATTTATCTCCTTGTCCACTTTCAATCCACTATCCTGAATGAATTTCGGGATGTCAATGTGAGTGGGGAGACAGGCCCTCAACATGATTCTCCAATCCTTGTTGGTGGGCTCATCAGAGTTTCCCAGATCCCTTACAAATTTCCGGCACAGAGCCAGATTTTTTCTAGGATCAGGGAAATCTGTAATGATGGACCGCAGTTCTAACCGTGTCCATGGGTTCAGCATGGTCATCTTTCTGGTAGGTATCACACCCTCTCTGTCTGCCTTACCATAGGGAACCTCCAGTGTGCGTACGGGGTATGTTTGTACCACATTCGCATTACTGGGACCTGCTTGGGAGTCATTTGTGTCTGTGCTGTGTGGTGCATCATTACCTGAGTCCAATACTATGCTGTTGGCATCAGCCGTCTCCTCCTCCTGAGCTGGGGCCTCAACTGCGGGTTGAGCTTTTCCCTCAATCATATTAATTGCATGAGAGACGGCCAGTGCCAACAGCTGCTCGTTTTCCTCTCGGGTTTCCTTGTAAGGGGATAAAACAGGGTACAAGTTAGTAACAGGTACATGATTACTTAGGTCTTTCTTTTGAGACATTAACCCCTTCGGCACATATGGGGGTGGGGGAGCTGATTCTAGTGTGGCAGCGGTTGCATTTGCATTTTTATTGTGGCTGATTGCATCAGGTATTGCCAGACCTCTGGTTCCCCATTGTTCCTGTCCTTCCTTCTGCCACAATTTAAGAATATTTATATGCTTCATTCTCTCCTTACGACTGGAGAGTAGGCATATTTCATCTTTTACTGCCGATAAGATCTCTGGATCGAAGCTACCAACACTGGGAAATTCTAGCTTGCTGCCTTGTGTCATTTTTCTCCATTTATTTTGGTAAACAACTGCGAGTTCACCGTGCTTCCTGCACATAATAAAAGCAGCCGATCCTCTTGGCCGGCTTGCTTCCTCCCTATCCTGCACGTTATCACAGCGTGACCCGTTATTACCCATAGCTACAGGAATAAACGTTCACAGCTTAATAGATAATCGGTGGGTTATTACTTATCTGAGAGCTCCCCAACCACTCACTTCTCCACACAGCGACACTTCAACGCAATCAAGCGAAGAGCCCACAATGCGAGGTAATGTTACTCAATCACCAAGTCTTTCAACTAGCAGCGAACTTCTAGCCAACTTGCTTGATGCGGCACAATTTTTCCAGGGTATAACAAACTTGCTTTCTTATACCCCCAAAAATCGGATTTCTAAAGTAGCTAATCGGAAACAAGTGCGTTCCGATATATCTTCTTGTACCCTCCTAGCGGAATTAATTCCACTGAAGGGGCAGTTCCTATGGGCACGTCGTCACGTGAACCCGGGTCCTAACTGGACTGTCCTACACTGGACTACACTGCGCTGAGTCGTGTCGTCACACACCCGTTCGCCTCAGTTATGTTTCACACTGGGCGCTGGTTACACCTTGGTCTTATGCATATATTTGAAATATTTCTGTACAGAAAATCTTCCCAAGTTGGTAGCTTTTCACTGGATACTTATGCAGGTATAAATCCCTTATAACACTCTATAGGAATCTATTAAAATAATGCTTGCGTTGCTTGTTTAAAAAAAAATGAACAAAAAGAAAAAAACTTATTTTCTTTTATTAATCACCGCCTCATTCGCAGTATATTGCTATACTGTTTAAATAAAACTGGTGGTTAAATACTGTTCACCTTTGAGTTCCTATGTGTGCTGCATGTGCAGTACCAATGAACAGCCACGTGTGTACATGCACTGTTCACAGGCCGCCGATGAATCGGCCACCCACGTGTTCTATAGTGTATTTGCAAGGTTGCACTCGGGTTTCGCTATACGCAGTAATTGCGCTTAAATGTGGAATAAATCCCTTAACTCCGTCCGAAAGTTACGTATCAAGATGCGAAATAAATCCCGCACTTAATCCGTAAATCACGTACAAAGATGCGAAAATTTCCCGATATGGGCACGTGCGCGCGCACCTTGCGTAATACACAATAGACGCTTTACGTTACTGCAAAAGGCCCAGGACTTGTCGCCACGTGGCGGAGTCCCTGTTTTTGCGGTAACTAACAATAAACAATTATAGTTTTGCACGGAGGGGATCCTCTATGTACTATAATAAACACAGATTCCACGTGTGCGAACCTTATCGCACGTGGTACATATACTATAATAAACAAGCAGCCCAAGACACTATACCCCGTTAAACTACTTGTGGCAGGCAGAAGTACAGTTTACTAAACACTTAGGTATGATATGCTTTTTAAAAAAAAAAACACAACACGTGGCTTTCACCTATTGTACTCCGGGTTCAGCGCTAGCACTTCCCGAACCCCGCACCGCCGCGGACTCGGCCTATCCAGCAATGGAAACAAATAAATACTTCCACCCTTTTGCTGGTATAGGTCGAGTCGCACGCCTGGTATTGAGTTCCGGACTGTGAAGCGACCGGGCGAGCACCCCAATTGTTAACGGTGATTAAAATATAACCAGAGTGACGATAAGTGAAAAGCGTTGGTTACGTAATAAGTCCGCAACCAACGTACCCTTTATACCTAACTGCGTGCGAACAAAACGTAGCGCAGCGCAGCGTACAGTCTATTGTATGTTATACACCAAGAACCGGTATCTTAAGATGAGATCCTTTCGCAGGACTTTGTCTTCAATTGTGCGAATATACCTTAACGGACAGAGTCCGCAATGTGAGGACAGAGTCCTTAATGTACCTTATCGCTATAATGCGAATAACTAGACACGACCACTGAATAGAAGTAAGGAGGTTAGAACTCCGTAAAAAGATTGTATTAAAGTCCCTAATGGACAAAAGGGGGTTACAGAAATAAGAATAAACAGGTATAACAAGTGATACAATACAATAACAATGAATACTAAACAAACTCTACTAAGGGGAAAGAATACAAATACAAAACACAATCAGCCAACAATAAGTACAAGGATAAATACCGTGATAAATGCAACCGTTACCCGTCTCACTCTAGTATGCGAAGCGCAGTCCGGTCAGAGCTCACTACCGTTCAGGAATGAGCGATAGTCCGGTAGGAAGGTCCAGGGAAGGTAATTGTGCCGAAGTGACCGAGCCTGCTCCGGGTCGCCTATCTTATAGGGTCAGAAGGGGGAGGTCAAAGGCCATTCTCATTGGTCAGAGATCATATGTCCGGTCCACTGTGATTGGAGGTTAGACGCTGTACCTGGTCTGACCAGGTGCAGGGGAGTAAACTTTGAGTCCTTTGTTTGGTGGTTTCGGCGTCAGCAAGGATAAGAACCGGTTTGAGCTAGTTTCCTTTGTTAACTACTTACAACAGAAACTGTCTCTGGAATATGGATTATGTCCATATCTCTCGGGCAATGTACATTGCGATATATTCGCAATGACCGGAATACTTCGCATAATGAGCTGAACGGAACGGTACTAAACACGATACAGATAGATGTATGCAGGGCTAACTAAGCTATGTGTGGCGTTCTAAACCTTTAACTATATTTTACTTAGGGTCAGTATGTATTTATGAATTTATGTGTGATAGTATGGCTACTCTTCTGGTCCACTTTGCCACGCATACTCGGGTATGGAAACTTTATTTGCGCAACTCTGCGAACCAAAATGGCGGCCATACTATCCTAAAATGGCGTGTGTGTAACTCGACTTCCATAATATATATATGTATATATATATGTATATATATATATATATATATATATGTATATATATATATATGTATATATATATATATATGTATATATATGTATATAATGTGTGTGTGTGTGTGTATATATATATGTATATATATATTATATAGGTGCATTTAATGAACACATTGGTGGCAGTGGGCACAATAATATAAACATTGGTGGCCAGCAGGTTGTTAGCACGGAGCAGTGCTGTCTGCTCCGTGTGTTTAGCCAGGCTGGGGGCGGGGCTAGCCTGGCCGGGGAGCAGGGCTCTGCAGCAGCAGCAGCAGCAGCAGCATCCATCCAGCCGGCAAGCCAGACGGAGCACAGGGTGAGTATGACAGGCGAGGGGGCGGGGGGCGGTCCGCCGGGCTGAAAGTGGTTAATCTTTCAGCCCGGCAGGCGTACACACACGGCGATGATGGATGTAAAACCATCCATCATCGCCACATCTGCTGGTAAAACCAGCAGATGACCCACTTTCCTAGCGATGATGCGGGAGCGCGCATCATCGCTAGTCGGCAATCTCCGGGGCATACACACTGGGCGATTTTCGGACGAAAATCGCTCAAAACGGCTGTTTTGAGCGATTTTCAGCTGAAAATCGTTAAGTGTGTATGGGCCTTAACAGTACTTTAAATATAATATTTAAAGGTCTTTCCAGAGCAAGCTGAAGTCCAAATTAACTTCCAAACTTAAACATCAGGGTTATTTACAACATCTCTCCAAAGTCAGTACAGCCACTCCTTCCGCCTTGCTTTTGCTCTCCCTACTAGTTTTTTCCTTCTAGACTTCAGCAGATAGTCTTTGTTATTTTTAGGATGGTACTTAATTGTGTTTATTCAGTCATGGCAGATATGCACCTGGAGAATAAAAACCTGATGAGCTACTGTATGTATTTCAAAAGTCAACGGATGATAAAGTAATCAGAAATACAATCAGAATGGGATTTTTGGGAGTGTAAGCAGTCCTTTAGATCCTTAACCCTTTCAGTGCCAATATCTCTTTGAGTGATATCTTCAGTAACTTATTTTTTTTTTGTATTCTGTTTTTATTGAATGAAATCCAATAAAACATTACAAAATGTCCGAACAGTAAAGTGTGTACATTATTGAAATAAAACACCAGTCTAGTTTAGCGTAAAGTACAGATGGTCTTAGAGGACTGGATAAATGCATAAACAATTACTGAGCATACAAATAAGTATCAATATGTCAGTAACATTTCTTATATAAATTCAAATAAAAAATGTGCAAAAAAAGATTATATTTCCTATATAAGTAATACAAGAAAAAGATGATGAAAATAATGGGGAAAAAGGAAAAGAAAACAAAAAGGGAAAGGGGTAAGTGTGATGCCAGACGCATTCAAAAGAATCAATCAGACCAGTTACACATTCAAAAATCTTGTGATAATTATAAAGAAGTAATGCTTTCAGCGTCCAAGTTTTGTAGAATCTTGAGTAGGGGGACAGCACGAGATTGCAGGTCCCAAATAATCCTTAAAAATAAAAACCTAGACAATAAAGCGAAGAGTAGATCTATTTTTACCAACTTAATGTAAAGCATTTTTGTGAATAATTATTATTATTGTAATAATCTCCAGCCGTTTGGCAGACACACTGCCCTCTGTTTCAACCAAATAATTCAAATCTGGACTCATCAGTCTAAAGCACCTGCTGCCATTTCTCATATATAATCACACACACACACTATAGAATATTATTCTAGATTTTTTGTAAGGTATTTCTCTTTTCTTAGCAGATATTTTAATATGCTGATCACAAAATATTCTGTTTTCAGGGAGAGGAATGCCTAAATCTTCTGAAATCTATTTCTCCTGCTGAAGCAGTAATAGTAGTTGAGCGTCTGTCATTGTGGGCAAGAACAGCATTGCAAGAGAGTCCATACACAGAACAGGTAATTGTAACAGAATGATTTACTTTTTTTTTATCTTTATCTTGTATAATCCTATTAATCCATTTGTCCTCTTCACTAAATGCAATCTTAGAGGGTAGATCCATGGTGCCGATGTAGGTAACGGTGTGAGTAATCAGCTACACAATGCAATTTACAAAATCGGTTATGTGGTAGGATGGGCTGGAGTTGAAGCTTCATGATGAAATACACAGCAGCAGGCTTGCAGCACATGAATATATATTTTAATTAAAATATATATATTTTTTTACACATAGCAGCCAGCAGGGGGCCGGGAACCGAAAGCCGCTCATTACATATTCATATATTCACTGCTCCCGATCATTACACATGCACGATCGGGAGCAGTGCATTCCCGGTCCCCTGCTGGCTCTCATGGGGAGCCCACCCCCCCCCCCACATACGTTCTGGGGCAGGCAGGGAGACTTCCATCTCCCTGCCTGCCATTATCCACCAGCTCGGTTCACATTCGCCGTCAGGGGCAGCGAGCCCCTTCCTCATTGAATACTGTGTCGCCGAGGGCTGGCAGCGAGGGAACACGGCAAATGTGCAGCGAATTCTAAACAGGATTCGCTGCACACCGCGATTAGGGTCATTGAATACAGCCCTTTGTCTGGTTCCGATAGGAAACTTTATAAACAAAATACCTAACCGGTAGTTACCACTGTGCAAACAATATTTTATTTTTTACTAATTAGCCCAGGAGCCTGGTTCTTGTTCTTTGAAACATGGGGGACCCCTTAGCTGTTCTGCCTCCATATTTTCTGAATTAGCACTGGCTCTAAAAGCCCAGTGCTGTTTATGCTTTCAGAGAGGAGGCTCCATGACTTATTTTATACAGGACTACAGGTACTGTCATGCCCAAGTACCAGCATGCTAGGGCCACCTTGTTGGGACCTGTAGTCCCCCAGCAATCCTGCATTTTCCCTGGTATTAATGAGCTGTGTAATCCATTTTCCCCCAATGTTTCAATGATTTTTTATTTTAATGGGTAATGCAATTAGTTTTATGGCCCCATCTTGTCAAGACCGTAAACATCCAGTAATCCTGTATTGACAAAGATCCGCTGGTACGGAAACGACGAGTTTGATGAGGACTAATATATTGAAATTCTGCTTTGGATGTGATGATGAGTGCCCTCATTTGACTGTGGATACAATAAACATCGCATGCAGGTTCCTTTATTGGAGCACCCCTAACCATGACCAGCATGGGAATGTTGACATGTTCTTGTGATATTTTCACACATTTTTGTTTCAGTGTAAAGATGATCATAAAATGATAACAAGGACACTTGTGGATATTCTCAAGTTCCAAGTATGTGCTCTGAAAGGTGAGTTGTTATAATGCAGATAACATAATTGCTATTTGATTCCTTTGTATGTTCAATATTAAATCCAGCAGACTTTTTTTGTTGTAAATTTATGAATAATAAAATAGTCCCAGAGGGACAGGACAACATTTAGCATTTGCATTTGTTGGTTCCAATAGAGCAGTGGTTCCCAAACTATGTGCCTAGGCACCCTGGGGTGCGTCAGGATGTTTTTCAAGGGTGCCTTGGATTGGGAAAATGTTTTTTTCCATTGCTTAAAACTTTTTATCTAATTGTCGCTGATGCTATTTAATACTTTTGCCATTTTTGTTTCAAGTTTTCAATATCCGCAAAATGTTTTTCTTTTATAAGGTGTCTTTTCATCAGAGTAAATGAAAAAAAAAAAAAAAACTTTTGGGTACCCACTCATAAAGTTACCTGACTAGCCACAAATAAAAACATTTAAGCAGATCTAGGCAATCCAATTATCATATAACAATAGAAAATATATGTTAACCACATATAATTCCAGTGATCTCCCCAGCGTTTATTTGTAAGACGGTCCGCCCGGCAAGAGGTGTGCTACAGCAAAATGTTCGGCAAGAGCGCTGGTCGGACAGTGTCCTGAGGGCAGAAAATTGTCTTGGGGTACTGATACAGCAGGGTGATGTCAAAGGGAAGGACTGCAATCCCAACCCCCCACTGAATAAAAAGCAGTGTGTATAGGTGGGAACAGTCGCCTGACTGAGCAGCAGTGCTCACACTGTCAGAGTCTCTGTCCTGCAGTGTGTAGTTGTTCATAAAATCAAAACTGCAGTGTCAAAACATTAGGAGCTACTTAGCACTATGTGGGGGCATTCCTGAAAGCTGCTTAGCACTCTGTTGTGCCAGCTTGTCGAAGAATTTTATGACAGTGTGTAGTATTCAGGCACTTAAAAAATTTGTCTGTGAGGAATTATTTGTGTAGTAGTTGGGCGTTTAAAATACACTAATTGTGTCCATAAGAGGGACTTCCGGTTCCGGCAGCGGCATGTGAAGCAGCCTGAGAGAGAGCTCCGCTGCCAGACCAGCTCACAATCACCTTTCACGGCTATCATAGCCTCCAGAAACAACCGCCACTGATCCCCCGGCACCCGCTGACACCCCAGCACGCATGGAAAGACCCGCAGCGGAGATGCCCGGCACCAGAAACCGCGCAACGAAAACGAAACCGGCAGCGCCTGCCACATCCAAGATGGCGGCGGCCGCAGACCTCACGCGGGCATCGGGCGCGAAGCTATCACCCACACAGCAGCACTCCAAGTCAGCCACCTTCCCAGCACCTGACATCGGGACAGAAGACCCGCTACCTGCCTCCCCAACCCCGGAAAGCAAGGTACCTCTACGCGCAGAAGACCCAGTTACATATGGCGATATGGTCAGCGCCATCAGGGCTGCAATAGCCCCCTTGCTGCAAGAGCAAACTAACAACATTAATAAGCAACTAGCACAGTTGCAACAGCGGGTGGGGGAGACAGAATTCAGAGTGGGAGAATGCTTCCAAGATGTGACAGAACTAAAACCCACAGTCAAACAGCACTCAAAGGACTTACTATACTTGTATAACAAGGTCCAAGACTTAGAAAATAGATCTAGGAGGCTGAACCTGAAAATAGTGGGACTCCCAGAATCACTGAAGGGGAATGATCTCTTCCAGTTTATTAAAAACAAGCTCCCTGAATTACTCAATATACAGGACAGGTGTTCTGACATGGTGATCGAACGTGCCCACAGACTGGGCCCATTGCGGCCACAAGAGGGTGCAAGACCTAGAACGGTCATATTTAAAACACTGAACTTCCTACATAAGGAATTAATATGGACAATGTCCCGCAGGCACAGAGACCTCACATGGGAGGGTCACCGTATACTTATTTTCCAGGACTACACTGCGGAACTAACCAGACAAAGAAAGGAATTCTCGCCAGTGTGCTCCCATCTAATCAAACTAGAACGCAAGTTCGCATTGATGTACCCTGCAAAACTCAGGATCTATGATGGAGCCAATTACAAAGATTTTATGTCAGCTAAAGACGCGGAGAGGTTCCTGCTAGAGGAACACTCCTCAGATCAGCACAGCAACCACATGTCGGATTGTGAATAATGCACAGAAGAGATCGTATGTGCGGACTTTATTTGAATAGGAATACCTGAAGCAAAGACAACCTACTCTCGCCTAGTAAGGCAGTCACACTAAAGATTCCACTATAAAATGAGGGACACCAAACTCTAATCGGCCCCCTTAAGAAGCTGGGATAATGGGCGAGACAAGGTTGTATAATTATTTCATATTAAGAGACATATACTCAGTTATCTTTATTAAGTGAGCTGGTAGGCGAAGGAGCCTACAAGAAATTGATGCGAAGTGAGATGGACCCATCTCACCCTTTCTTCCACGGAAGCACGCCAATATGGCTAGTTATTGATTTAATTCTGTTTTTCTTTCCATACCCAAATCTTTCCGCCCCCTCTGTCCCAATCCACTCCCCCCTCTCCAGAGTGTGTGACCACCTAATGACAAAGGTATTGATGATAGTGTATGCTCAAACTGTTGTGCTTATGGATAAAATTGTTGGATTCAGGCTATGGCTCTTAATATAGCGAGCTGGAATGTGGGAGGGATTAACTCCCCAATTAAAAGAAAAAGAATGCTCGTTCATTTAAATAAGCTGCATATTGATCTAGTATGTATTCAAGAAACGCATTTAATGCCCCAGGAGGTACTGAAACTTAATATGTTAAAGTGGAAGCTTTTAGCATCTTCCTCGTACACCTCAAAGGCGAGGGGAGTGGTAATACTGGTTAAAAGTAATATTGACATAGAAGTGACTAAAGTTATATCTGACCCCCAAGGCAGATTTGTGATGTGCATAATGAAGTATGAACAGCAGGAATTTGTATGTATGAATGTTTATGCCCCCAACCAATACTCTAACCCCTTTTTCAGACAGTTGATTAAGATATTGACTCCTCACATACACGCCCCAATCATCATTTGTGGAGACATGAATCTGGTATCATCAAATATATTAGACAGACAGGCTCACCCCACTAAGTCACGCAAACTCCCGAAGTTTGGTATACCCAAATTTTGCGAACAACTGCAACTGTTGGATGCATGGAGGGTACTACACCCTACTGATCAAAATTATACATGCCTCTCTGCATCCACAGGCAGAATGTCGCGAATAGACTACATCCTCCTTTCACATTATCTGCTGCCCAAAATAGAACACACAGAAATCTCCCCAATAGTGATCTCAGACCATGCAGTGGTACACATGAAAATCCATTTTAACAAGAAAAACCACACAACCACAACATGGAGATGCCCCCACACCCTAGCGACCTCCGTCCATTTGAGAAATGCAGTCAAATTAGCTTGGGATAACTACTCCACAGACAATGCAGAGGCGGAGGGGGCAGACCCCCTGCTGTTCTGGCAGGCCTCAAAGGCCACAATCAGAGGGGAAATAATCTCTCAGATGGCACACACAAAAAAAACAGTAAAAAGGGATTTCTTACAAGCCCAACTAAGATTAGGAGATGCCTTCAGGGACTTTAGAGCGGCCCCCTCTCCAGCCTCAAGGGCCACATACTTGAAAGAAAAGGGAACTTATGAAAGCCTGATAGAGAAAACAGAGTCAATATACACACACACTAAGCGAGCTAGATTTCACAGGTTCGGGAACAAATCTAGCAAACTTCTATCCTCCCTCCTCCAGGGACAAAGAGCCCCGGCAACAATAAGACCCTTGCGCAAAAAAGACAACACATTGTCGACATCTAACACCCAAACAGCTAAAGTACTTTGTGACTATTATACAGAACTATACTCTAAACCCAACTCCAGCCAAGAAAATTCAAATAAATTCTGGGATGGCCTCAACACACCCAAACTATCCGAAACGGATTCACAAATCATCTCCCAGCCTATAACACAACAAGAAGTAGCATGGGCCATCTCCACACTTAAATTAGGCAAGGCACCCGGCCCAGATGGCCTAACCCCAGAGTACTATAAATTACTGTCGGCTAAACTAATCCCAATACTCACTAAGGTTTTCAACTCCATCCTCTCTTCCAAGACTATACCCAGCCATTTCAACGCAGCCACCCTCAGAGTGCTCCCAAAGCCAGGCAGAGATCTATCTCTGCCAAGCTCATATAGGCCAATTTCACTTCTGAACATAGACTACAAATTACTCATGAAAATACTAGCCGAAAGACTCAAAATAATCCTCCCCAAACTGATACACATAGACCAAACAGGTTTTGTTATGGGGCGAAACTCAGTGGTCAACATTAGACGAGTGTTGGCGGCGATTCAGGCGTCCCAGTGTGCCGTGTCGCGGGACCCGAAGGCAATCCTATCTCTGGATGCTGAGAAGGCCTTCGACATGGTACACTGGGACCACCTGCACCATACATTGAGACGCTTTGCTTTCCCAGAGGCCTTCATAGACTTAATCTCAACGATGTATGAGGGAGCATCTTCCAGGATTATATGCAATGGCGAGCTGTCGGAACCTTTCCCCATCCTGAGAGGGACAAGGCAGGGATGCCCCCTCTCCCCATTGCTATTTGCAATAGCTCTGGAACCGCTGGCAATATCTCTGAGAGAATCCCCCGAATTTCAGGGAATTAAAATCCGCCAAGTAGATCTCCGCGTATCATTATTCGCGGATGACATGCTATTGTTTCTGTCACATCCACAGCACGCCATTCCATTGATATTCAAGATGCTACAGGATTTTGGCAGCTTTTCAGGGTATAAGGTTAACATAGAGAAATCTGAATTACTACCCCTGACAGGCCCACCCCCCTCCTTTGCACCCACAGACTCCTTACATCTAATTAAAATTCAACAGTCCCACATAAAATACCTCGGCATCCAAATCCCCAGCAAACTAAATGACCTGTACAAAAAAAACTTTCCTCCAACTATAGAAAAAATTATAAAAACCCTTCAGGACTGGACCTCCCTCCCACTATCCCTTTTGGGAAGAGTGGAGGTAGTAAAATCAGTTATTTTCCCCAGAATAATGTACCCAATGCAGATGCTCCCAACCAAAATTCTACCAATAGATGTTAAAAAATTGACACAGGCTTGCTCCAAATTCATATGGAACGGGAAAAAACCGAGGATCTCAGCAGAAAAGCTAAAACTATCCAAAACTAACGGAGGACTAGGCCTCCCGGATATCCAAAATTATTCCTGCTCTCTATTAGCCCGTTTTGCAATGGGGTGGCTACAGGAGGCAGATTATTTCTCTCTATATAAATTGGACAAAGCCATCTTATACCCTTACTCACCCAGAGCAATAATACACCTAACAGAAAAGCAAATCCCAGCCCAAATCTATAAAAACCCACTGTTCCAGGATATCCACAAAGCCTGGCATACTGTGTGCTCCAAAACTGATTTAGACCCAAAAGCGACAGAGTGGATCCCCATATGTGGTAACCCATTATTCCCACCAGGGGTGAACAGCCCCATCTTCAACAGAATAGAAAATAAAGGCCTGAAACTGGTATCCCAGGTTTTCGACCCGGGTGGCAAGGTCCTCCCATTCTCCCACCTCCAGCAGAAATACGGTTTGCCCAGTAATGCTTTATTCTCGATTATCCAACTACAACACTTCGCCTCGTCACTCCCCATCCAAAACATAATAGCCTCTTCCCACTCATTACTCCATTCGTGGGTCTCAAAACTCCAGAAGGACTCCTTTAAAACAAAACTCATATACTCAGAATTACAGAAAAAAGATTTATTAGAGATGCAGGAAAAAACCATAATCTCATGGAGAAATGACATCCCACAAGTTCAAATAGATGATATATACAAATACTATGAGATCTCGATGAAAACCCTACAATCAGCAACCATGCAAGAAACACATTACAAATTCATACATAGGGCATTTTTATCACAGAAACAGCGCAGCTACTTTGATCCCGCAGAGACAGGAAGATGTTTGAAATGTGGGTACCACTCGGCATCCTTCTTCCACAATTTCTGGACCTGCGGGAACATAAAAAAGTTCTGGTATAAAATACTGTATTACCTAGATAACAACCTTTCTCTGAAACTTAGCCTTCTCCAAGTACCGATATTATTTCTCAACTTTGATGCATGGCAACTAGAGGCAAACAAAAGCCAACTCATACCATTCCTAACGATTTTGTTCACAGTGGCGAAAAAGGTGATCCTAAAGTCCTGGATCAACAATCACAAACCCAACATCTCAGAGGTGGAGGAAATGTTGAATGGCTACATGTCTTTTGACAGGTACAACTCCATCCATTCCTCACACTCTATCTCAGCTTCCTTTCTGAGAAAGTGGGAACCATATATCCGGTCTAAACCTCTGGCCACTCAGAACAAAATCCTGGAGACATTAGACTTACACATGACCTGAGCCTAAGTAAATAATAACCGCTATAACCCCATTCTGGTCAACCACACACTGAAACTGCAGATGATCATACACTTGCGCTCCTCAAGAAGCTTGAGTATATATAAGAAACACTCAGACACGCCAAAGCACAGCAGGATAAATAGCCCTGGGTGAGGCACTCTCTACACTAGCCCTGTTATTTTGCCTGTTATTTATTCGTGAAAATTGAATAAAAATACTTTTCAAAAAAAAAAAAAAAAAAATTGTGTCCATAAGAGATTCGTTTTCCTGTAGTTGGGCTATGAAAATACAAACACAAGATTTCCAACACGGACACCGCAGATGAGGCCATTCCATCTACATCAGTCTGTTTTATATACAAATTGTGTGTCTAAACATCGCACTAGTACAGTAGGAGCAAGTTTCATCTTTGCTCCTTTGGCCATGGCTAGCCATGGCTATTCTATTGTTCTCAGCTGCAATACGTATTGTATTGCAGTTGAGAACAATAGATTAACCATGGCTAGCCATGGCTAGCCCTGCCCAAAGGAGCAAAGATGAAACTTGCTCCTACTGTAGTTTGTGCTACTAGGATGCACAAGGAGAATGTTCTGATTAATTTGTACTTTAACACGTATATCTGAGTGCAACTGATACCCCGTACACATGGTACAATTCTGCCTTGCTTTCAATTTGATTTTGCTTATATAGTCAAAATCGAATCAACATTGAATGCTTTTCAGCCACATTTGCTGCCGGTTCCATCCCGATGCGCGGTCTTGCGGCATCAAAATCAAATAGAAAAATAGACTGTGCAGGCAAGACCATATAGTACAGATCTGTACTACAGTATATAGTCCAAATTTAGTGCATTAGGCTTGCCGTGTGATTCGATTCCTCATGTGCGTTGTGAAATTCCAATGTAGCCTAACCAATTCTCCACAGTGTTTCTTTGCAATGTAGTCCTTTGGAGGTACACAAACCGTGATAGGCCTTAAAGCCTAGATAAGCTGAAACATGCCGCAGCTTGTCAGGGATGTGCTTCACCTGCCCGAAAGCAGTCCTGATCTCAGCATCTTAAGTTAAGATACGAGAGAAATTATACTTATATAAATATTCTAACATGGACAGGATATAACTCTTAACTCCTTACCGCCGCAGCCTGTTTTTGCCTTCCTGACAGAGCCCTTTTTTTTCAAATCTGACATGTATCACTTTATGTGGGGATAACTTTTTATTGCTTTTACTTATCCCAGTGATTTTGAGATTGTTTTCTCGTGACACATTGTACTTTAAGTTAGTGGTAAATTTTGGTCGATACAGTCTGTGTTTTTTTGTGAAAAATACCAAAATGTCGTAAAAAAATTGAAAATTTTGCAATTTGCAAAATGTTAAATTTTCTGCTTGTGAGACAAATAATCATACCACTCAAAATAGTTAATAACTAACAAAGACCATATGTCTACTTTATGTTGCCATCATTATTTCAACCTCCTTTTAATTTTTTTGGACACTAGGAGGCTTAAAATATGAATAGCAAATTTTCAAGAAAATTTCAAACACTGATTTTTTTAGGGACCAGTTCAGTTCTGATGTGACTTTGAGGGACTTGTATGTGAGACACCCCCATAAATGATGCCATTTAAAAAACTGCACCCCTCACAGTATTCAAAACAGCATTTTGGAAGTTTGTTAACCCTTTAGGTGTTTCACAGGAATTAACCCTTTCCCGACGGGGCGTTTTTTGTTAACTTTTTTTTTTTTTTCCTCCTTGCGTTCAAATAAGCGTAACTTTTTTAATTTTCCGGCTATATAGACACATGAGGGCTTTTTTTTTGCGGGACAAGTTGTACTTTTTAATGGTACCATTTACTATACCGTATAATATTCTGGGGAATCAGGAAATAATTCAATGTGGGGTAAAAAGGAAAAAAAACGCAATTCCACAATTTTGCGCTGGTTACGTTTTTTTTGGAGTTCATAGTTCGTTTAAAATGATGAGTTATCTTTATTCTATGGGTCGTTACGATTCCGGTGATACCAAACTTATATAGTTTTCGTTACGTTTTACCACAAAAAAAAAAATAGAAAATTTTACGGTTTTTCTAATTTGCGTCGCGTCGCCATGTTCTGCGGCTTATAACTTTTTTTATTTTTCCACCTACGGAACTGGGTGAGGGCTCATTTTTTGCGGGCTAAAGTGTACTTTTTAATTAATACAATTATGGGATATGTGCGACTTTCTGATCTCTTTTAGTTACATTTTTTTGGGTAGGCGATGCGACCAAAAAACGTAGTTTTGGCGTTGGGAATTTTTTTCCGTTTACGCCTTTAACCGTGCGGGTTAACTAATGTTATATTTTAATAGATCGGACTTTTAGGAACGCGGCGATACCAAATATGTTTATTTTTTTTTATTTTTTATTTATTTTTATTTGTGAAATGGGGAAAGGGGGGTGATTTGAACTTTTAATATTTTTTTATATTTTTAAAAAATTTTTTTTTTTTTTTTTTTTACTTTTACTACAAGGCCCCCTAGTGTACTTGACCACTAGGGGGCGCGATCGCCTGTACTAGGTTCAGCCATAGAGCTCTATGGCTGAACATAGTGATTTTCAGCACTTCCTATTACATCCTGCCTCAGGCAGGATGTAATAGGAATGCTGACATGGCCAGCACAGGGGTCTACATTAGACCCCTGGCTGCCATGGCAACCCATCGGCACCCTCCGATCTCGCCGCGGGGGGCCCCGATCGGCGCCGGAGGGGGGCGTCCCCCCTCCGATCAGCTATTTAAGCACTGCGGGCGCTTTGCCCGCGGTGCTTAAAGGGTTAAACGGCCACGATCGGCGAACTCGCTGCTCGTGGCCGTGAGAGCAGGTACCTGGCTGTAATATACAGCCATTACCTGCTCTCTTTCAAGCCAGCTCACTCCGTGAGCTGGCTTGATTCCCCCGCAACGACATATGACGTACATGTACGTCATATGTCGGGAAGGGGTTAAAACAAAGTGTTTTTAAATTTCATTTTTTTTGCAGATTTTCAATTTTAATACATTTTTCTAAGGAACACAGTAGATTTTACTAGAGAAATGTGACTAAAAATTGATTCCCCCAATTCTTTTGTTTTCATAAATATCCTATATGTGGCCCTAGTGTGCACGTTGACCAAACCACAGGCTTCATAATAGAAGGAGCACCTACTTGATTTTGGAGCCTCCTTTTTATGAGATTATTTTTTAGGCACCATGTAGGTTTCTAGGCACCATAAAATGCTAAAAGTTAGGAACCCCCCCCCACAAGTGACCCCATTTTGCAAACTACACCCCTCAGGGAATTCATCTAGGGGTATAGTATACATTTCAAACCCCCAGGGGGGTTTCACCAATTTTGGTACAACTGGGCTGTGAAAATGAAAAATTACATTTTTTTACACAAAAATGCAGTTCTGGCTCAAAATTTTTCATTTTCACAAGGAATGAAGGAGACAAAGCACCCCAAAATCTGTGCCGCAATTTCTCCCGAGTACGGCAATGCCTCATATGTGACCAAAAAATACCATTTGGGTGCATGGCAGGACTGAGAAGGGAAGGAGTGATATTTGGATTTTGCAGCACAGATTCTGGTGGAATGAATGGTGGGTGCTATGTCGCATTAGCAAGACCCCCGAAGCACCAATACAGTGGAACCCCCCCACAAGTGACCCCATTTTGCAAACTACACCCCTCAGGGAATTCATCTAGGGGTATAGTGTACATTTCAAACCCCCAGGGGTTTCACCAATTTTGGTACAACTGGGCTGTGAAAATGAAAAATTACATTTTTTTTACACAAAAATGCAGTTCTGGCTCAAATTTTTTCATTTTCACAAGGAATGAAGGAGACAAAGCACCCCAAAATCTGTGCCGCAATTTCTCCCGAGTACGGCAATGCCTCATATGTGACCAAAAAATACCATTTGGGTGCATGGCAGGACTCAGAAGGGAAGGAGTGATATTTGGATTTTGCAGCACAGATTCTGGTGGAATGAATGGTGGGTGCTATGTCGCATTAGCAAGACCCCCGAAGCACGGTGAAATGATGAACCTAATAATCCATAGATGTGTGGTATATTTTAAAACACTCCTTCATACATAGGCCGGGTTTGTCGGGGCAAGTTTCACAGTGGAAAATAGTTTGCTTTCTTATTCCCTTTTTATAGCAAACTTTGCACCTTTTTTGTGTCCTGCCCTTTTTTCCAGTGGAGGGGATTTCGTTAGGAAAATGCTGCCCTGATACAATACGGGGGCCAGTACTAGAAGTACTGGGGCCCTCTGCCTGCTGGTTCCCAAATATTAGGCCCTTTATGACTTCCTCTTGAAAGTGCATAAATGTCCCCGTCTGGCTGGTAGAACGGAATAGTACGTAAGCGTTATACAGTGCCATCTGGATGATATACACGGCCAGCTTCTTATACCATATTTTTGTTTTCCGCAGGGCACTGTACGGCTTCAGTACCTGATCTGAAAGATCCACTCCACCCATGTACTTATTGTAATCTAGGATACAAATAGGTTTTGAGGTGTGGGTACTGGTACCTCGTACAGGGATGGAGGTGGTACTGTCTCCGTGAATTGTTGTCAGTATAAGGACATCCCTCTTGTCCTTATATTTGACCAACAACATATTTTCGGTGGATTGTGCCCTGCTTTCACCCTTTCTCAGTAATTGGGCAACGTGCGTTTTTGGGAGGCCTCTTTGGTTCTTGCGCACAGTACCGCAAGCTGCTGTACCTCTTGAACCAAGGGCCTTAAACAGGGGGATGCTGGTGTAAAAGTTATCCACATAGAGGTGATAACCCTTATCCAGGAAGGGGTGCACTAAATCCCAGACAATCTTTCCACTAACACCTACGAGGGAGGGGGGGCATTCTGGCGGTTCAATTCTTGTGTCTTTCCCTTCATATACCCTAAACCTGTGGGTGTACCCTGAGGTACTTTCGCACAGCTTATACATTTTTATGCCATACCTTGCCCTCTTATTGGGAAGGTACTGGCAGAATTTAACCCTTCCTTTAAAATGTATAAGTGACTCGTCTACACAAATGAATTTTTCGGGGATGTACATCTCAAATTTGGCGCTGAAATTATCAATGACCGGCCTGACTTTGAATAGCCGGTCAAAGGTGGGATCATCTCTGGGTGGGCACTGTGCATTATCGTTCTAATGCAAAAATTTAAGGATCGTCTCAAAACGAGTCCGGGTCATGGCCATACGATGAAGTGGGGTGCTATACAGAACATCTGTACTCCAATATTGTCTAATTTCTGGCTTTTTAACTATGCCCATATGTAACACCAGACCCCAAAACATCATCATCTCTACTGCATCTACAGGGGTCCACCTAGCAAATGATGACGTGGGGTTTTGAGCAATAAACTGCTGGGCATATAAATTACTTTGGTCCACCATTAAATTTATAAAATCATCAGAGAAAAATACTTTGAAAAAGTCAATTTCTTTGAGGCCTGTACTATCAAATTGGATTCCTGGGTTGGCCAAAAACTCAGGAACCTGGGGCTCAAAATTGTCTGGTGGTGGGGTCCATATGGGATCAATCATTTGGGGGGGGGTCTCAGCTGCTCTACGGGGGCGTCTTTGAGGGGGTCCCTCATCACTAGAGGAGGAAGAGGAGCTTAAGACGAATGCAAATTCATCGCTTACTTCACTGGCTGTGTCAGTGTCAGAGGCAATAAGGGCATATGCCTCCTCCGCTGATAACAGTCTTTGGGATGATTGGGACATTTTTATTATTTTTGTGTTTGTGTAAGTGTAGTGTTTCAACACGTGTATAGTGTAGGGGGGGTACAAACTTTATTTCAACACGGGGGGGTATGTAGTGTGTATGTAGTGCTTTAACACGTGTAAGTGCACTTAAGGGGCAGCAGCTTCAAGGCAGCTTTTGGTACAACCTTGAAGGGGTTAAAAGAAAAAAAAAAAGCTCCTGCGCCAAAAATTGAGCACAGATGTTGGTCAGTAACGTCCGTCACTGATCAGCGCTCAGCGGCCACAGGACACCCACAAAATCACCGTGGGTGTAAAAAAAATTTTAAAAAAAGACCCCACAGCACCCTCAAAAAAAAAAAAAAACTGCTGATCAGTCAAAGGCAACAGGAATTTGATCCCAAAAAAAAAAAATTAGATCAACCCTGTGCCAAAAATGCTGATCAGTGATGTACGTCACTGATCAGCGCTCAGCGGCCACAGGACACCCACAAAATCACCGTGGGTGTAAAAAAAATAAAAAAAAGACCCCCACAGCACCCTCCAAAAAAAATAAATAAAAAAAACTGCTGATCAGTGATGCAACACTGATTAGCAGTGAGGGGCAGCAGGCGCACAACTTTTGGTGCAACCTGACGGGGTATATAAAAAAAAAAACCTGCACCCCAAAAAAGTTGCTGATCAGTTAATTTATACTGATCAGCACAAAAGGGGGGCAGCAGAGACAAAATTATATTACACAATGACGCTGCAGCAGCAGCAGCACAAAATTATATTACACAATGACGCTGCAGCAGCAGCACAACAACCAGGAAGCACCAGCAGCAGGCAGCACGGATGCCACCACACCACCAACGCTGATCAGGTCAGTATAAGAGGACAGATGGGCACGGAGACCGCTCTGCACGCTGTTCCTGACCGGAATGGCGGCTGCAGGGCTGTCTCCGTTATTTTCTCTGAGGTGTAATGGCTGTGATTGGTCCGTCGGTCCGACGGACCAATCACAGCCTTGGGGGCAGGTGGGGTGAGGTGGGGTGACCACCAGTGACCCCTTTACACCCGGTGGTGATTGGTGCTGTACTTAACAGCACCAATCACCACCGATCCCTGTGTTACCGAGCGCCGTTATTCGCCGGTACACAGAAAACGCTGCAATTGGCTGTTCACATTTGAACAGCCAATCACAGCGATCGCCGATGGGGGGGGGGGGCATCGCTGCCCCCCCTGGGCAATGGGGGAAGATGTCTGCTGTCAGGGACAGCAGCCATCTCCCCTCTGTCACCGCGTCTATAGACGCGGTGACACTTTAAATGCATGACGTACATTTATGCCATGCGTCGGGAAGTACATCCCGACCATGATGTAAATGTACGTCAAATGTCGGGAAGGGGTTAATTATATCAAGACATTACATGTAATTCTAAATTAGGAAGCTAAGAACAGTGTGTAGTATACAGCATCTTCAGTTACTGGAAGAATTTTTCATATTTCTCTTTATCCTGCACGTGTGCCAGGAATTTTAGTCCAGCATTGATGGAGCAATACAAGTGTTGCTCTGGTGGGTCATGCACAGCCAGCAGTGCTGACAATACTGTTATGTAGTTCTGTAATATTGACAGGCTATTGTGACTTTTCCCATTAGTGACTTTTTTGCAAAACTGAGCCATTAAGACACACAGCTTCTGTTGATAAAAATGATATGCGGCATGGCTATATTCAGTATGTGACAGAAGCCGCTGTTGTGTCCAAAAAGATACAGAGTCGAGCACTAGAAGGGCTGTTTAACGCGAAAGGAGGCTAGACACATAGGGGCAGATGTATTAAGACTTAACAAGAGATAAATCCAAGGGTGATAAGGAGAGATAAACATCCAGCCAATCACCTGCTAACTGCCATGTTACAGCCTGTGTTTGAAAAAAGGGTACTTGTTTATTTTCACGGCGGCAGCACGAGGACGCTGAAGCTATAAATATTGGCAGCTTACCAGACTGCCTTAAGCTCCGCTTTCAGCGTAGCGACTGTTTGAATTCTGGCAGCTTGCCAGCTGCTTAGTTGTTTAGTTTCAGGGCGGCAGCGCTGCTACTCCTAACCTCCTATGAAGTGAGCACCTCTCACACAGCGCTTGTGCCTGCATGATATCCTCTGTCCTGTGGAGAGGGGATCATGAAGGCGCCGGCGGAGAGGCACTCCATCTTTGTGATACGTGGGAGCATCTCAGACGCTCCAGCAGCGGCAGCACGAGCCCGCTCTAGCTATGAATCTTGGCAGCTTGCCAGACTGCCTTGACCGCGCAGATGTTGCCTAGTAACTGTATGAGCGCGCAGATGTGTGAATGTGTTCCTGAATCACCCCCACCATCCACGCCATCCCGAAGCGTGGCGGTACGCGTCCTCCCATACTTTTCATACCCCCACTATCCACATCGGCATTGAGTTGATTATATATAGTGTGCCGAACCACCGAGCCCGAAGTGCGGCGAAACAAGTTGGCACAAGCGCTGTGTGAGAGGCGCTCACTAGGCTTCACAGGAGCTTAGGAGTACCAGCACTGGGCTGCCTTGGAGGAGTCAGCGTTGCACGCTGATAACATACATTACAGAAGTAAGGCGGCACGCACTGCCGCCCTGAAACTAAACAACTAAGCTGCCAGAATTCATAGCTAGAGCGTCCTCGTGCTGCCGCCCCTGAAACTAAACAAGTAAGCAGCTGGCAAGCTGCCAGAATTCAAACAGGCGCTTTGCTAATAGCGTAGCTTAAGGCAGTCTGGCAAGCTGCCAATATTCATAGCTTCAGCGTCCTCGTGCTGCCGCCATGAAACTAAACAAGTACCGAAAAAAGTCTGTAAGGAGTTGATTGGCTGGACGTTTATCTCTCCTTATCACCCTGGCATTTATCTCTTGTTAAGGCTTAATACATCTGCCCCATAGTAACAAATACTTTACATCAGGGGTCAGGGAACTTATTTTTACCTTTTTACCCCAAAATATATTTAGATCGTCGTTACCCCCTTGATTTGAAAGGAAGGAAATTATATAATTGTAATACACTTTACCCTTGCAGCAATTAATGTACTACACACAGCCATACAGTCATCATCGATGGCTGCCAGGCTGTGTGTGGAATTGTCATTGATAATGTGACGTCCAGGCTACTATTAGTGTCCATGAGGTATGCCCGCACAGTGCCAGAAACGGGAATGCCACCACGGTGCCCGGTATGACCCCATGGTACTGGGTATGCGCCCACAGTGCCAACAATGCCCCTACAGTGCCAGCAACAAGTATACCCCCATAGTGCCAGCAACAAGTATGCCCCACAGTGCCAGCAATGCCCCACAGTGCCAGCAACAAGTATGCCCCACAGTGCCAGCAACAAGTATGCCCCACAGTGCCAGCAACAAGTATGCCCCACAGTGCCAGCAACAAGTATGCCCCACAGTGCCAGTAACAAGTATGCCCCACAGTGCCAGCAATGCCCCACAGTGCCAGCAATGCCCCACAGTGCCAGCAACAAGTATGCCCCACAGTGCCAGCAATGCCCCACAGTGCCAGTAACAAGTATGCCCCACAGTGCCAGCAATGCCCCACAGGGCCAGTAACAAGTATGCCCCACATTGCCAGCAATGCTCAATCCCGGGATTGAGCATTTTTCAATCCCGGATCCCGGGATTGAAAAAATGCCCCGGGATTGGCATCCCTACTTGGGATAAGGCTCTGCTCATTAGAATAGCTAGTAAAGGTGTTTGTTCCTGTTATCCAATCAATAGCTATCCTGTAGTTGGCCGCTATGGCGTATGTTCTGAGGCACGGTAAATTGTCCCCCAATTCCCTTTTTTGGTGCATTTTATACAGACACCCTTGGTTTTTTTGTCAGCCCATATAAACTTTGTGAGGTCTTTATTAAATTTGACAATATCTTTTTTTGGTGGGATAATTGGGAGCATTTGTAGGACAATAAATAGCATCTACCTATGTACGACAGAGGCAGATGAGCCCATCTAGCAAAATCAGCAATTGTTTTAGACCACAATGGACTATAGTTTAATGAATATAGCTGAGAGGGATGTGGGGAATTTTTATGCCCAGGTAAGTAATCCCATCTCTTGGGGCCCATTTAAAAGGAAAGGAACTCTCCCAACCTAATTTTGCTTCTGGAAAGAAGGCCAGTGCTTCCGATTTAGTGTAGTTTATCTTAAAACCACCCACTTTTTCAAATTCTGACAAGAGGGGTAACAATATTGGGATCGCCTGTTTGGGGTTAGACATGTATAATAAAAGGTCATCAGTGAATGCGGATACCTTGAGTTCTGTCTGTGCTAGCTGGACACCCTTCCATCCCCTATTAGCCAAAAAATGTCTAAGAAGAGGGTCTAGGGCCATGTTGAACAACAAGGGGGAGAGTGGACATCCCTGACGGGTGCCCCTTAATAGTTGAAAGCAGTTGGTATTTGAATTGTTAATAGTTAGGAATGTGGGGGGAGTATGATATAAGGTCTGAAATATGTAAATAAAATCCGAGCCATAGTTCTGGGCCTGAAATAAAGCTGTTAAATATTGCCATGACACCCGGTCAAAGGCCTTGTCTGCATCACAACTGAGAACGATTGTATCTCTATGTTGGGACTGGTGGGTATTTATCATGGCCGCTAGTAGGGACCGAACATTATGTACTGAATGTCGGTTCCTATGGAATGAAGTTGTATTATGCCTGAGGAAGAGAGAAAATTGAAGGTGATCGTCAATCAGCTCATAACTGTCAAGTTACAGGCTGGGTTTGAAAAATGACAGGAGCTGGTTGGCTGCTGCATTATCACCTTCAATTTGATTATTTCTCTAAGGCTAATACATTTGCCCCATGTACCCTGTTGTGCCTACACTGCTCAAGTATTGACCTCTTTGCTCTTAAGATCTCTCATGTTTCATTCTCTGCAAGGCATTGTTCATTTCAGCTTTGACTTGGTTGGCTCTATTGCATTCAATCAGTTCCTTTCTGTTTTAGTTTTGCACAGTGCAATCCACAGCCCTAAACAAATTCTACATAACTGTGTTGTCCAGTTTAATACAGGGTACCATCAGTCTTAGTCCGGCCATTGGTTCCATACCCGATATTGAAGCGCCATCAGCCCAATATTGGAAGCATTATCTGTTCCAGACCAATATTGACCATTGGTTCTATCCTGCTATTGTAGCACCATTGATTCTTGCCTGATCTTGCAAATGCCAACAGTTCTAGCTGATATTCTACATACCATCGGTCCCAGTCCAATGTTCTAAATATCTTAAGATTTAGTTGTAAACTTTGTCGGTTCTAGTCTGACCTTTTCTCTATTGTGCATCATAAGTTTCAGATATGAACCCAAGCGGATAGTAGTACTTTGTTCATTTGTTTGCATGGGCCACAACCTGCACGTCAGATGCAGGAGAGTCTATATCTCCTTGTGTGGGTTCTTAGTGTTAGAATCTAGGCCTCTGGCTAGGGTATTAGCTAACTACTAGTACACGTGCGTTCTGTCCAACAAAGCACTGAGCAAAACTACCTTAAGCATCATAGTTTAATCCATAGGACTTCTACCACTGGTCCACCAGTGTCACTACCAGGAACACAACACCCTTCTGATATGTCAAAGAGTGGTTGATGCTTATCAGGCTAGAAAAGTTTACAAAATCATCTCTAAGGAGTTTGGACTCCTGCAACAGTCAGAGAGGTTGTGTAAAAATGGAGGAATTTCCAGACGATTATTTCCCTCTCCAGGAGTGGTTGATCAACTAAGATCACACCAAGAGGAATGTGTCTAATAGTTTGCAAGGTCACAAAGGAACCCAAGGTAACCTGTAAGCACCTGAAGTACTTTTTCACATTAGTTAATGTTAATAAGTTCACCATTAGGAGGACTTCCATTTGGTCTTTGATCCTCTGTCAGCTTTTACTGTGTTTTTATTTTTCTTTTTTTTGAAGAGGTGTTTCGTTTGGCCATTACTTCTGCTAGGTTGTAATACCAGTCTCTTCAATTTTTCTCTATCTGGGGGACACGGTGTTACCCCCCTGGTTGTATTGTTGTGTCAGTTGTGCTTTTTGCATGTTATCCTTTTAGTTTGTTCAATACTAGTGTTCATTCTAGCACCCGCTATATTTGAAAAGCCATGCAGTTCCTCTTCCCTGCCTGGGGTGTCGCTGTCTGCTGTATAGGTCCTAGCACAGTGTGGTCTGTATATCAGCGCTGATATGCAAACCAGACCTGTGCTAGAAACACCACAGCAGACAGCGACACCCCAGGCAGGGAAGAAGTACTGCATGGGTTTTGAAATATAGCGGGTGCTAGTATGAACACTAAATACACATCTGAATACTGTTACTTAAGGAAGTGGTAGGCCCTAGAAAAGAGGGGAAGAGTTTAATTCCTGTCTTCCAGATGGACTCGGGAGAATTGATTTTGGTACTTATGTATTATCTGGGCTGCCGATTTTTTTGATTGTATGCCTTAACTTAAGGCATACAATCAGATGCGATGCGATATCGCATCGCATACGACCATATCGCATGCGATGACCCGATTTTTCCATAGGATTCAATGTTAAAATGGACTGAGTCCATTTTAACATGGAATTCAATGGGAAAAAGGGGTCCTTTTCATACACCTACTATCCAAGTGGGCATGGAGTTGGATATAAACCTGTGGCGAGCTTAGCGAGCCACCGAGCCCGAAGCGTGGCGAGCGAACGGTATTCTGTGTCCCCTCGCGGGGCTCGCTACACTCGCCACCCTTCGGGCTCGCTACGCTCGCCACAGGTTTATATCCAACTCCATGCCCACTTGGATAGTAGGGGTATGAAAAGGACCCCTTTTCCCATTGAATTCCATGTTAAAATGGACTCAGTCCATTTTAACATTGAATCCTATGGAAAAATCGGGTCCATCGCATCGCATCGGATGCGATGGACCCGATTTAAAAATCGGCAGCCCAGTTATTACATAAGTACCTTGATTTTATGTTGAGTATAATGTTTGTTTTTACCCATTAATAAAAAGACATAAAGTGGACACTGAATTAAAATACTTCAGAGTCCACTTTATAATTTATACCATTGTATACATGTATATATAGTAAACCAGTATCCCTTAACATGTAAGGTGGATGTTTATGTTAAATAGTAATTATTATTATTATTATTTTGCAGATCATCCTCTAAAAAGTGAGATTTGTGAAAGAAATTTTAAAATGTTTGAAGCAATCTCTAATTTGCAGGTAAGATCCCATGTTACTTTTCTACTTTTCTCTTATTTCTTGTTTTCCACCTTTTTTTCCTTTTTTGACTATTAAAATATTTATTTTTTTCTTATAAATCTTTTTATGATATTTTACCTAATTTCTAATTGATTAGTTGTGTTCACTATTAAGTTACTTCGCTACATTGTGTTGACTGCCACTGAGTATTAGAAGACTTGGAATTTTCTGCAACTGTAATCTGGAAATTTTTCTAGTTAGTTGTTATTAAAAAAGTAAATTTTTTTGAATATTTATTTTTTATTCTGTTCTTATTTTTATTACAGGAAGATTTTGATATATTTCTTTCACTAGAGGAATATGAGAATGACTCGTTGGTGTCTCAGCTCAGAGAAGAGCACATTATAGCCTATGAGACGGCTTTATCCTTGTCTAAATCTGAAAATGCACTCAAACAGAGTCCAAACATTGAGGAGAGTTCCAAAGTTCCGTCAACCGAGTCCAAGATGTACAGACTTGCATTGCTTTTGCGGCTCACTGAGCAAGGTCTTAGTGCAGAACTGGCCTTAATGGCTCTAATTTCTGGGAAGGTTGAAAAAACACTGCAGATTTGCAGGTAAAACACAACATATGATTGCACTAAATTTATTATTACATTCAGTCAAGACTTTATTTTTAGGATATTTAGTTCTGCTGCAAAGCTTTGCATCATATTTTTTCTGTGTATCTCATGTTGCTTCATTCTTCATTAAAAAAAAAAATGGAACAGGTCATCTTCTGTATTAATGTATGTTGTTTTATTTTGTTTTGTCTTTCCTTTGTTTTCCTTCCTTCAAACATTTTTTTTGTTTTAAATACTAATTTAAAAGAACCACTTATTGTACAATGTTTATATTGTTACATTTGAAATACAGAAACCGTTGGTATTATCATAGGTAAATATTTGGTGACTACAATTATTGCATGGCTGTATCTTTTGGGTTTATCTTCCAGATCTATTCAATTGCTTTGCCAATTTCCAAATGTTGTAAGCCTGCGGCTAACACGTTACCTCATAGATACTAGGTTAAGTATTAAGGGTTGTTGAAACACTTATGCGCATAAGCTGCTCAGAGGGACTGTCTTTAGTGATGTGTACCAAGTTACACAGATGAATACAATGCCACACAGAAAATACACCAATACGGTCCCCGGCGCTGTCTGACTTTCTTTTCCTCTTAGAAAATTTACCCAAAAACAAAAGAAAATAAGATATAATAGTGTAATATTGGTTGGGATTAAACAGAGTTTTGTTGGTCCCGTACCGTTCAGTTTTGTCTACTTTTTGGTAGACTCCAAACGTATATGATGGAGCGGTAACGTCACCGATTGGACCTCAGAAAATCTATTACTGCTATCAAAAGAATCCAGGAAAGAGAAAAGAAGGATACCACAATAGTGTAATACTGTTTAATTCTATGTGATTTTATATAGAGACTCTCTTAATTTTAGGACTCGTACCATTATGGTTTGTCTCCTATATAGGTAGAAAAATAAGCTTAAATGGTTGTTTTGGCCATATGGTTTTCAGCTATCCTCAATCTCAAGGTTTTCCGGTTTCATGAAAGATAGAAAAACCGGCATATGGTGCAATACTTACTTTAATGAATACAATAAAAGTGATTAAAAACAAAGAAGCCAAAGCAGGACTCCCTGTGGTTTAGTCCACAGTAAATGTAGACTAAACAAGCATGATGTTAAAATCTCCACAGGCATCCCCGGAAACTCTACCTGGTGTACCTACTCTTCTCACCTTAGCATCTGCTTCTCTCCCTTATCCACCAACACGTTTCAATACGTATCTTTGTCAAGATGTGAAGTGAGACTGTGAGGGGTCTGTTTATATACCCATAATCCTAAACCTCTAAAACAAGCCTATTGCCAGACATGGATAATACCTGTTCCACTAATCCTGTATGTTCTATTGTTATTCATGCAATCCGCTATCCACTTTTTCAGAATCGTTCCATAATTAGAAGATGTATTTCCCATCTTGTATTCTCTTCCGCTATCTGGATTCCCAGAAGCGGAAGTGGCGTTTTTGCATTCCACTCACTGGTAGTGCATTCCAGCGCCATTGCGCTTACCAGTCAGTCTGTACTCTATTTCCGCTCTCTGGATACTGGAAGCGGAAATGGTGCTCTGTGTTCCAATAGTGGCTTTCTTGCGTTCAAACGCCATTAGAATGGTGAGGCATTCCAACTTTCAGTTTCCAAATGTTGTAAGCCTGCGGCTAACCCGTTACTTCATCGATACTGAGTTAAGTGCCCAGAGTTCTAGAACCACCACACGCAATAAGCTCTAGACCAGGCATGTCCAACGTTGGCCCTCCAGATGTTTTGAAACTACACATCCCAGCATGCTTTGCAATAGTTTTAGCATTCTCTAATAGCAAAACTGTGGCAAAGCATGCTGGGATGTGTAGTTTCACAACATCTGGAGGGCCAACGTTGGACATGCCTGCTCTAGACAGTGTGCTAAATGTAGATTGTTCCTCACTGTTTCTGGGGCATGCATTGTGTACCCTCTGGGTATTATCAATTAGGGTAACGGCATTGATTGGATAGCTCAGGGCAGAGCACCAATAAATTCTACCCTATAATGTCTTGTACTGATTAATGTGTATATGTGTCTTGTCACATGGATACTACTATATTAATGCTAAGATTTTTTTTTATTAATTTTTTTTTTTAGGGACTTATATGAAAATCACCGTAATGCTCAAACTGCTCATTTACTCTTTCTGGTTTCCCAAAAACTGTGTCAAATGTTGGCAGCAAATACTCCAATGATAATTCCTCCAGGAATGAACCTCACTGTTGTCACTTATCAGTTAGCTTGTCAAGCAGCCACGATATGCAGTCCAGGTAATATCTAGCATTGTGAGCTTATAGCAGCCATGCATCTTTTTAGCGAAGGCTTTTTAATTTGCTCTTCCTTTGAAGTTAGTGTATGCAGTTCAGTATATCCAGTAAAATGAAAGCTGACAAATGGGCTCCCCGCACTGAGCAGGCAAACACCACTCCCCCAAAAAGATTTAATGCAGCAGCGGGGGGGCACCTGCAATAGCTGACAAGCCACTCAGCAGAGGACTTGAGCATTGTGTCAGCGCGGCAGCTGGAAGACTGCTATAGCGGCAGGAGGTAAGCGTGCCCACGCTCGCTTGTAACCAGGCTGCCAGGGCCTGAGCACATTATAGCAGTGAAGCCACTACTTCCAGCTGCTGCTGCTGCTGTACCAGGGAGCGATGCCAGCCATGGCCTGGGCACATAGTAACGGTAGCACTAATACCTGGTGCCTCTAGGCCACTTAAGGGGGAATTTCTCCCAATTCTGTGTGGCAGCCAAGACTTTTTCTCCGGCACCTGCTGACTGCGCAGGGAGGACCCGGACAGTTCCCAAACTCCATGCAGCAGTTGGTATGGAAATGGGGCCTGGGGCTGCTCTCCGACATGTCCTCGGTTATCACAGGTAATGCAGTGCCCCCGGCTTCTCACCCACAAAATATCCAGCAGCACCGGCTGTAATATGTATCGCAACCTGACACAGGAAGCTGCGGGGGCACATTTGGAAGAGCTGTCAGCATGGCCTTTCAGCACGTCGGGGGGCAGCGGAAGGGTGCACAGTGCCTCATAACAAAGGGGTAGGACGTGGCATCCTGAAGAAAAAGTCTACATTGAACACACACATACACAATGTGCTGAAGAGCTAAACTTGGAGACACTGTATTATATAGGTTACATATGTTTATTTTTGATATGCAATTTGATGGTGTCAATTCTTTGCAAAAGGAATATGTTATTCAGCTGAACACTATGTGCCTTTTAGTGAAAATCTGTAGTTTTATTTCACCAAGACCTAGCATTTCAGAGGAAAAAGCAGAAATAAGATACATGTCTATTAAAGCCAAAGTTCTGTCACCAATTATTCTTAAGCAGCCCATACACGCTGCTATGCGTGCTGTCCAATGTGTGCTTTGAGGTGCGCGCTCCCGCGGCACCTCATCGCACAGTACATAAAGTATGTGCTTGCACATACTTTTTGTAATTTGTTTTCATCACATTGCATCGCATTGCATGCACAGGCAATGTGATCCATGCTAGTTAAGCACGGAACGCTCGCCCGTGTATGGGCGGCATTAGTTTGAGTGTGGTCGTTCTTATGAAGTCTACTGCTATTTTTTTTGCCTTATTGCAAACTGCAATCACAACATAATTTAATTGCTAATGCTATAATCCAAATATTATTCACCATATCTGGTGTATAAATGTAAAAACACAAAGATATTACATTACTATGTAATAATGCTTATGACTTAAACATGGTGATATTAAATTGATTGCAAATAATATAAATGCGGTTTTCTTAAAAAAAAATAAAAAAAATCTTGAATGAAACTGGATTAAATACAAACATCTTTATCTTAACGCAAACAAATCATTCTGCCTGTGTTAGAATAATTAGGGCTATTCATTATTAGAAATGAGTTTCTAACATAATTACACTTTTTATATAGTTTTCCTCTTTACCCAAATCTCCTTTTCCTTGTGACAGGGCATATGTGTGCTACTATGCTATCTTGTTCATTGATTTTTTTTATCTACATACTACCATAAAAAGGTTTTAATATTTATAGAACGACTTATTAGACCATAGACCATACATATTAGCAACTATCTATCTCTTCCTTATGGACAGGGCTGGTTTGAGGGCTGTGGTTATCAGGCTGCAATGTTGGGGTCGCTTAAGAATGCCCATATGCTGTTTTATGCTAATAACTCGCCTAGCAGCATACCTCCCAATATGACCCTCTCCAGGAGGGAGAGAATGCTCTGCTCCTGGATTTACCTCTTAATCTAGGATTGCAATCACCTGTGTTATAACAAAAATACCTCTCATCAATTAACATGTTCAAAACAGGGGATGGCAATCCTAAATTAAGAGGGAAGTCCAGGCGCAGAGCATTCTGTCCCTCCTGGAATCAGTCATGTTGGGAGGTATGGTAGCATACCTCCCAACATGACCCATTCCAGGAGCTACATAATGCTCTGTTTCTGGACTTCCCTCTTGATTTATAACTGCCATCACCTGTTTTGAACAGCTTAATGGATGAGAAAGGCACTTCACCACAGGCAGGGCTATTTTTGTGCAGGCTCCAGCAGGAACTGTGGCCCTTATTCTAGTTCACTCTTTCTGACAAAATATTTCTTAGATGGACAAAACCATGTGCACTGCAGGTGAGGCAGGTGTAAAACCCCACCCAAATCTAATTATCTCTGCACAAGTAACATCTGCCTCACCTGCAGTGCACATGGTTTTGTCCATCTAAGAAATATTTTGTCAGAAAGAGTGAACTAGAATAAGGGCCACAGTTCCTGCTGGAGCCTGCACAAAAATAGCCCTGACCACAGGTGATAGCAATCATACATTAAGAGGAAAATCCAACAATAGAGCATTCTATCCCCCTTGAGAGGATCATGCTGGGAGGTATGCATACGTATCGTACAAATGGGTTATAAATACTTAATTTACAAATGTATACAGCAAATGGACATAAAACCAAACATCAGAACCAATACTTTGTTTTTTTTCAACTCTCTTATCTATATATAAATTCCCAATGTGCACTGATCTGACTTTCTTTAAAGAGAACATTTTATTTATGGACCAGTTAATTATTGTTGACCCCAGTCTGGAGGGCCCCCACAGATTTTCAGCATAGCGGTCTCTGCCGTTCTGACCCTGCTTAAAATAAAAATTCAGACATCTGAAGCCTACATAAATGTACCTCAATTCCTTACTTACGTTATATTTTAAAATAATAATAAAAACATTGATCCTTTTATACAGTACACTTTTTGTTAAAAGAACACATTAGCAAATGGATTTTACATCTTACACTAGTCTGACATTTATTTTTTTATATTTACTGTGAAGGTTAGTTGCCTAATGTATATCATTTTTAACTCATTACCATGTGCAAACATCAGTTACATGGGATGAACGTTCTTTATTAAATGACATTATGCTTATTGCTCTTGCAGATCTGTTGGTTGATGTATTGGAATTATGCAAATATACACAAATAGCTATGGAACTTTATAGACAATGCCAGATTGAAAACTATGGGTTTCTAACAAAAGTAAGTTTCAATTTATGACTTGTACATTAATTTTGCACAAATTGGGGATGTATTTATTTATGTATGTATGTATGTATATGCAGTTTGAGTATCCCTTATCCAAAATGCTCAGGACCAGAAGCATTTTGGATAATGGATTATCCTGTATTGGTATGTAAGTTTGTGTTCTATTTCAGGTACTGACTTTGAATGCCAAGCAATCCTTTTCTTGTACATATTTAGTACCATTTACATATCCTGTCCCCAGTAGGATTTTAGCAAAAATTAAAAAAAGAACATTCTGGAAGCTATAGTTTTTGGAATAATTTGGATAACGGATATTTGGATAAGGGATACTCATCCTGTATATTTATAGAATGCTAATCCTAATATTCAGTTTCACTTGTATATTTTTTATATATATATATATATATATATATATATATATATATAGTGGTTTGGAGAGACCGAACTCGCACTATATCGCGGCAACGGTGGGGTGCCCAACAAAGGGAATGTGTACCCACAAATATAACTGTGCTCCCCAATCGGCAGAATGGGGATGTGGGGCACTCGCCACAACACAAGGTGTGTTGTTGTTACACAAAGTCAATAAATGTCCACAGGTTGACGTCAAATTGTAAAAGAGTTTGAAGACAATTTATTATAATCCAATCACATGCCCCGACGTTTCGGTCCAATCAAGGGGACCTTTTTCAAGGAGCTCAATGTGAAGCAAAAACCAGCATCAGGCGTGGAAACGGGAGTAGGAACCTCTTCCTTATTGACTTTGTGTAACAACAACACACCTTGTGTTGTGGCGAGTGCCCCACATCCCCATTCTGCCGATTGGGGAGCACAGTTATATATATATATATATATATATATATATATATATATATATATATATATATATATATATATATATATATGTTGGTTTTCAAAACGGCACTCACAAGAACTCTTAGAAACGTTTTAGGTGCAGGGTCCAATGAAGGAAATGTAGAAATAGCACTTACCCTGCCTTGCAGCGGGAAGGAGATAGACCAGCACTCAGTTTGATGAAGAAAAAAAACTTGTATTTACAAAATAAGCAAAAGCATCGTAGTTACAGCAAGGTTATCAACATGATAGATGATACATAACATCACAGCTGACCCGACAGCTGTTTCGAACTGGATCCTGTCCAGATCTCATCAGGGGTACTGACAGTGTGCAGTGAACGTTACTTTATACACTACATAAAGGCGCCAAGTCCGCCCTTGGAATTTCAAACAGGCGCTGTCACTCAGCACCACGGGGTGTGAGAGAGCGTCCTGTTGCTTGGTAACACATTGCGGGGGTTCGGTCGAGTGACGCGTCACTCGGGAATCCCGGCGTCTGCTACTGCAAGCTGTCAGCGCTGCTGCTTGATGTCGGGGCAGGGAGAAACCAAGCCAACGCTGACGGCTGCCTGCGCGAAGGTGAAGGTGCCTGTATGTATGATAGGAACAAGCGGTGATAACGGACAGTGAACACATTAAGTGGCGTCAGTTACAGCAGAATCTGTGGCTGTACGGACCTAAAGAATACAAGGAGTAAGAATAGATCTCACAGTGCGGCTATGTAGAACCCAGTACATGTCGACACTAGCGCATAAATGTTCAGACATTTGATATAATTAATGCAGTGGCACTCGGCGGTGCACTCTAATGCAATACAATGGTGGCACCCACACAATGCGGCTATATAGAACATAGTACATGTCGACACTAACGTATACATACTCAGACATTTGTTGCAATTAATGCAGTGGCACTCGGCGGTGCATTCTTATGTAATACAATGGTTGCACATTTATTAAAGCATTTAGAACCCACGGCGGGGTCATAGTGTCTGTCTGGGGTGTAGTTAAAAAAGCGCTGGATCACCGGCTTAGATATCAAAAATAGCTATCAAGCCTGTTCCCAACACTGTCAATGTACATGGTTCTAAGCCGTATGTGTAATGTATTTATACATAATAAAGGGGTTGGGTCTATGTGGCACATTAGGAGATGATAAGTACACTCAGGCACTGTACGTAGGGTGTTCACTTAAATGAAACACCCCATTTTAAAATCCTCATTCAAGCCATGCGGGGTGAGGGAGTTCAAACGATAAATCCACTTTAGTTCACGTTGTAATAAGAGGGTGTCTCTGTCACCGCCTCGCCTAAGTGGCGGTATGTGGTCCAATAGATGGCACTTTAGTTGTCCAATATTATGTCCTTTTTCCAGATAATGTCTGGCAACAGGGAGGTGTTTTAGATCCTGGTCCGCATTAGAGGTAATGAAGCTCTTTTTGATCGATGATCTATGTTGCCCTAGTCTCTCTTTGATCATTCTCGTCGTTTTCCCAACATAGACGAGATTGCAGGGGCAAGTTAAGGCATAGACAATATATTTGCTATTGCAATCCAATCTGTGGTTCAGCTTGTATTTTTGTCCGTTTGCTGGATTGATGAATTCATCCCCTGTAACTAAGAAGCTACAGTTAGTACAACCAGAGCACTTATAGACTCCCGGTTTTCTTGATAGCCAGGTTTTGGAGCTCTGGATGTTCGGAGAAATGTCAGTTACCACCAATTGGTCTCTCAGGTTAGGCCCCCTTCGATAGGCAAATCTGGGGGGTGTCTTGAGTATTGGCTCAAGAGTTGGGTCACTTGCAATCAGGTGCCAATGTTCATGGATTTTTTTCTTGATGAATTTGGAAACAACTGTATAAGTGCTACAAAAGTTGATTCTTTGTTCAGGCTCGCTGGATAATTTATTTTTCTGCACCAGTAAATCTTCCCTTTTGTGTTCAAGGGCTCTATGAAGAGCTGTATCCACATCATGTTTCTTGTATCCTCTCTCAAGGAATCTTTTGCCCATTTCTGCTAGAGCCAAGGGCAATGCTTCTGGGTCAGATGTGATCCTACAGACCCTTAACATCTGGGAATACGGTAGGCCTTTTTTGAGCGCTTCTGGGTGATGACTGTTGGCATGCAGTAAGGTGTTTTTATCCGTTGTCTTGCTGTAGACTTTTGTGTGAAGTTTGCCCTCCTTGAGGGTTATACTTACATCAAGAAAACTGATGGATTGGCGGCTGAAGTTTATAGTGAACCTGATCGTCCCTGGCAGTGCGTTAAGATAATTGACAAACAGCAGTAGGTTTTCTTCCCCTCCAGTCCATAGTATAAACAAATCGTCTATATATCTGACATATAGTTTCATAAATTTGTTATAAATTGGATGTCCGCTTATGTGCTGTTTTTCATAATCCGCCATATATAGATTTGCGTAGGCTGGGGCCATATTGGACCCCATTGCCGTGCCCTGGCGTTGGAGGAAAAACCTGTTCAAGAAGAGAAAATAATTTTTGTTCAGAATGATTTCCATGAGGAGTGCGAGGTAGTCAATTGGTGGTCCAGAATATGCTTGGTTGTAAGTAATGATGTTCCGACAAGCAGCTATCCCCTCTTTATGGGGGATGTTGGTATACAAGCTTGAAACGTCCAAGGTTACAAGGATGGTCTCTGGTGGGATATCTATAATTCTGTTGAGCTTGCGTAGAAAGTCAGAGGTATCCTCTATAAAGCTGTCCGTGTTTTTCACTACTGGCTGAAGGTAGAAATCTACCAGTTGTGAGATAGGCTGGCATAGTGATCCCCTGGCCGAGATGATCGGTCGTCCTGGTGGAGATATGAGGGATTTATGGACCTTGGGGAGGGTATACAGAATTGGAATTTTAGGGTTTGTCTGAGTGAGGAAATTTGCTGTCTCTCTGCTGATGTAGTTATTGGAGACTCCAAGATTGATGATGTTATCTATCTCCTTCTTATATTGCCACGTGGGGTCACGGTCTAATTGGAGGTAGCATGTCTGGTCTGATAATTGATTGAGGGCTTCCAGGACAGTTTTGATTGGCACATTGACATGTACAAGTTTGGAAGGCAATTGAGGCTGAAGGACTACTTCCAGAAAAATCCAGTAGCCCATTCTACCAACAAAACGGAGACAATGACCAGCACTCTGAAGAAAAACAGCAAGTTCGACCCCCCCACCCTCAATGCGTCAGTGAATACCTTTCTCAGGGTCCTTAAAAGGGATACCTGCCCAATTGTGGATAAACATAAAATCTCCTACCACAACATCACTTTGGAGGAAAGGAATTCGATTAAAACGCTTAAAGGAGACAAAGACCTCATCATCAGGGCAGCGGACAAGGGGGGAGGCATAGTGCTCTTGGACTACTCCTATTACGTTAAGGAAGCCCTCAATCAATTATCAGACCAGACATGCTACCTCCAATTAGACCGTGACCCCACGTGGCAATATAAGAAGGAGATAGATAACATCATCAATCTTGGAGTCTCCAATAACTACATCAGCAGAGAGACAGCAAATTTCCTCACTCAGACAAACCCTAAAATTCCAATTCTGTATACCCTCCCCAAGGTCCATAAATCCCTCATATCTCCACCAGGACGACCGATCATCTCGGCCAGGGGATCACTATGCCAGCCTATCTCACAACTGGTAGATTTCTACCTTCAGCCAGTAGTGAAAAACACGGACAGCTTTATAGAGGATACCTCTGACTTTCTACGCAAGCTCAACAGAATTATAGATATCCCACCAGAGACCATCCTTGTAACCTTGGACGTTTCAAGCTTGTATACCAACATCCCCCATAAAGAGGGGATAGCTGCTTGTCGGAACATCATTACTTACAACCAAGCATATTCTGGACCACCAATTGACTACCTCGCACTCCTCATGGAAATCATTCTGAACAAAAATTATTTTCTCTTCTTGAACAGGTTTTTCCTCCAACGCCAGGGCACGGCAATGGGGTCCAATATGGCCCCAGCCTACGCAAATCTATATATGGCGGATTATGAAAAACAGCACATAAGCGGACATCCAATTTATAACAAATTTATGAAACTATATGTCAGATATATAGACGATTTGTTTATACTATGGACTGGAGGGGAAGAAAACCTACTGCTGTTTGTCAATTATCTTAACGCACTGCCAGGGACGATCAGGTTCACTATAAACTTCAGCCGCCAATCCATCAGTTTTCTTGATGTAAGTATAACCCTCAAGGAGGGCAAACTTCACACAAAAGTCTACAGCAAGACAACGGATAAAAACACCTTACTGCATGCCAACAGTCATCACCCAGAAGCGCTCAAAAAAGGCCTACCGTATTCCCAGATGTTAAGGGTCTGTAGGATCACATCTGACCCAGAAGCATTGCCCTTGGCTCTAGCAGAAATGGGCAAAAGATTCCTTGAGAGAGGATACAAGAAACATGATGTGGATACAGCTCTTCATAGAGCCCTTGAACACAAAAGGGAAGATTTACTGGTGCAGAAAAATAAATTATCCAGCGAGCCTGAACAAAGAATCAACTTTTGTAGCACTTATACAGTTGTTTCCAAATTCATCAAGAAAAAAATCCATGAACATTGGCACCTGATTGCAAGTGACCCAACTCTTGAGCCAATACTCAAGACACCCCCCAGATTTGCCTATCGAAGGGGGCCTAACCTGAGAGACCAATTGGTGGTAACTGACATTTCTCCGAACATCCAGAGCTCCAAAACCTGGCTATCAAGAAAACCGGGAGTCTATAAGTGCTCTGGTTGTACTAACTGTAGCTTCTTAGTTACAGGGGATGAATTCATCAATCCAGCAAACGGACAAAAATACAAGCTGAACCACAGATTGGATTGCAATAGCAAATATATTGTCTATGCCTTAACTTGCCCCTGCAATCTCGTCTATGTTGGGAAAACGACGAGAATGATCAAAGAGAGACTAGGGCAACATAGATCATCGATCAAAAAGAGCTTCATTACCTCTAATGCGGACCAGGATCTAAAACACCTCCCTGTTGCCAGACATTATCTGGAAAAAGGACATAATATTGGACAACTAAAGTGCCATCTATTGGACCACATACCGCCACTTAGGCGAGGCGGTGACAGAGACACCCTCTTATTACAACGTGAACTAAAGTGGATTTATCGTTTGAACTCCCTCACCCCGCATGGCTTGAATGAGGATTTTAAAATGGGGTGTTTCATTTAAGTGAACACCCTACGTACAGTGCCTGAGTGTACTTATCATCTCCTAATGTGCCACATAGACCCAACCCCTTTATTATGTATAAATACATTACACATACGGCTTAGAACCATGTACATTGACAGTGTTGGGAACAGGCTTGATAGCTATTTTTGATATCTAAGCCGGTGATCCAGCGCTTTTTTAACTACACCCCAGACAGACACTATGACCCCGCCGTGGGTTCTAAATGCTTTAATAAATGTGCAACCATTGTATTACATAAGAATGCACCGCCGAGTGCCACTGCATTAATTGCAACAAATGTCTGAGTATGTATACGTTAGTGTCGACATGTACTATGTTCTATATAGCCGCATTGTGTGGGTGCCACCATTGTATTGCATTAGAGTGCACCGCCGAGTGCCACTGCATTAATTATATCAAATGTCTGAACATTTATGCGCTAGTGTCGACATGTACTGGGTTCTACATAGCCGCACTGTGAGATCTATTCTTACTCCTTGTATTCTTTAGGTCCGTACAGCCACAGATTCTGCTGTAACTGACGCCACTTAATGTGTTCACTGTCCGTTATCACCGCTTGTTCCTATCATACATACAGGCACCTTCACCTTCGCGCAGGCAGCCGTCAGCGTTGGCTTGGTTTCTCCCTGCCCCGACATCAAGCAGCAGCGCTGACAGCTTGCAGTAGCAGACGCCGGGATTCCCGAGTGACGCGTCACTCGACCGAACCCCCGCAATGTGTTACCAAGCAACAGGACGCTCTCTCACACCCCGTGGTGCTGAGTGACAGCGCCTGTTTGAAATTCCAAGGGCGGACTTGGCGCCTTTATGTAGTGTATAAAGTAACGTTCACTGCACACTGTCAGTACCCCTGATGAGATCTGGACAGGATCCAGTTCGAAACAGCTGTCGGGTCAGCTGTGATGTTATGTATCATCTATCATGTTGATAACCTTGCTGTAACTACGATGCTTTTGCTTATTTTGTAAATACAAGTTTTTTTTCTTCATCAAACTGAGTGCTGGTCTATCTCCTTCCCGCTGCAAGGCAGGGTAAGTGCTATTTCTATATATATATATATATATATATATATATTAGTATATATTTTTTCACTTGTATATTAGCTCACAAATGTACAGATATAACTGTGATGAAAAACATTTTTGGGAATTCAAATGTTTTATTGCACCCCGCCATGGCACCCTGCTTGGTGTCCATGAGTTGGTGGTACAAGGACCAAATCAAATTACTTATGTTTGTCCACATATCATATGAAACATAATTGTAACCCTGTCCACCACCACATTACTGAACCTAAAGCTGGGTAAACACTAATTGCGGCACAGCCATTACATTAACAATATCGCTGGTGCACCCAGATGAACAAAATAGGGAATACATGTGGAACCATATCGTTAAGTGATGTCACCCAGCCTCCCTGCAGTACGTGCAATAATTGACGATATAGGCAGATTTGGCTGCATTCTCAGGTGACAGAAAGGGGTCGTTAATGACCTTTAGGTGCACACATCATTAACTATATAGTACGCACACACTAGACAATATGCACCAGAATATACTAATGATGTCTTTATCGTGCATATTGTTTAAAAAATATCAAATAGTGTGTACCCATACGGATGATCTGTAAGCACAATGTACTTTATTTAAGCATTTATTGAAATTTTGGGCTTTGCCACTATGTTTCAAGAATAAAGTTTGGCAACAACTGGATTACACAGATATCCTTGACCACCCTAACTGGCAACCAGGGTGTGTCTCTGATAATGGAAAACATTGCTGTATGATCTTTTGAACCTTTTTTTTTTTTTTGTATCCACTTCCTTCGGCAGATACATTAAGAGAGAAGCTACTGTTGTTGATTTATAGTTTTTTTTCCAGAAGAATACTATTCTATCCTTCTCACTCTAGCGCCAGTTTTACCCCCATGTTACATTGTGTGTTTTAATGAGGTGGCTGTTGGGGTAACAACTCTGAAATAGTTATGCAGACAATGAGATTTTGGCAGAAGATTTTGACTAGATGGTCAAAATCTCCTAGAAGGTTAGCCAAAATCTCCCAGTGTTTCTCCTGCTTATAAGTCGGTGCATAGATAGATTGTGCAGGCAAGGAAATTTTGACTAGATCATAGACTATCAGTAGTTAGACAATATCGCTTGTGCATCTTGTCAGAATTGGCCATTAGTCTATATAGCACCGTGTGTACAGGGCTTTAGTGTCGGTATCTAAGCAGGAGAAACACTGGGAGATTTTGGCTAACCTTTTTAGGAGATTTTGACTATTTAGTTAAAATCTCCTACCAGAGTCTCGCTGTGTTTGCACCCCTTTAGGCTGAGAAGATTTTCAAGATAATAGATTGACTGTGCAGGCAAGGCAATTTCGACTAGATCATAGATTATATTATTACTATATCTCCAATGCATCTAGCCAAAATCTCTCTCAAGATTGCTTAGTCAAAATTGTCCATTAATCAAAATCTCCCCGTGTGTACACCTCTTAAGTAATGATAGTCCAATCTAGTCAAAATTGCCTTGCCTGCACAGTGAGTCTGCTAAGCAATCTATGCTAGACAATATTGACTAAGCAGAAGAAAAATAGGGAGATTTTGGCTAACCTTCTAGGAGATTTTGACTATCTAATCAAAATCTCCTGCCAAAATCTCACCATGTGTACACCCCTTAAGTGTGATCCAGACAATGGCAAGTATTCAATGCTCCGGTGAGCGTAGGGGCAGCGTACGCTGTCATGTTTTTGCCTGTGCTCACAGTGATTCTCCAGTCTGCTGGATTCGCTGCCGGTCACCGTATTCAACACCCCAGGGGCTCGCTGCCGGCGAAAATATCCCAATACGACGACAAAGCGGTGGCAGACAGGATGGCCGGCGTATTAGACAGGCAGGAGGGGGACAGGGCGGTCACTGTGGAGGGACAGAGGGCTGCAGCACACAATTATACACTGCATGGAGGGCCAGGTTACCTAGGCAGTAGTGTGCACTGAGCTGGTCCCGCTCCATGCATATCTAATGAGCGGGACCCAGTGCAGTGCATATTTAATGAGCATGTCCCCGCCCCCTGCATAAATAATGGGGGGAAAAATATGACAAAAAAAACATAGAAATACAACAGCGAATAGCAGCGACTATGAAACGGTGAATTGGACGCCATTCGCTGTTCGCTTTCGGTGAACAATGATCATTGAATACGTTGAATATCATTTTCAGAGAAAAAATTCACAGATTCTCCAAAAAACAGCCCTGTTCACCAAAAAAAACAGTGAATCAAGAGCATTGAATACTGCCCAATGTTGTAAGCTGGACAAAGTTTCAATAGGAAATTAAAAGAACTTTATTGGATCTTTATTTCCTGGAGTGAGTGGAAGAAATTCTGTACACCAACTTGGTTGGCCAGTTTTCTCCTTTCTTTTGCAGAAGGAGATAGATACTGACTTGTTGCTGTGATTTTTGTCTCGACATTGGGGTCAATCCAGTAAAGATGCGAGTTTGTCATATGAAGCTCACAAACTTTGCACAGAATGCACGCACCAGAGAATTCTCCAATTAAAAATGCCTACTGTATTTTTGGTACTCGCCCGGAGATGCAAATTTTCTACAGTATGCATTGTGGCAGAAGTGCATGAAAAAGTAGGGAGACCTTTTTGGACTCCAGAAAAGTGACAGTTTTGTATGCAGAATCTTTTAGAAGATAAAGGTGCTTGTGGGATAATTTGCAGCCATTTTAAAGTTAAAAAAAAATGTTACAAAGCAATTATTTTTGTCTTTAATACTTTTATTACATGTGGTATGTATTATCTAACAAAAAAAGTTGATTAAGAGGTATTTTGTGGCCAATGTTTTTAATCCAGGGGTTCCCAATCTTTTTCAAATCACGGCCCCAAAAATTATATATAAAATGAAGAAGATTGTGTTTATATGTGGTTCTTAGGTTCATATATGTGTTAAAAGGCAGGATATGCTTCCCCAGGGAGCCATGAAAAAGTAGACAGTCTGTAATCTTTGGACTAATTATGAACAATGATAATTGAATGCTTCCAAATGTCTAATAAGTCATTAGGGGCTGCATTAGGGGTTCTGCACAGTGTCCAGATAATTTAACCATAAAATAAAATTATCTTCTACATCTCTCACCCTCCTTGTGGTGCAGATGGCAAATGTGAGTTTATTCTGACTGGTTAAATTCTATTTGGATTGCAACAGGAATTTGCAATGCAAATTTGTCAAGAAAACTCACACCTAATTGGATTAACCCTATTACTTCTGATTCAACGACTTTGAATTTGATTGCAACAAATAATACAACAAACGGTGGGCTACAATAAATATTTACAGAGTTTTTTCATTTAAAATAAACAGTATATTGGTTATTTTGTTAGCTGGGTACACATATGTACAATCGTCGGGCCGTTTTTCCGATCTGCGGACGAACGGCCGTTCGATTGTATATATGTGTACGCTGTCCCGATCCCTTCGTTGCGATCGATAAACGGCCAAAAACGCTCTTGGCCGTCCACGGTCGGTCGGTCGCAGGTTCTTTGCTGCTTAATATTCTTCCGACAGGACGGCTCCATATCGAAAGAAAAGTGACATGTGTACGCACATTCGATCGATATGCAGCCCGTTCCTGCGATCATTCCTCCCAAAAGCAGCACGCCCATGTGGGTGTTGACTAGCTGCGTCATCCCTCCATCAGCGCAGCATGTAAACAACAGGAAGTCTTCTCCCCCGTACTTTCCGCGCCATGCTGTTAAAGAATATTCGTTGTGTGTGCATTCCTTTTGAAATAAATAATCGTTGTGTGTGCATTCCTGACAGATATAGTTATAGAAGATAGATAGATAGATAGATATGTGATGTTCATTGTTCTGCATAAACACTTAACATTTATTAAGAAATACTGACAAAAAATACTGTGAACACTTTGTTTATTTGGGTGGTCGGACCTGAACAGAGTATCACATACAGGTGCTTGCGTGAAGGTGTAGCAGGAACGCCCACCCACCCAAAAAACATAAAAACACATTTGAACATGGTGGTGTATGTAGTGGAAAGCGGTCCCACGGCAGCAACGCATCACATGGGAACATCCCGGCCTGCTCACATGTGATGCATTGCTGCCGTGGGACTGCTTGCCATGACATAAGTGCCACGTGTGAAGGTGTAGCAGGAAAGCCCACCCACCCAAAAAACATAAAAACACATTTGAACATGGTGGTGTATGTAGTGGAAAGCGGTCCCACGGCAGCAACGCATCACATGGGAACATCCCGGCCTGCTCACATGTGATGCATTGCTGCCGTGGGACTGCTTGCCATGACATAAGTGCCACGTGTGAAGGTGTAGCAGGAAAGCCCACCCACCCAAAAAACATAAAAACACATTTGAACATGGTGGTGTATGTAGTGGAAAGCGGTCCCACGGCAGCAACGCATCACATGGGAACATCCCGGCCTGCTCACATGTGATGCATTGCTGCCGTGGGACTGCTTGCCATGACATAAGTGCCACGTGTGAAGGTTTAGCAGGAAAGCCCACCCACCCAAAAAACATAAAAACACGGTACTTATGTAATATCTGGGCTCCCGTTTTTCTTATAAGACCGCATCCCCTCGCGGGTCTCGCTGCGCTCGCCACGCTTCGGGCACGGTGGCTCGCTGCGCTCGCCACACTATATAAAATCAACTCCATGCGTAGTTGGATAGTAGGGGTATGAAAAAATGGGGTGCATTTAACATGGGAGCCCAGATAATACATAAGTACCAAAAACACATTTGAACATGGTGGTGTATGTAGTGGAAAGCGGTCCCACGGCAGCAACGCATCACATGGGAACATCCCGGCCTGCTCACATGTGATGCATTGCTGCCGTGGGACTGCTTGCCATGACATGCACCATTTTAAGGTGCATGCTGCTGGCCTCCAAATAAACAAGAAGGAGAAAAAAGTAAAATAAAGTACACAAACTATTTTTTGACTTTATAATGCAAACCGTTATAAATTTTTTCATATAAAGAGTGTACTACTGCTACGCCTTTTTGGATTTTCGTAATTTTTTGGGCTACGGTATGGACTTTCCCGCTTAGTTCTTGTAGACATTTATGGACTTGTGTCATGTTTTCTTGCATTGTGCTTTCGTCGCTGGACGTGTCAGGTGATGGTGTGTTCTTCTCCCCCTCTGCACTGACATCTGAAATCTCGATGATATCTATAATAAGTACAGATAAAGAAATGTTTACCTTTCCACAAATGATACGTCACTATCCCATAAAGATGATTTGCAATATACACTCACCATCTACACTGCTGGTGATCGCAATCACTTGGTGGCCCTCTGTGGTCCCTTGCATCGGCTGCGCAGCCTGGATATCATCTATAGTGACAAGGTAAAGTGACATATTACTACCCCTTGTTGTGTGTATAAAACATGTGTTGTTCTGTTGGTGTGCTGGTACAAAACCTTACCTGTTGTACTCTCCTTCTTTATTTTTAGGTTGGAGGCCCTGTCTCTGCCTTCCTCATGTCTTCTCCTGGATTGGATTTCCTCTGAGTAAAAACAAGCAACATGTCAGCAAAACACACAAAATGTAATGGATCAAGACAGTATATTAATAAAGCCACCTAGGGCATTGGACTCACTTCTTTTAATAATTCCACGAATTTTCTTGAGCTTGGCCTGCTCCTTGTGCTTCAGGTCTGACCACCGTTTTTGTAGCTGGTATTTGGACCTTCTTTTCCCAAACTTCTCCTTTATCTCCTTGCATACACGCTGCATAATAATTTCTTTTCTATAATTTGTCTTGGGGTATGTTTTTCTCGAACAATCGTAGTCCCTTCTATCCAGCATTTTGACCATCAGTTCCACCTCTGCAGATGACATGGCGGATGCGCGCGTCACTTTTTTCTCCTTGTCCTGTCTCTCAGCGATTTCTTTATCTATTGTTATCAGTGCTGAATTGGAAAACAAAGGTGCTTTACTGGCCTCCCCCATATGCGGTGGCCCCAGACCCTCCGACATGGCTCCTCGATGTCCCGTGTCTGTGTGACGCGAAGCACGTGAGTGGGGCGGAGATTCCTGCGCTCATCCAATCACTGTGTTTCAAGCCACGTTCAGCACGAAAGAATATTCCGTCGTTGCTGTTCGAGTGATCGGAGCTGCGCTGCGAATTTTCCGGACTATTTATCGACATTTCTTTCGGTGAGTATTAAAACAAAATGTGTAGTTTTCTATGACAGGGACTTCAATCTGTGGGCCATGGGTATGCTGGGGCTTGTAGTGACCGTGTATCCTATGTCCCACAGAGTTTCAACTCCTGTACTATAGCTACAGTATATCTAGTGGCCCACAGACTGAACACCTGTACATTAAATGGTTTATGGTGTGCTTTGTGTATCAAGAAAATAATATGCCTTTTTATTTTATTTTTTGGAACAGAAATTCAACCATGGCAGAAAAAAATGTTGAATTTATGAAGGACTTCATTGAGGCCTACAGGGATCAGAATTGTCTCTGGAATACCAAATCCAAAGACCATTCGAATCGGCAGAAGAGGCTATCTGCTCTGGAGGAGCTGGTGAGGGTGAGCCAGACCTACTACCCCACAGCAAATGTAGAGTGGGTCCGGACTCGGATCGCTAATATGAGGACCGTATTTAAAAAGGAACTAAATAAGGTGGAGTCCTCAAAGCGGTCTGGGGCAGGGGCAGACCAAGTCTATGTGCCCAGGCTGTGGTACTACGACCTGCTGGCCTTCACGGTGGACCAGGAGCTGCCCAGGGATTCGGTCAGCAACACTACAAGGAACCAGCCTGCCCCCTCCACCTCCGCGTGCAACCAAGAGCTTTCTGATGACACCATTTGCGGCACAGTAAGTAGACGTATTTTATTTTAAATTTTTTTTTTAAAACCAGATAAATATAACAGCAAGTACAGTATAAAAATTGTGAACATGTAAAATGAAAAGGGGGGGTATCGCCCCCTGCAACTGACCTCTCTGTTGGGCACAACAGAGAGGTCAGTTGCAGGGGGCGATACCCCCCCTTTTGGTTATACATCGTCAATTTGACCTTCTCTGTGGCCCTAATTCTGGTTCTTCTCAGTGGTGGAGGTATACTGTTATCCGCCTGAGAACACAGTGATCAATATTCAGACATCGCAAGTGCATTTACCACATTTTTTGTATTTGGAACTTTTGGTTGGCATTGGTAATCCCTGGTATCTACACTGTTGTAGTCTTTCTGGCGCGGATTATTGTAATATTTTTTTGTTGTCTAAAATTAACGAAATAATATCATTCTGCCAATCCACAGCGCCAACACCAATAAAATACTGCATGTATTCATCCCTGGTTAATTTAGCATGCATAGATGCATTTCTGGTATTTAAATTAGTATTTGGTATGTCTGGTATCTAAATAATTAGTTTCCAGAGATGCCAGTCATAACGCCTCTTCAACTAGCTCACTTTCATCCATGGCAGCAACATGGTGGTGTGTGGGCTGCGTTCTTCTGCGTAGATATAAAAATATATGGAAGTCTTAAAAATCGATAGTGATACATCATTGTCATCTTGTTTTGTTACAGCCATCGCTATTTGCCGAGGAGGAATCTTCGGCATCGCTGGAGGTGGCATCACAGCTGCCTTCACCGGCCCTCTGCTCCACCCCCACACCAACCGCCACGACCAGCGCTGAACCGCAAACAAGCGCTCAACCTCCAGCAGAAGCGCCATCAAGAAGAGGGCGCAAAAGGCCGAGGCAGACTCCAGATGCTGCGGACGTGGCAACCACCAAGATCCTGGAGTCTGCCAACAGATTGATGACCATGGAGGAGGATGATGCGGACCGGGTGGGGAGTGTATTGGCTGACAATTTAAGAAAGTTAGACCCGGCTACAAGGGTGGAGGTAGAGCGCATATTTTATGAAACGCTGTACCGGGCCCGTGTGGGGACTCTGTCCCGGCACACACGGCTCACCGATGAGATCCCTCTGCCTAGGGTTGAATTTCAACCCATCAGCCCTGCCCCTATACCCCAACAAGCGGTATTTCACCCGGTGCAATATCCGCACTACCAACATTTCCAGCCACCAACTGGGCAAAGGCAGCACCAACCGGCAACGTTGGCTAATACACTCCCACCAGGTCCACCTGGTGGCCCCTTCCAGAGTTTAGTGGAAAGTCCATCTCCCTCCCAACCACCGATGGATACAGGGGATTATGGGGTGGGACAAGTTTACCACCAGATGTAAATATTTTATATAGTTTATTTAATTGCATTATTGTTTTAATAATATAGTTTAAATATTTTTATGTTTAAGTATTTCTTTATTATTTATTTCCTTGTTATTTATGTTATATTTGTTATAAGTTTATAAGTTAATAATTTATATAAAAATTAAAAATTCTCTAATCTAGTTGGTGTCCGTGTGAAAATATCATTTACCATGCAGGTTGACTATAGGGCAAAGATATACATATGGGGTACATGCATGTTGTTTCAATATTTACCTTCATGTATTGCTCCTGGAGACTGTACAAAAGTACCAGGAGAAATTGGCATAGAAATAGGTGTGGTGGAGCAACTACTTGCTAGTACATAAACACCAGTACTGGGTACAGTCTGCACTCCAGGTGTCGTGGCATTGTGCCCTCCAGGAATGCCTGGCACCTGAGTACTACCACTCACTTGCCGTGATTCGGCCTCCACCTCCCCCTCCTTGCTGCAAGAAGACGCAGAGGACAACTTGTGTAGAACTGTGAGTATACAAATTTTATTGGCAAAATATTGATTAGTACACACCAAAAAACAATATATTTACAATGACAAAAACGTATATTTTCAAGCAATCATGTCATTCTGCCACTCCACAGCCCCAACACCATTGAAATAATTCAAGTACTCGTCTCTTGACAACTTTGCTTGCGTTGATGCATTTCTGGTGTTTAAATTATTTGCCAAAGCTGTCAGACCAATAGGCTCGTCAACAACTTGGCTGTCGTCCACTGTAGCCCCCAGTTGTTGTGTGTGCACCGCTTTTCTGCGCATGTAGTTGTGCAGCACACAACAGGCCAGCACCACTTTGTCAATCTTATCTAGGCGCAGATTGATGGCACTGTGAAAAATTCTGAATTTATTACTCAGAATCCCAAACGCATTTTCAACCACTCGCCTGGCACGTGACAGGCGATAGTTAAAAATGCGCCGTTCCCTGTTCAGTGCCCTTTGTGGGTAGGGTTTAAGGACATTAGGGTGCAATGCAAAGGCCTCATCCGCCACAAAAACAAAGTTCAAACCGTGCTCATTTTCAGTCCGCTCTGGCAGATTCAGTTCATTTTTTTTCAGTTGGTCGTGGAAAAAGGTATTCTCCAGGGCTCCTCCATCTGAAACTCTACCATTTTTCCCAATGTCCACAAATATAAACTCGTATCGAGCATTAGCGATGGCCATTAGAACAATGCTGAAGAACCCCTTATAGTTATAATAAAAAGAGCCACTCTTTGCAGGGGGCATGATTCTGACGTGTTTGCCATCGATAGCTCCACCACAATTAGGGAAATTCCAAAGATCACGGAAATCACGTGCAATATTTTGCCACTCCTCCTTGGTCGATGGAAACTGCAATATAAAAGTATATGCGTATTAATAATCTGTTGGGTTGATTTTAGACCCATCAGCCCTCCCCATTGCAGCCTCAAAGCTATTACCCGCCTTATCAAAATGACCCCCCACCCACTGGTGTAAAAGTTTAAATTAACAGGCATTGTAAAGATATACATATAGGGTACAGGTATGTGCACAGCTATACATATGGGGGACATGTATGTAATTTCCATATTTACCTTCATGTATTTGTCCTGTAGAACTTGGACGATGGCATCACAGGTGTCTGGTATTATCAACCCCAGCGCTTGAGATGATATTGCGGTGGTGAATCTCAGGTCGGCAAGGGTCCTGCCTGTTGCCAGGTAACGCAGCGTTGCCACCAGTCTCTGCTCTGCAGAAATAGGCCTCCTGAAATAGGTGTCCTCTCTCTCTATTAAAGGGGTAACCAGTGTCAGCAGCTCCATGAAGGTAGCGTCATCCATACGGAGATAATTTCTGAAATCATCAGGATTGTTCTCCCGTATCTCCTGTAGCAATGGCATGTGGGAGAAGGTGTCTCTCCTCAGAAGCCAGTCTCTGGTCCAGCAGCTCCGATTCTTGGTCCTTTTTCTTTTTTTAATAGCCTGCAATCTAATGGCCATAGCAGCCAAAATGCACGCACGAGCCTTCCTTCTCCTCAAGCTCATAATTAAAAAGGCCCAAATGCACCGATAGACGAACGAACGTACGTATATCCTGCACAGCTAGCAATGGATCTGAATAGTCACGGCTCTATTCACTGTACTACACGAACGATTCTTTGTTCCGTGATCACGCCTCGTTTTGGTATGCTCTTTTAATCCAGCCCATTATGATAATGTTGTGTACATTTTTATCGTGCGAATAGCCAGAACGGGAGAGTGTGTACGGTGGTACAATCTTTTTCTTGCGATTGTTTGGACGGGAGTACATCGGACGTCGCAAGTAAAATTGTACATATGTGTACGCGCAGATCGGTCGTATGTTTCGGACGGCCGAACGTGTATTCGGTCGATCGAACGGTCGCAAGAAAAATCAAATTGTACATATGTGTACCCAGCTTTTGATGTACACAGGACAACATTTTACTACTGTGAACTCCAATATTCGAAGCCTGTGATCATATGGTACTATTTTACATGGATGCACAGAGCAAGGTTAACATAAACCATTATAATATTTCATTTTAAGTCTGGACATTGTCATTCAGTCCACAGAATGAGTATAAATAAATATAGCATTTCTTTTGTAATATATTAGACTATAGTAATCTATAGGTTTCATCTATGTGATTCAGTTGGGACCAGTTCTGTTTATATTTATGTTGGTGACATTGCAAATGGTATTGAAGGGGAAGTATGCCTATTTGCAGATGACATAATCACTATTTCAGGTTGCAAACAGGCAGGTAAGTAATGTAACATAGAAATCTGAATGTGTTATGCATGGAACTAAATGTTGATACAGTATTTACCAGTATGCAGAGTCCTACATTTCTATACAGCTACTGTACACCACTCCTGTCTATACACTTGGTTTCATAGCTGTTATCTTTATCAGTGTGCACTAGCACCAGCCCCAATCTAGGTGCAAGTTTCTATTTGCCTTCACTAAACGTAGCTTACAGCATGTGCAAAAAACATGTTACCACATACGTTCACCCAATAACCTGCTTATGGAGATACAAATTTGCGTTCTGTATCACCTCTCGCCTACGAGGCATGCACAGTGCAAAAACCACAAGACCCATCTCGAAATCCGAAGACCTCAGGCTTAGAGTGTTTTTTCTTAGTTTTTGTGCAATAAGACAATTGAAGTTATTTGTCCTCAGTCGAGAGAGCTTTGCCTTATTCTCTCCCTTTGCTTTTATTACTTATAAAAAACTTTTTAATATATGTTATGATAATTGTCCCGGGTTGGTTCACCAGGAGCGCACACAATGACCTTCAAGCATTATTTTAGTTCTCTGTTGAATGGTATATGTAACTTAACCAGGGCCGGTGCAAGGCACCGGAGCGCCCCAGGCGAGTCGGGGTGGGGGCGCCCCGGTGCCGGGGGAGGGGGGTACCTGTCCTGCGGCGCTGTCCGGTGCCGGGGGAGGGGGGTACCTGTCCTGCGGCGCTGTGTATTTAAAGCTGGCGGCGGAGGCAGCGGGGGTCCCTGCAGTCCATTAGAAATAACGAGCGCTATCCGCCGGGCTATGCGGAAGCGCTTCTGTTGTGAAAACACTGGCAGCACGCTGATTGGCTGAGATCAGCGTGCGCCGTGCTGCCAGTGTTTTCACAACAGAAGCGCTTCCGCATAGCCCGGCGGATGGCGCTCGTTATTTCTAATGGACTGCAGGTACCCAGGCGGCACGGGGGGGGGGGGGGGGGCAAAATGCCGCCCTCCAGATGCCTAGATTCGCCTAGTGGTGGCGCCGGCCCTGAACTTAACTCTAAAAGTGATGAAAATACTTTGCTTAGAGGCCAAGAAACCACTCCTAAATATCTATTAACCCTTTTCCGACGCAGCATGTTTTTTCCTTCCTGACAGAGGCCTTTTTTTCAAATCTGACATGTATCACTTAAGTGGGGATAACTTTTTTTTGCTTTTACTTATCCCAGTGATTTTGAGATTGTTTTCCCGTGACACATTGTACTTTAAAGTAGTGGTAAATTTTGGTCGATACAGTTTTTTTTTTTTTTGTGAAAAATACCAAAATGTCGTAAAAAAATGGAACATTTTGCTATTTGCAAAATGTAAAATTTTCTGCTTGTGAGACAAATAATCATACCACTCAAAATAGTTAATAACTAACATAGACCATATCTAAACATTATTTTTAAATCATTATTGCAAGCTCCTTTAATTTTTTTGGACACTAGGGGGCAGCAGAGTCTAAATTTTACACATCATACAGTTTAACGCTGCTTTTGGCTGTTCACGTTTGAACAGCCAATCGCAGCGATCGCCCATGACGGGGGGCATCGCTGCCCCCCCTGGGCAATGAGGGAGGATGTCTGCTGTCAGGGACAGCAGACATCGTCCCTCTGTCACCGCGTCTGTAGACGCGGTGGCACTTTGAAGTCATGACGTACATGTACGTCATGTGTCGGGAAGTACATCCCGGCCATGACGTACATGTACGTCAAATGTCGGGAAGGGGTTAATGGAAAAACTGTTTTTCTTCTTTTTTGATTATCTCTGTTTAGGTGATCTTTTTTTCTTTCATTGGGCCAGATGTATCAAGCTTCAAAAAGTGATAAAGTGGAGAGTGATAAACAACTAGCCAATCAGCTCCTACTTGTCATTTTTCAAACCCAGTCTGTAACATGGCAGGAAGAAGCTGATTGGCTGGCTGTTTATCACTCTTCATTTTATCACTTTCTGAAGCTTGATACATTTGCCCCATTGGGGCAGATGTATTAAGCCTTAACAAGAGATAAATGCAAGGGTGATAAGGAGAGATAAATGTCCAGCCAATCAGCTCCTTACTGACTTTTTTCAAACACAGCCTGTAACATGACAGTTAGCAGGTGATTGGCTGGATGTTTATCTCTCCTTATAACCCTTGGATTTATCTCTTGTTAAAGCTTAATACATGTGCCCCATAGTGCTTTATGAAGGAAAAAGTAAAGCCACAAAAAAAACATGCCTAGTATGATTGGATTATTATGAGCCTAAATAAGCACTTATTTATACACAGGTTCAATATAGGTAGATTCTCACATCAAATACTTACTAACAAGACACATAGCTAAAAAGCTTAGGTTTGTCATTTTACATTTGTTTTGTTCTGTATCAGATGTTCCCTGTGCACTGTTATTTAAACTGTTACGTGTTCAAAGGTACAATTTACCTTAATTTTTTATATATTTGAGATATCAATTTTGGCTTTATTTGGTCCTTCATTTCTTCCTCGTCCATCTCCAATAGTAAATATATATTTTTTCTTTCTAGTTTTCTATTTAGCAGTTTAAGCTCTTTGCTAGCCTTTCAATGTATCAAGTGATTGCTTTAAAGTTTAAACCAACATTTTCATATGCCTGTTTTAGGGCTTTTTGTTAAACATCTATCCGTTTTAAGTATTGAAAATTTGATCATTGTTTTCTAAAACAGAATGCAAGCTTTGGAGGTGAAAGAGACCATTTTGAAGAGTGGACATATGAAGATTTTTTTAGTGAAGATGGAATTGTCCTTGATCCATTGGTGGTTCTACCAGTTGCCTATGACTTGACTACTGCTTTTGTGCCAAGTACAGCTGGTAATTACACCAGCATCAATGATTCTTTGTTTTCTATTCTCCATATTACTAGAATTTTTGAGCCCTATATTTTCTGTATGTATTTATAAGAATGTGTCTGTCTGTTGGTAGCACTACTAATTTTTAAGGATAGACCTTTTATTAAAAATGTAAGCTTGCTATATCTTTTTTTGTTTTAACTTTTGCTTTTATTAAAGTACACTTTCCTGTTTGCTTCACAGGCAGAAAGATGTATCCTTTCGATTGTGCAAATCTGGCAAACTCTCCATATATTAAAGGTACTTAACAATTGGAAACAACAGTGATAAAAAAAAAATGGGTAGTAACAGACTGACATGTATTTAATTCAATATTTTTTTCTGAATTTCTCTATAAGTAACATTTGGCCTAAGGGTGCCGTGATTTAAAAAAGTTTGGAATTGCTGGCCTATGGGTTTAAATATGTATAATATATGTAAATATTAAAAAAAAATCATGGTTTGTATATTTTATTTGTTGTTAATTTGTTTTCATTTCTCTTAACTGTGTTGTGTGCAATTTTTTTTTTTTTGGGGGGGGGGGGGATGCAGTATCACGGCTCTCCTTCATGGCTGTTATTAATATGGTATTAACTTTGTTTTTGTTTGCAATGACATGTTGGTAAACTTTTATTTGTAGTTATAATATATTTTTAATCACATTTTATTGTAACCTCTTTTTGTGATTTAACAGGAGAAAAAGCTCTACAACCTGCTGAAACGCCCATTGTTGCATTGTTGGACAATTTGCAAGAATGTAGCCAGTGCGAACTCACCTTGCAGCTCATGCTCTTGGCATTTGGTACATGCTTGCAACATGGAAATTCAAATAATATGAATACTCATTTGAGTGTAAAGGTATAATCCTATGACAGCTATTTTATTCTGGTTCATTATCTGTTGTTATAATCCTCATGTCACTTCAGTGGTCACTTGCTGGATTCAGTCCTGGATCTAGTTAGTGGTTATAACCAGTGTAACAGGTGTGCAATCACAGCTGCCTGACTGTCTAGATGAGTGCAACCCTGCTAGCAAAATGGCTAACAGAAAAAACACTGAGGCGCTGCTGCAGCACAAACTGAGTACACTGTATATAGTTTGTAGCAATTGAATTACTTGGAGTAAAGAGAAGTTACATTGATCAATATAATATCATTAAAATAAAAGTGTAACTGCATCAACAGTTAAACAGTATAATGAAAAATATATACATGTTAAAAGCTGTTTAACAATTTATTGCAGTCTCTGTTTTAGTAAACACAAATATAATTGTCCAATAGCAGCTTATTGTCTCCACATAAATATACTGTATCATATTAGTACCAACAGTTTAATTCACTGTTAAGAGGATTGTCTAAAGGTGGCCACACACCAGTGTGATTTAGCTTGATTTCACCCAATTCGGGTGAAATTGGGCAAATCTCATGTGTTTTAGATCCAATCTGATGCACGGCCCCAAGTGCATTGGATTAAAGCCCCTAGATCACAAGTGCTGCACGTAGGATCTGTGCACATCCGCCAGCAATGTGTAGTCTGCTGGAGTGGAGCTCAATTTAGCCAGAGGTAATGAACTCCTTAGAGGTAATGATCTCCCGTGGTACAACCGGATACATCACCCTCTAGCTGACGTAAGTACTCTGTGGGGAGTCTGGCTTGAGAAAGCTTCCACGAGCAGAGAAATTCATTGTAGCCTCTTGTTGTTTGCGGCTTCCAACCAGTGATACCAACAACTGTCTCTCCGCATTTACCTTATGTGTTGCTGCATCTGAGCAGCCTCCCCACAGAGAACTTCTCTATTACAATGCTATACACAGGCTTTACACCATAATACTTTTAGGCAAGCTTCTTAACAGAGAGTTCCGGTCAGTGACATTTTGCCGTGTGCAGACTCACTGGCCTGCATTGAGAATTGAGACACTGGTTCATCAACTGCATAATTAATGTGTCAGAGGTATATTATTGAATACTTTACTGTTAGTCTGGCAAAAGTAATTATCTGGCACAGTTCTAGAACTGTACCTGTTATAAAATATCTAAAAATCTAGTTTTGGACAACTTTAGATTTAAGTTTTTTAATCATTGCGATGAAGTGAATAGTATGTCACACAGTAGTTCCCCCAATTCATATTATGCCCCTTAGCAGTACCCCCAATAATGCACAAAGTAATACCACCAATAATTCTATTCAAAAGAGTAATGTCCCAATTTGTATGGCACACAGCCCTCTTATTTATGCCCCATTATATGCAGCATCAAAGCCCCCTCAGTCATGCCCCTCTATATACCTCATTCCCCAAAGTCCGCTCAGTCATGCACCTCTATAGGCCTCATTCCACAGAGCCCTCTCAGTCATGCACCTCTATATGCCTCATTCCCCAGAGCCCTCTCAGTCATGCCCCTCTATATACCTCATTCCCCAAAGTCCGCTCAGTCATGCACCTCTATTTGCCTCATTCCCCAAAGTCCCACCAGTCATGCACCTCATTACTGTGTATCCGGAAAGTATTCACAGCGCTTCACTTTTTACACATTTTTTTGTTACAGCCTTATTTCCAAATTGAATAAATTATTTTTTTCCCTCAAAATTCGACACATAATACCCCCTAATGACCATGTAAAAAAAAGTTTTTGGGAGATTTGTGCAAATTTATTAAAAAGTCACATGTACATAAGAATTCACAGCTTTTGCTCAATAGTATTTTTGAATATGATGGTGGCAAAGAAAAATAGTATGGTCCAAAAGTACAACGTTTTGCAGATGTCAGAGAGTATGTCGGGCTGCTATTGCTGATCACGGACTAATTTCCCTGTATTAGTTAACAGCTTTTTTTAAAGGTCAGAGGCATGTTTGTGCACAGATGGCATAATCAAACCGACTGAGGTACTAATTAAATAATTTGTGCCCTAAGCATAGATATCATTAAAACCTGGACTGTTTGGAGAGCCTTGAGGACACAACTTTGATAGGCAATCTTTACTGGTTTTCCTGTGTACCTCTGGGTGTAAGGATATTGAGTATGGGTGCCTTCCTCTGGATTTTCTAGAGGCACTTCATGCACATGTACATTGCAGTAATATAAATCCCCCTTCAGCTTTAAGCAGTATGCGTCATGTTAACATCTCTTGTTCTTCCTTATTTATCATTTTAAGCAATTTATTATTAGCTTTGTTATAGTCATGTTTTACAAATGATGCACAACAATTTGATCTTTCTCTCCCCCCAGTTATATGGTGAACAAGTTATGTCAGAAGTCAAAGCAATCATTTTAACATTGGGAGAGAAAACCATAAAATTAATTAAATACACTGCAGTTTCATTGTTACACAAGGTAAGAGATTATTCTTGAGGTGCGTATTTAACATGATGGCATAACCTTTACACTGAAGAGCTGCAAACTATTTTATCATTGATTTAAAAAAACTTATTTGCGTTTTTTTCTCTGTTTTTTTACAATTTAATTTGCAACAGGTTTTTAATTGTCGTGCGGTGGATTGCAACCTTGCACTTGGCTACTGCACTCTTCTTCCCAAAAATGAAGTGTTTACAAAGCTCTGGGATGTCATAAATAACACATGGCAAAATTACAACAAAGTTCTGGTATGTTAAGTATATTTTCTGATAATCTTGAGCAGTGTTTTTTAAGTGCAATCCTCACAATTCCCAAAAAGCCCAGCCTATTTTGCAATTGTGTAGCGCCATGCTACCCAATGCGTATTACATCATAAATCACATCATCCTATCTGCCGTGCAGCACATGGGACAATGTAACGAACAACGGGCACAAACTACAGATTTGAAAAGTGAAAAGTATTTTTCTTAATTTCTGTCCTGAAGATCTACCAACCGTTCATGTTTTTCAGGCAACCTTGGGATCTGTCATAGGAATGAATGCAGCATGTTTAAAAATGTTACAGTTAGTAATGACTACAGCTATGCACCAGCTAGGTGATTTGGAAAAATGTGGATCTCCAGGATCAGTTTGGCCACCCCTGTTCTAAGTGATCTCACTAGATCACTTAGAAAATGCCCCTACATCTCTCCGTGTTTTGGGGCCACACGTCTTATCGCTCAGCGATTAATATCCAGCATGCTGGATATTAATCGGTCAGAGCCAGTGTTCTCACATCTAGCATCGCTCAAAACACTCAGCACATCTCTGCATGTGTATGCCCCTTAAGAGTGTATTCAAATAAACAATTTACTTAGTAACAGTCACATACAGGTTAAAACAGTATTAAAACACAATGTAATCATGAGAGAGATAAAGGGATAGTACAGAGAAAGATGAGGTTGGAGTTATAAGGTTAGTATGGATGGGGGTTGGGTCCTTTTGGTTTGAACGGCACATAATTTGTTAAACTCCATTTTGAAACTCCCAGAATGCATAGGTGTAGCTGCCATTTTGTTGCCTTTAAAGATTCCACAATGTGGTATTCCAGAATGCAGTCAATAGCCCACAATCTCATTCCACACCATTGCAACAATCACATGCTAAACTTATCCAGACAACCACGAACAACATGTCATTGTTATAAGCACATGGATATTTCTCTTTCGTCCAGTCCGGTGACACAGCTCCACCTTGGAACCCTCCTACATCCTAAGGTGGAGCTGTGTCACTGGACTGGACTCAGAAAGGGGGTCGAGCGGTAAGTTCTTACAAAATCCCCTTTTCTCTTTCATCCAGTCCGGTGACACAGCTCCACCTTGGGATGTAGGAGGATCCCAAGGTGGAGCTGTGTCACCGGACTGGACTCAGAGAAAGGGGTTAGAATGGTAAGTTCTTACAAAAATCCCCTTATTTAACAAAGCAAAGCACATGGTTCCGCAAAACATGCTCTACTACAAACCAACATCACACTACAGATGTGCCCATGTTACAATACCAGTTCCAATTACATACTTATATACCATACAATACCAGTTCTAATATACATACTAGAACATTATCTAATTAACCATAACAGTTACCTGAGCATTACAATATGCCATTCTACATTATGTCATATTGATAGTTAGTGTTAGTTTGGATGATTCCAGGGGATTTAGGTTCCATATACATGCCTCCAGTCTGCCATCCTGGGTAATATTGAACTGTGCAAAAGGAACATGTTACTTACTGTGTGTGTGTCTCTGAACAGGAAGCAGTCAGTCCTACCTTATCGGTTCATCCTACAGGCCCCTCACTATGGGGGTTATTCTGATTCACTCGGAAAGGCACAATCACTCTCTAATGGACAAAACCATATGCACTGCAGGTGGGGCTGATGTAACATGTGCAGAGAGAGTTAGATTTGGGTGGAGGATGTACTTCAAACTGATATCTATATTGCAGTGTAAAAATAAAGCAGTCCGTATTTACCCTGCACAGAAACAATAAAACACCCAAATCTAACTCTTTCTGCACATGTTACATCAGCCCCACCTGCAGTGCATATGGTTTTGTCCATTAGAGAGTGATTGTGCCTTTCCGAGTGAATCAGAAAAACCCCTATCTGTGGACATGCAGAATACACTAAGCCACAT